>NW_003852502.1:6773716-6785585 GCF_000181295.1 Otolemur garnettii | reverse complement strand
TTTTTCTTGTCTTTGCATCTTCATATGCACCATGGTGATCATCACACAACATGCTTTTTATAAAAGCCAAATAGAAAAGTGGGAGATTTTCTTCCTAATAAATATTATTTTACACATACATTCGTACTGAATCCATGCACTTATGAATTCCGTGCCAGGAATTAGGCTATGGGCTGGAAATAATAACAAGCAATACCTGTTTCTTTTTCCTTGTGAATTTATGGTCACATTAATTATACAAATTACTAAGAAGTCAAGGTTCTGTATGGAATAAAAATCAGTGTGGTGTGATTTTAAAAAAAAAGATAACTATTCGGATTTAATCCACTTTTGCAGCCGTTAGATCTCCATGGAGCATTCGCATATCCCCTGCCGGCTTGTGGGTGATAGGAAGCCGCCCTGATGCCAGGACTCTCCTGCCAGGATTCCATCAGGAGTTACATGCTGGCTCCGCGTCCCAGTCTGCGTTCAGAGCCAGGACAAGAAAGTTTTGCCACAGGAAATGAGATAATGCATCTACAAACTCATTTATCTTCTCAGGAAAATACATGACTCTAAGATGTACATTTATGTCCTAGATGCTTTTACAGAGACGAGGCAGTCACACACGGCTTCTCTTCTGTACTGTTGCTGATTCACAGGTATAATTAAGACTGTTTCTTCTGTGGGAGGCAAAAACCCTTTTTCCTCCATGTGCTAGGTAAAATAGTCCAAAGGGATACCTTTTTTTCTCCAAAAATAATAGCAAGTGAGTGTCGGAGAGAAGTTTAGACCTGGATTTTGGCATTTAAAAGCTGTGTGACCTTGGGCAAGTCTGTGAGCCTCATTTTACTCTTCTGTTAAATGGAAAAAAGAATGTCACTAATTCATAGGAATTTCGAGAGGATTAAATTAGATATCATGAGCGGAAAGACTTCCAAAATTATAAATTACATTAAAAACAAAGGTTTGATTTATCAGTCTACCGGTTGCAAACTACTGCCTTGAAACTCAATGCTCTCTCCTTCAGGTTTATGTGCAAAAATACTACAAAATACTGAAAAGGTAAAGAGGTAGTGACCTCACTGGCTGACTCGAGTCAGAACTCAAAGTTTTAATTCAAATTGTGTGTGTATATGGGAGCGTGTAGGTTTCAATAGAAGCATTTCGCTAGCCCACAAACAGCCTTAGACGTGGTTTCCTGTTTACCTTGACATGGATGTTGTGGTTTGCTCTTAATGACTGGAGGAAGTTCCAGTTCACGGTGAAATGATCTCATTTAAACACAGAGCAGGATGTGAGAAAGAACAATTGACTTGTGGTTCTGATTGATGTTGTGGATTTTACACACAGCTGGACAAGCCTGTGAAGGTAGTAATTACCAATTTCCTTCATTACTTTTTTCCTTTCCATGAGTACTTACTATGACTCAGGAATTGTTGTGTGGATTAGTTATGGCAGCCATCAAGGAGGCGTCGTCCTTACTTTCAAGGAGCTGATAATCTGACTTGGAAACCAGGCAAAGAAATCAGTGATTATAGCCTAACGTGGTAATTCTTTTTAGAAGTCCATGTGGTCTGTTTGATATTAGGTATTTTTCAGTAACTGCCTCTGGGGTCATTATTAATGGCACTATGTAAAAATTCCATGGTTCACAAAAGTATCTGATGCAATGTCTATGTTTTGGTTAGATTCATTTATTGTTTTCCTCTCCCCAGAAAGTACTACTGAGGCTCCTTAAGTGCCAAACAATATGTGACTCTCCCCATCATAAGTCCTCTGCATTATCCGTTCTTCTGTCCCCTATTTACAAAATTTCTGCTGGAACAGAGAGAACAGAGTCCCTAGAAACACAGATACAGATTATTTAGTTTGAATGATTATATAAGTCTGTAGCATTGCATGCTCACAAATAATATTTTGTTGAAAAAATTGGAAAGAAGCCAAACATGATTTTAATAATAATTAAACATTAAAAACTATAATTTTACAGAGGAAAGAGGTTTGTTTAGGAAAGAAAGCCCTGACGCAGCCGTGTCAGTGCAGACAGCAGGGGACAAGAGAGAGACACAGAGATACCAGGAAAGGACGGGGTCTTTGTCTTGGTTACTTGGAGTCAGAGTTATCATCAGTTTCCTCCACAGTAGGGAAGAACTTGAGAGTGTTATCGGAACTTACTGGACACAGCAAAGGTCAGTGTTTAGTTGGCACTATTTTCACAGGGGCAGGCTCGGCGCCTGTGGCTCAAATGGCTAAGGCGCCAGCCACGTACACCTGAGCTGACAGGTTCAAATCCAGCCTGGGCCCACCAAACAACAATGACAGCTGCAACCAAAAAATAGCTGGGCATTGTGGTGGGCACCTGTAGTCCCAGCTACTTGGGAGGTGGAGGCAGGAGACTCGCTTGAGCCCAGGAGTTGGAGGTTGCTGTGAGCTGTGATCTCATGACACTCTACCCAGGGTGACAGCTTGAGGCTCTGTCTCCAAAAAAAAAAAATATATATATATGTGTATATATATATATATATATTCACAGGGGCAGATCAAAAACATAACTCCTTTTCTTCCATATCAATTTCATCTAACTTCCTTATCCCTCATTCTGCTTGAGAGTAGTAAATTTCATCTAAATAATTCCAGATGAGCCCAGGTACCATCCAAAGTTTCATTAAGTTGATTGAAGAATTCCTGCATCCCTTTCCCCTCAGGAAAGCATCTCAGGTCCCCAGCTTTGGGAGAACCACCTGCTCACGCTGGCATCTGTTGGGATGCCTGTTGTGTGCGGCAGGCTGCGTTCTGCTCCTTCTGGCCATGTGGCCTCTTTGGATCTCCAAATCGTTTCTCAGCTAACGTCAAAGTCTTTTGCTATTTTGCTTGCCGCTTTCTGGTTGTAAGCTCACTATGGCCCAGGCTTCCCTGCAGCCACCCTTCTCCACAGCTCCACGGAGTCACCAAGGCTGCTGAGCCCTGAGCTCCACGCAGGGAGACTGCACCTTACCCTCTTCTCTGAGACTCCCCACTGAGACAGGTGGGCGTGGGCATTGAAAGTTGTAAGTGGTGGTGTCCAGAGCCAAGGCTGGAGAGGAGAAGTTTAGGCCAGATTTATTGAAAGGCGGAAGGTGACCAGTCTGGGCAGTGCAAAGATGGTGTCCATGCCTGGGGGCAGTTAGGGACCCCTTTTATATGGGGCCACTGGAGGTGGGCAAATCCCACAGCTTGCCTAAAGGTTAGGGTCCTTTGGTGTGAAAGGGAGGTGGGACTAGCCAGATATTTTGTGTGTCCTCTTAGGAGGAGAGGAGGAAGAGGAAGAGGAGGGGAAAGGCTTCACTTGTGGCTTGTTAGGCCCCCAAAAGACAGCCTCTCCAGCTTCCAGGTTCTAAGAGTCTTTAGCTGATGTAGGGGTGGAAGGCGGTGATAAAAACTCCCATGTCTGGTCACACCTTCTTTCCAATATTACAGTCATAGAGCTGGACTGTGCTTTCAAAGATAAAAAGCTGACAACTTTATGTCTTGTTTGTGCCCTGATTCTACTATCCTTGGGGTGATGGAAACTTATATCTAGTTTAGTTAGAAAAACACATTATCTTCCTCCACTATTAGATATAACCATGTACTATGAGTGGAAGAGGTTTCTCACTACAATATGCATAGTCATTTTTGAGAAATTCTTTTTTTCTTTTTTTGCAGTTTTTGGCCAGGGCTGGGTTTGAACCCACCACCTCTGGCATATGGGGCTGGAGCCCTACTCCTTTGAGCCACAGGCACCACCCCAAGAAATTCTACCATTATCTATATAAAATTTTAAGGTTAGTAATGTCTCCAGGTGTCTGTCAATGTGTCTCCTAGGTTTTTCTTTTAGATAAATAATACTTAGGGCAAGTAACTCTGATAAGTGCCATTCTTGGAGAATTCTATCTAAGGGTTTATTTCTGTTTGGAGTAGAAACAGTTGGTTATAAGAAGAGATCAAACAGCCCTAGAAGAGGAAGTATGTTAACATTTTTCTTGAGGAACACATCGACTGATAGTTGGTATAATTTATATGCCCCCTTTGGATATAGAGCCGACAATAACATCATTGAAAGATCACTCTTTTCTAAACTCCTTAAGGAAAAGGCCTGAGTATTATAGCATCACTGTAGCCTTTACTTGTAGAAAAGCACGAAATAGTCCCTTAAATGATGTTGAATGTGTAGTGTCAGGCAGTGTGGGGGGTAGCTGCCCATCACGTGTGTGTTTGGGAGAATATTATAAATAATATTGCACCCCAATCCCTTCACTTTATTCTCTCTGCATCCTCTCTATTGATGTGCTACCTTTTGTTCCTTTTCTTGTTTATCAAACATTCAGATTTAATGTGTTAACTTTTCCTTTTCTATTAGCAATGACGTCGTGAGAGTCCTGATTTAAAAAATGTCCAGTTACGTAAGAACAGCACTGGGGCACCATGGGAAAAGCGAGATAGGCTTTGTTTATCTGTGGATGTTTCAATAATATTGCTTCTTGGTGTTTATTTACTTATTTTTTTGTTTCGTGGTATTTTTAATATCAGTTTACATATGAGACAGCAGTCAAGGTTGAAAAATACCTGGTCAGAAATCCACTCAAAGTCCTAGAAGCAGTTTCTAATGCATGATAGAAATGCCAGCAATTACGTAGTTTGAGTTTTCTTATTGACTTTCCTATTTAGAACTTCTATAAAGATTAGTTTTCCTGATTTCTTCATGGCTAAGTCTGATGGCATGAGGAAGTTGTTTTAACCTCATTCTTTTTATTTATTTATTCATTTATTTTGGAGACAGAGTCTTACTATGTTGCCCTCAGTAGTGTGCTGTGATGTCACAGCTCACAGCAACTCTTGGGCTTACGCGATTCTCTTGCCTCAGCCTCCCAAGTAGCTGGGACTACCGGTGCCCACCATAATGCCTGACTATTTTTGTTGTTGTTGTTGTTGTTGCAGTTATCCTTGTTGTTTAGTAGGCCCAGGCTGGGCTCGAACCCAGCTTCGGTATATGTGGCTGGCACCCTACTCACTGAGCTATGGGTGCCGAGCTATCTCACCCCTTTCAAACATGTTATTTTTGAATTGGGGGGTAGTAAATTAAAGGAAAGAAACTGTTATAAATTCCTAAACATAATATATTAAACTGTAAATACAAATCAAGCCTTAGATTCCAGTATTTTACTTACTTTCTTTACATGCCAACCTTCTTTTCTAAAATAATTTGAAAAGCTGTATTAGTTCATATAAAGAATTTTTTTTTTTTTTATAAAGACCACAATGAGAACAGTGAACCCTGCTGTAATTACTATTCCAGCCCCAAAAGCCGCTGTGGTGAAGTCATGGAATTATGATCTTTTTAAAGCTCATAATTGTGAGTGAACATATGTACAAGTTTATACTACTGCAGTGGATCCTCAGGAAGAATCACGTTCTGGAAACATTTAAGAGTAAATAAGCCTTTCTGATCCGTTAATAAAGTAAACAATCTTGATTTTAAAAGAATAAATTACATGTCAGAGACAAAAATGGCGAGTTCTTTGTGTGAGATCACAGCTCAGTGTTTGCTTCAAAAACAGAAGAAAAAAATAGTAAAGAAAGTTACGCCATTGTTTTTATTCTTTAAATGTAAATAATTCACCTTCTGAAAATGGCTATTTTCAGCCTCATGTTAAGGTATTATTTTCCTTCCAGGTTTATACTGAGCCTCTTACAGCAGGTAGGGTTTGTCTCTAGAATGACTGGAACATCAGCGAGCAGTCAACCCCGGGGCACAGGGAGGAAAGAAAACATTCGGCCGTTAGACACCCAACACCAGCTTCATGAGAGGCGTGCCTGGTGAGAAAAGGGCCTGGCCAGCCAAACGTCTGCGCTTGGAGGGTCT
Organism: Otolemur garnettii; assembly: GCF_000181295.1. Taxonomy (NCBI): domain Eukaryota; kingdom Metazoa; phylum Chordata; class Mammalia; order Primates; family Galagidae; genus Otolemur; species Otolemur garnettii. The sequence continues at coordinate 6,779,722 of NW_003852502.1, read as the reverse complement.
GCAAAGAGGCTTTCCCTCACAATGATTCCTTTATGCAGCCCACATTTTGGGCGAGAGAAATGGCAGGACAGAAATGAAAACTGTGACTTGATCTACCTGTTCCGTAAGCCAAACTTATAAAAGAAAATAATTCTCTCGACTCTTCCGACCTCGTCACCTTGTCTGAGAGACCAAGAAGAAGTTGGTCTTTTCTTTTACCTTTTTAGACTCTGTTTGTACAACTTGGCATGAGTTGTACATTTGGAACAGTGTTAAAAATCTCTTTTGGTGTTAAACCTATTCAGGGAAAATTATATCCAAGATCTCTAATTCTGAACTTTCAAGGAAAAAAATCCTAAAGGCAGCAAGCAATGCATAGTTTTTCTATTTTTTTTTTTTTTTTGAGACAGAGTCTCACTCTGTTCCCCAGGCTAGAATGCCATGGCATCAGCCTAGCTCACAGCAAACTCCTGGGTTCAAGCAATCTTCCTGCCTCAGCCTCCTAAGTACCTGGGAATTCAGACACCTGCTACAATGTCTGGCTAGTTTTTTTATTTCTACTAGAGATGAGGTCTTGCTCTTGCTTGGGTTGGTCTCGAGCTCCTGAGCTCAAGCAACTCTCCTGCCCCAGTCCCAGAGTGGTGGGATTACAGGCCACTGCACCCAGCCAAGCAATGCATTTCTGAGCAAACACAGAAAGCTTAATCCACCTTAAAATGGCAAAGAGCTTTAAAGTGTTAAAAATTCATTTATTAAAATAATTTGCATTTTTACATGCCTATGGTAGAAAACTGAGAAACTATAGAAAATCCAAAGTAAAGCAAATGCACCCACAATTCTATTTTCCAGAGAATTGCCCTATTACTTCTTTAGTGTTTTCCCCAAATATATATAATATTGGCACTAAATATAAATGTAATTTTTATACTTTTAAAGTTTTGTCCATGGTAATCTCAGCAGTTATTAGCAGAAGGAGACCGTGCAATCTGCAAAGCTTCTGTGTTCTTGTTATAAAGAGTGAGTGACAGGGAGGTTCGGCTCTGGAGAGGCGTGGTTATTTAGAACTCCTTCTAAGAACCACGTGGGTGAGCTTGGAAGCGGAGTCTTCCCTTGGTCAAGCCTTTGGGTGAGACTTCAGCCTTGGCCAACTGCTTGAGTGCAACGTTATGAAAGACCATCAGCCAAAGGAACCCAGCTGGGGTGCAGCTGAATTCCCGGCCCACAGGAAGGGTGACATATTGTGGTTATTTTCAACCCCTGAGTTGTGAGATGATTTGTTACGGGATAGTAGATAATGAAGATACAGTGAGCCCAAAGAAAGGACTTTGGTCATTGAACAAACTCTGCCACTCATTTACTGTGACATGGTGGCTGAGTTATTGAAATTCCCTGACCTTCAACCATTTATTTAAGACTATCTAATATTTTCTACATCTACTTACAACCTGTTCTGTTATTGACTGAATCCTTCAAATTGCATCATGATGCAAAATTATATTAAACCAATTAGGCAATTTGGCAAACATCTCTTTGGTAAATGTTGGTAGTCTTCAAGTAGTTATAAGATGAAGGGAAGGATATTTTCCTCTTTATGACAACTTAAAAAAAAAAAACAGATGGCATATTATAATTGGTAAAAGTCTCAGACAAAATTCTATCAAATGTACAAACACTGTATCTCATCAAACTAATATTGCAAGGTGCAGTAATACCATAGATCGCTGAGGGTGAAAAAAGTGCCGATCATAATTACAAAATGTCATTGATTATAAGACATACCCAAGTCCAGATATGTTAAAATGTGAAAAAAAATGTGTACTTTAAGATTAAAGAAATAAAGTTTTATCAAGTAAGCACCAAAGGAGGTCACCCGTGGTATTTTGTGATTTTGAAGTCCCACTTTTGTTGTAAAGACACTAGCTTTAGCAAGAAAGGCTTACTCCAAAAGGAACTTCCCAGTGTTGCTGCCAGGACCAGCCACCTTGCAGTAAGATCAGGCTGCAGCACTGAGGATTTAGCATCAACGTGGCTTCCAGTCTAACTTGAGTGCTCCTAATGTCAGGTGCTACACTGTGCCTCTGCAGGGTCCCTACCTTCCTACCAGGGTGCTAAGGCCTGCTCAGTGTTCCTAACTCACTGACCACACGAACACAGAGTCAAGTCAATGGAGATTATTTCCAATGTACATTACACTAATTATCGAAGCCTTTGGTACAGATTTGATTAAGGTCATACTGTGTTTTAAATATGTATAGATCTCTTGAGGCCTTGAGTCCTGATTATGACTTCAAATGGCAATTAACCGCTCCTGAAATGTACATTAGAAAGAACTACTGCAAAGTACACATGCCACTGTTTAACCGGAATCATTTTAAGATGAATTATATCCAATATAAAAATGTTTTTATTTTTTGCCAAAGTAATATTTATCTAGGTGAGAATCTCCATTTCACTACTGTAGTGAAAAATGGACAAAGTGCTGTAAACAGAAATCATTATTATAAAAACTACCACATGCTTCCTAACCCCGCTAGGTGCCGTTTCCTGTTAACTATGTAAATTTCAGGCCAGCTTTCTCTTGCCTAAACAATTAGTATTTGAGATTCTTTTCCTTGAATTAATCAAAAAGGAAAAGAACTGAAAATGGAGTCATTTCCTTAGAATGTCATTTAAAATTCTTTGATACTCTGCGATTGTATTCCCAGGACTTGGGTCCTGTCCTTTGTAAAACACTGGAAAGGATGATTTCACAGCCTTTATGGGTCTAACGGTCCTTGAAGTTCAGGTTTTCTTGTTCTTCCTTTGTAATGCTGTGGGTGGGAGTGTAAGTCATCTCTGAAAACAGTACACAGGTCACTGGCATCATATACAGGTTATTGCTGTGCGAATACTCCAACCAGGAAATATTTATTTTTCTAACAAGTTTATTGTTAAATGAGAACATTATAGGCAATTGCATATGTTCTCCTCCACAGCTGCTCATATTACGCATTTAGGATATTTATATGATAGACTTTCAGTTTGTATTTAAATGTAGACTCAAGCCTCTGGTTTCACAAACAACAACATTGCATTAGCCTTATTGAAAATTTGAGAGGGATATCTACTTCAAATCTTTAAAAAAAATTCTCTAGACGTTTAACTAAATTTCTTTCATACAGTTTAACCAAGAACAACCAAAAAATGCCAACCAGTGGTATTTCTATTACAGAATTATCATTAGTAACTGGTATACCTTGTTGAAATTTTCTGATCTCTAATGGGCTTACATTTTATTTTAATGTTTAATATTTTATCACACTTGAAACTTTCCCAAATTTAATATCCAAACTATTTTTTTGTTTTTACTATTATAATTATTCCAAGGGTGGGTTTTTCTAGTACCATAAATAAATTATTCAGGATTATTAATAACCTAAAAGTGGGTTGTTTTGGAGACGAGATAAAAGAGCACAAGGAACTAAAAGCAAAATTAGTGATTGATGTCGGAACTTCCTCTAATGTGCTTCCAGCTCCCAGGAGTGCTTGTTCCCTTCTGTGTATTCTCTGTGCTTCCAAATTGCACTTCCATCCAAAGTGTTCAAATATGCTGTGTCTGTCTCCCACGGGGCCTAAGGCTTACCTGTCTCTACGATGTTAGTTATTGACAGACACTGTTTTCTTCAAAGGCAACACTATGGTTTGACAACTCCCTTTTATTCAATCCAGAGCTGTGACCAACTGTGATCATTTGGCGCTGGGGCAGGAAAATGACAAAGAGCTTTTTGTTATAATTTCTAATTTTTTTGGTAAGCCTCAAACCATATCACGCAGATAGTTGAATATGGCACCGATTCTATCTGAAGGGGAGCATAATTTTTCATTATAGGTGTACTTTTTACACTTTGCCAACAAAACTTTCTCTTACAAAATAATGTGTTTCTCATTGATGTACGGGCGTGCCAAGTCTGAAATTTAAAATCCAAAACATTCTGTATTATCTGAGAGCAAATAAAGCTTTGGAAACAATTATCTGATGGAAAATTACTAGATGTTTTTCCCCCTGCTGCCAAAATATATTTTCTTTAAACACTTGTGAGCTAATCATTTTGTAGTTTTAAAGAAATCAACATTTGAGAAAACATATTTGTTGTTAAACCCAGGCATGGCAGGGATGATAACCTTAGAGACTGGCGTGCAGCTCCATTCCTGTGGCTTTAGTGCAGTCACAAAGGTTTGATTTTATAAATCTATGTGATTTATTTAGCTCCTCTTTTTCACATTGAGAGATGTAATGGGTAAACATTAAAAACATCGCAGAGTATTAATTCTGTATAAATTGTGCCAGCTTGACAACTGCATGGTTTTACACATGAAAGAATGAGCCAGTGGGTGTATACAGGTTGTGTTCTGGTTATGAAGTTACATTTATTAGTCTGTGGCAGTTGGGTTTTTAACAAAATATTTTCTTAAGTAATTTTCTTCTTTCTACCTTTTATTTCACTTGTCCCATGACCTATGCTGGTTCTGAGGTACAATCAGTTTACACACTCAGGACAGAGAGGGCATTTGAGGGGTGAGAGAACAGATGCTATAAGGGTGGGGTCAGCAATGTGGATTCTAGAATCAAACAGCCGTCTGTCTCCATAGCTCTATGAGGGGAGTCATTCAACTCCAGCAGCCCACGCTACAAACTGGGATTATAATAAACGTGACTGTTACAGTCAAATACATCAAGCAAATAATACCACGCCTGGCACAGAGATAGTGCCCAACTAATCGTAAACTTTGTATACTTTTTAAACTTAGACTGGTGGAGCACAGTGGCTCACACCTATAATCCTAGCACTCTCAGAGGCCGAGGTGGGAAGATCATCTGAGCTCACGAGTTTGAGACCAGCCTGAGCAAGACCCTCTTTCTAAATAAAAAATACCTGGGCATTATGGCAGACGGTGGTAATCCCAGCTACTTGGGAGGCTGAGGCAAGAGAATCACTTGAGCCCAAGAGGCTGAGGTTGCTGGGTGCTATGATGCCACAGCACTCTACCAAGGGGTGACAAACTGAGACACAATAAATAATTAAATAAATAAATAAACTTAGAGGTTTAGAATTGTCCAGGAGATGCTCAGGTTTGGGGTGGGGGATGTTGGCTAGAATAGTGTTCAATAAAATTCATGATAATAATTCCTGTTGTCCTAACAAATTCTGCATATTCTCTTCTTATGTTCTTAGGATTATTTACCCTTTCAGTAAAAAATAAACACACACATATTTTTTTCTTAGCAAGACCAAAATAAAAATGGTAATGCAGTAGAAAGAGCACTTGGCCTTAGAACAAGGAGATGTCACTTCTAACCTTGGCTTTGCTAGTGACTTGCTGGTGGTCCACCCTGAGGTCTAGTGGGGACATTGGGCATGGACTTGGAGCAACTGACCTAATTAGCCTATTAGTTTGCCTGTGTGTATGTCTTCCAGAGTCAAGAAAATACAGTGGTGTAACTTTGAAAGACATTTGATTAATGAGGCTTCCCTATTACAACCTCCCTAAGTTAATTATTGAACTTGTTTTAGGATAGATTCTTTCCTGTTGCTATAGCCACAATAATTGTAGCGTAATTATAGCTAGCTGCTTCACAAGTGCCAAAATACTCCAAAAGTGCCCTCTGGCATTTTCAATCTAATAAATGACACGTAACAGCTTTCTACTCTTTTTAAGAACCATTCCATTTGGACTCAGATACCACAGTTGATACAGGACAAGTGGAGCCCCAGCTCAGCTGGTGGCCCCGCTGCTCTGCCTCGGCGGTGTTGATGCAGCCTGCAGAAGAACAAACCAGAGGGCTGGAGGGTAGGCGAGGGGGATGCTCCCTCCCACCCCCATTGCAGGCTCTAATAGCCAGAGGGGCCAGGCAACTGCTGGGGAGACACTGGCACCTTCCCTTTGCACTTAGGACTGAACAGGGAACCCCCATTTCCTATGCTTAGGTCAATTTCATGTAAGTTTTCTAGGCCTCAATTCCATGAATGGACTGTGTCCATTCATTAA
>NW_003852502.1:6766062-6772210 GCF_000181295.1 Otolemur garnettii | reverse complement strand
ACATTCATTCACCTTGCCCCAGTGGAAGGCACTGTGTCCATTCATTAATACATTCATTCACCTTGCTCCAGCAAAAGGGACTGTGTCCATTCATTAATACATTCATTCACCTTGCCCCAGCAAAAGGGACTGTGTCCGTTCATTAATACATTTGTTCACCTTGCCCTAGCAGAAAGGACTGTATAAATTCATTTCCTGGCCTCATAGACAAGAACTCACGCTCCTATATATACCCCTAGACAAGGAGCCTGGATGGAGACAGAGCGACAGAGAGAGCTTTTTCCTCCCAACTTGGGTTTTTTTTCTCTCTGCTGGGAGCTTTGGTGTTTTGGTATTCCTTTCTTTTCTGTAAATAAATCCTGTCTTACCACTGATCTGTGGTCCGTGGATTTATTCTTTGAATCACCAAAACAAAGAACCCACTAAAGATGAAATTCTGGTATCACAGTGACCATTCAGGGTCAGAGACCCATACAAATGCTGCTGAAATTATATGGTTTTAAAAATGCCAACTGAAATAAAATTTAAAAATAAGCGAGCCATCCTCCTCTTACCTGCTTGCCCCAAACAATTCTGACAGCCATGTTAAAATATACTTGTAAGTCTCCCTACAGGTCTGAGAACCCCCAGTGGCCTCCCTCTAGGCAGGAGAGGTTCAATAGGGGATCGGTCTTAGCACCAAAGATTGGCATGACACCTGTTAGCAGATTATCCCTTGTTTAAGGAACAGGAATATGTTATTAGACTCAGGGTGTCTGCCTCATTCTAATTGCCACATTCCAAATACCCTCTGTACTCAGGTGTCCCCTCCCACAGGCTTGTCCCTTGCTTCTCGGGGCAGTGCTTCCTGGCCCACCCGGGCACTGCCACGCTCCCAGTTGCCGTGCAGCGGTCTCAGACTTTTCTCTGAGAATTTCATCCTTCCTTTTAATCTATCCTCACCACCCACATTGCTACAGTGTTAAACAGCTGATGTTATATGATTGGTGCTGTCATTCTAATGGGACTAAGGATATTCACCTACCTTTGGAGAATGGGACATCTTTCCATTATAATTTGTATTACACAGGAGCAAATTGTATTGTGTACCTAACTGCCTGCCATGAGCTACGTATTTTATACAGTTAGGGGAAAGAGTAATTGTCTCATCCTTTTTTTTTTTTTTTTTTAATTTTTGTGGCTTAATTTTAGTACCCAGACTTTATAAAGTTGAGTAAAATAGGAGATTAAATTTCCATGACATAATAAATTTCAGAAAGCAGAAAATACTGGAATCTTTTCAATCCAAGCATTTCTTCCTAATATAGCAGTTCAATTTGTATGTTGAATTCTGCCCTGCCTTCCCGCAAAGATCTTTAAAAAAACCTCACCCCCAGCTTTTGAAGACGCATCCCTCACTTTATAATTGGTAACAGAAGCTTCTATCTTTCCACATTCCTTCAGTGATCTCACTGTTTACTGTTCAAGCTGCATAGGGGCAGCTGTTTATTTGCTTGTATACACAATGGTGTATTGGAATGTTCTCTTCAAAGTGGAATTATTTGTGTTTCAGAATTTATTTCCACTTACTATCTATGTAAAACTTGCACAATTGTGTGTGCGAGTGTGTGTTTTGCTGTGGAAACGGTGTAAATAATATTTAAAAGAAGAAGGATGATGTTTTCTCTTTACACATGTTCATCACATTGTTACTTTTGCTAATCCTACCGATATTAGTTCAATATTGTCATTTCCTGACATCGATGCCCTTTGAAGTGTGACACATTCTTTCTGGAATCCAGCCTGTGGGATATTGTATTTTCTGAAAAGTTGCACCAATGTATAGCCCATCCCACGTGCTCTTCTTGCAATGTGATAATGATACTTTCCATCCTAAGTTAGAAACCGTGTCTGTTTTTGCAGCTGGGTGGAGTTTTAGAAATGCCGGGACCAATAGAATGTGGCAGAAATGATGTCGTCTAACTTCTGAGACTAGGTCATAAAGAGGATACAGGTTCTTCCTTGCTCTCTCTTTTGGGATGTTTGCCTTCGGGCCCTACTTACTGTGTTGTGAGGAAGTCTAGGGAACACGAAGAGGCCACGTGTAGCTGAGCTGGGAGGTTACACCTGCAGCCAAATTCTCAACTGACGGCCAACTTCAACTGCACATGGATGAGGCATGTGACTGCAGGGGTTCACCTGACTCCCAGGTGTCAAGTCTTCTAGCTGAGACTAGGTTATTTTTTGCCTAAGGGATAATTTTGTTTTAATATAATGATATAGTATTGGAATAGAGTCTATTCTATTTTAAAAAGACATTTAAGGGTTTAAAACAGTAAGGATAAATTATCTCTTTCTACACCTTCGGTAACATGAGAAGGCTTCATTTAGATCACTATTAGCTACTCCAAGAAGGATGTTTGGATATAGCCCTTGCTTGCTAACTATTAAGTTGTAAAAATTATCCCAGGATGGTCATTTTCCATAGATGTGGAACGTTAGAGCTCAGATAATCTAGAAAAAAGTATAGAAGAAATAAGACCCAGGCTGTTCCTCTGAGGGAACACTGAAGTGTGGTATTGACAGAGATGGGGTAATCTTCATTTCTAAAAGTATTTGAAAATAAACTCCAAATCTATCTGGCCTGGGTTTATTTGGAGAGTAAACATCAAGACTGGGACAGTTTCTGAGGTCTTCCGTTGCGATTTTCATGATTTCGGAATGTCCTCAATTTACCTATTACATTTGAATAGAAAATGGTGCTTTGAAGACAAAGTGACTAATTATCCATTTTGATTTATGCTCCTGAAGAGAGAATTAGCACCTGGCATCTGAAGGTTTAATATCCTATGTAGGAAATAGAGCTGTACAATAGAGCTTCTATCACCGACTACCCTATTTCCTAATTTTTAAAGGATTTATTTTTTATCACAAGCTTAAGAAAAAATAAAGTTTTGAATTTTATTTGTAAAGTGTTTAATTTGTTTTCTGAAGAATTTAATTATCATGACATGCCACATATAACATTTACCATGTTTGAGATGAAAGCAGGAATTTTCATTTGTGTTCTAATCTAGCCACATTTGGGGGGAGGTGAACTGTTTTTAACTTAATCTTCATATCTTGAAATATTTGTTGCTCCGTACGTCAAGTAATTAGGGTCCTTTCCTACACTGAGAACTCTAAGATAAACGAAGACTCTGAACAAGCAATTAAATAATAGCAGGATATTCAGCTGGAAACCTAACTACTGCCAACCAGAAGCTCAAATTTTTAGGAAAAACCTTACACTAAGAGCAGGCTTTGTAGCCATTTACTTAACACTTCCCAACTCATTCACTGAGGAACTATAGACGTATATTTCCTTGATAAATGTGCAACACCGAGCTTCTCTTTTTGTTCATCAGCCACTGGGTGCTTCATTTAGTAATTTAAAACCTCTTCTTAACTCTTTCAAAGCAGAAACAAATACAAATGGTGGGCAATGAAGGAAACCAAAAAATGCCTCTTAGGAAAATTTCTGAAGAAAAGATCAAATCACTTCCTTTGGTCACAGTGGCTCAGTTAGCGACCTGCTCCTTTTTTCTTTGCCCTCACACACCAGGGCTGACACTAGTTCTGGTACTAAAGAGTACGTATACTCATAGTGTATCCCACAGGGGACTCATTTAATCCCCTCTACCACATTTAAACTGTTCCCCTTTCTGTATTTCCTGTTTCAATTATGGCACAGCTAACTATTTAATTGCCCAAACCAAAGAGGTGGCAATAATCCTAGGCCCTCCTTTTTCTCAACTATCCAAATCCTGCTGATCTGTCTCTGTAATCATTTCTCATAGCTGTTCATTCCCACGTCTGCTTATCACTGCCCTCGCTCCCATCCAGATCCTTGTGCCATCTGTCTAATGTTCTCTCTGCTCTTGGGCAGACTTTCTTTCTTTTTTTCTTTTTAGAGACAGAGTTTCACTTTGTCATCCTCGGTAGAGTGCTGTGGCATCACAGCTCACAGCAACCTCCAGCTCTTGGGCTTAGGCAATTCTCTTGCCTCAGCTTCCTGATAGCTGGGACTATAGGTGCCAGAACTCCCAGCTTTTTTTTTTTTTTTTTGTCATTGTTGCAATTTGGCCGGGGCCAAGTTTGAATCCACCACCAGTGGCATATGGGCCAGCGCCCTACTCACTGAGCCACAGGTGCTGCCCTGGGCAGATTTTCTTAGACATGTCTCCACTCTGACATCAGAGGAGTATTAATACGTAAACTACAAATTAGATCCTGTCAATCCATTTGTTAAAACAATTCAAAGGGTTTTATCACATATAAGATAAAGCAAAATCTATTTACTTGGCCTGCTCTGTTACCCTTTGGTCTGTGCCTATCTTTTCAGTCTCCTATTTATTTTTCTTTTTTCTTTCTGTAATCCAGCATTCAACATGGACACTGAACTTCCTGTGGTTCCCCCAAACCCATGAGTTTTGTCTGCGTGTTGTTTGTGAGATGGCCGCTGGGGATGAGCTGGTAACCTCCGGCCCTTTCTGTCCTTTCTAGCTCAGGCAGCACCTGTTCCAGGGCGGCCTCCCTCTTATCCCAGTGACCATTTCCTTCCTGGTGCTTTATTTCTTATGTTGACATTTAAATTTTTGTTTAGATATTGGTCTCCCTATTAGAAGTGTCTTTAATTTTTGGAGCCATGGCAATTTTTTAAAATTAATGTCTTTATTATGGGTTACATAAAATTTCCTACTTTCACAGTCACCAATGATGTTATTAAATCCACACTGATGTGCTTCATAAGCAATTTGTTAGATCCTTCATGATAGGTCAAAGTTGAGCCCAATTCTATAGTATTTTCCTTCAACTTTTCCATAGAAAACTTTCCCCCCCTTTTTTTTTTGCTGAAAGCCATGGCAAATTCTCTTTGTACCATCAGCTCCTCTTACAAATCTTACACAGTCCATAACTATTTGTTGACCTGAAGTAATAAAACTTCAATTCTAGATTGAATAACTGTAAAGGCCTTAATTAAACCCATTTCCCTGAGCCTGGTTGCTGGACTCTTAAGCATTCAATAAATACTTGTTTTATCTAAGTGAACAGGCAAAGTTTAATGATTTTTTTCCCCCCAAAAGTAAAGAAAAAATCTTTTGATTCTTAACAACACATTTTTTACTGGTTGGACTGGGGTTTTTGCAAGTGAGAACAAGAACTATGCAGCCCCCTCGGCCTCCACCCGCCTGTGTTGGTTTCCTGTTGCCGCTGTGAAAGGTGACCAGGCACTTAGTGGCCTAAACCACTAGTCATCGTCGTGTGGTTCTGGAGGTCAGAAGTCTCCAGGCGGGTCACCAGGGCTCAGTTCCTCCTGGAGGCTCTAGGAAAGAATTGTTTCTTGCCTTTTTTAGTTTGCAAGAGTTGTCTTATTCTTTTGCTTGTGGCTGAAGAAAGGCAACCTCAGGCAATCTTCTCTGACGCTGAATCTCTTAGCTCCTCTAACTTCTCTTAGAGACCCTGGTGAGTACATTAGGTTCACCTGCATAATTCAGGACACACTTATCATCTCATTATTCTTATTTTATATTAGGGCAAAGCCCCTTTTGCCATATAAAGTAACATTCACAAATTCTGGGGACTGAATATTTGGGGGAGCCGTGATTCTACCTCCCACATCACATTTACATTACTCTGCATGGCAGCTTTTGTTTTTCTATGGAGAAACGTGGTTTGGGGATAGGAATCTAAGGGGTGGAGAGAGGGTAGGAGGTGCAGTGGGTTATTGGCCCAGTGGCTGGTTTGAGCTCCTAAATTTGGTCTCCTTAATTTGGAGATATTTTTTAGTATTGGTTGGTTGACTCATTCTGTCCCTCCCTCTCTAACAGAATCACAAAAATAGGAGCTACCATGATCTCTTGTTCATATGGTTGTAATCCTCTATTAACTGGGTTTCTTCATAACCTCTGCTTTGTTAAACTAGTGTGACGTTCATCACTTCACAGTGTAGTCAGTGTGTTGTGATGAATAGTCTGAGAATTCCTTTGGATTTTCCATGTAGACAAATATACATGTCTGTGTATGTGTGTGTACAATCTGTGAAGAGATTATTATTTGGAAAAGTTCATATTTTAAAACTAAAACCTGATCACTTTCAATCTATCATTAAAAACACTCAGTAGTTGGG
>NW_003852502.1:6753312-6764901 GCF_000181295.1 Otolemur garnettii | reverse complement strand
TCTCAAGTTTGACCTTCCACAAATCCCTTGAGCGCAGACATGTTCAGCCACGTTGTGGCCATTTTGTATCAGGGTTGGCCTTCACTCCGGGTTTCAATACTCTGTTCCTCAGTTCCATCTCACACGCCATCAGAATGGCTTTTACCAGCCATATTTCTACCAGCATTCTGGCCAGGACCACTTACCCAGTCTCTGAGGAGTTCTGAGCTCTCTCTCGTCTTCTCATCTCCCATGCCCTCCCCAGATCCCAGGACTGCTTCTAGCCTACCCCAAACTCGGCCAGTCTTTGCCCGTGACTTCCAAAGGTGCTTTTGTATTTTCAGGCCTTTGTTATCAGCAACACCCCGTTCCTGGGAACAATTTCCTGGCTTACTCCATTTTATGTTGCTTATAACAAAATACCTGAAACTGGGTGATTTGTGAGAAATGAAATTTATTTCTTACAATTCTGGAGTCTTCAAAGGCCAAGTTTGAGGGGGAACATGTAGCAAGACCCTTACTGCTGATAGGGACCCTCTGCAGAGTCTTGGGGTGACACAAGCTATCACGTCGAGGGGGCAATGGGTGTGCTAGCTCAGGTCTCTCTTCCTCTTTTTGTAAGACCCCTCAGTCTGCTCTCATGATAAATTTCAACATGAGTTCTACAGGGTCAAAATACTCAAACCACAGCCCTTGCATGTGGGGTCGCGAGGGGCTTGGGCTCAGCACGCTACCGGAGTTTCCATTCCCTTTTCCTTCTGATTACCAAGCTCTGTAAGCCCCACTTTGTGAGATTTATATGTCAGGTTTCCTTCGTCTGGAACACTTTTGCTTTTAATTAACTTGCTCGGTTACATCACACGGTTAATCAGCACTTTCTTTTGATACTTATTTCAATTTGCAATTTTGTGCTTATTTGATGTAACGATTTTTAACATATGCCACTATGAGTGAAGAATCACACAAGACGCCTACTATGGACATTTCTACTTAGTATTGTACTACAGATCCTAGAAGAAATGGTTTTAAGGATTAATAAAATTCTAAATCATTCACAGAATTAAAATATATTTTTGCCCACGTACTATTTTCCAATCAGACTAGTTATTGCAATTAATTAGAAAGTTAAGCAAGGTGGTCATAAACAAAATTGAAATTCTAAAGTCAACTGCAAATTTGGCTGTGGCAACTTTTGAAAGGCAGAAGAACAAAATTCTTGGGAAGGAAACGTTATGTGTATTTGATGATTACAGCTGAAGGTAAGGACTGTGAAGGTATTTAAGTGGGTCGTTGTGTTTGGACCTCCTTTATTTTTTATTTACATTTGTCAATATTTTTACATTGGCTTGTAAGTCATTCACCATAACTTGGTGTTTTCTGATTCTGATTTTGCCTGTGGCCTAAGAAGAATTTGAAATACATATGTTTACTCTGACTTTGAATTATACCAGTGCTGAACAGAGCTGGTTTGAGAGGGATGGATTTATGAGTGTGGGCAAAGGGTATATCAGGCATTTTACCTCTGGCACCGGAGATATCGTGGGAGGAGCTACCTAGGATTATAAAAGGACTAAAATATTACAAAGCCCCAAGGGACAGTCATTGCATCAAAGGGCATTTTCTTTATCAGAAAATTAGTTCTCAGAACCACATACAAGTCACAAAACGTTGTTTACATAGCATATCCAAAAACAAACTCTACATTACAAAGTGGTTTGGTCTTTGTGAAACAAATTAGGGGTTTAGCTGCAAATTCTTTGGGGATGCTATTATTGAGAGTAAGGAAAGCAAATTTTAGCCTGTGGTTTTAGGAAACCAAGAACTTATCTTACATACTTTGCATCCTACCCTAAATACACAGTTTAAAAGTTGACTCATTGTCTTATATGTTTATAAAATACAATACCATGAGAAAGCGTATCCTCTCTTAGTCACCTATAAATTTTGTTAGAATATATAGAATTTTCGTGGAAAAATAACGGCAACTTGGAAATGTAACTTAGGGTTGCAGGTAATAAGTAAATATTTTAATAATTTTTAGGAAAACTGACCTCCTCCTGTCAAGATACTAAACCAGAATATTATGGAATCCTTTCAGTTATTAAAATCACATTTGAAAATTTTTTTAATAAAATACAGCAGTATTGTAGACAGGCGATATATCAGCTGAATTGTGAGCATTCTGTTCTAATTTTCCCCATAAGCCAGCAGTATTAAGTGTCATGCTTAACATCTGTGTCCTGAACATAAAATTGACAAAAACCAACTTTAATGGCTTTTCCCACTTTAAAATAAAGTCTAGTTTCAATCTGCGGTTTTGAAAGAACTCTGGAGTGTCAAAGTAATATATGCCTCCTATTTCTAACCATTTCGTGCTTTTGTACTGAACACAGTTTCACCGGAATCTAAGTTAGGTTTTTTTTTTTTTTGTCTCTTTAAATTTAGTTTATGATGACATTCTGTTTTCACGTGGTCTCAAATGTTCTTTATGTCAGAGACTCTGCCATGAAGGCATTAGGAATCATCTCATACAGTGTTCTGGGTTTTGGTGTGCAGAAAAAGAGCTCTTTTTATTCCATAGGGTCTAACTCTGTAGAAAATAGAAAAATTGCTCCAAAAGTGGGTTCAAAGGTAGTTGTAGCTGGTATATGTCTATTCTGGGTAGCTGGGTGATAGGAGTGGGGCACGGCCTGTAGGCTTCATTATTTACATGTGTCTATATAACAAGATGCCTACTATATTTTTTGGCTTGACTTCTAGGCGTCGAGGGAGATTGTGCTCACAAGTTGAGTTTCTTCTCTGCTTGTAGCCAAAGCCATCCTCTGAGACATCTCTGTGTCCCCGGCACAGCCTGTCTTTACCTTTGCTTTTCTTTCCATCAGGGAATGGACGCCCTTTGACTCAGCTTGTTGCGGTAGGCCTATTTCTTCTCATTGTCCTATTTGCGGTCACATCCCTTTGGTTTTTCATCTTCAATTGCAGCAAGGTTCAGCTGTCACCTCTCTGTCACATACAGATAACGCTGCTCAACCGAGTGGCAGCAAGCTTTGTTCAAGGACTGGCAACATTCCAGGAATCTGGTTTTGTTCCTTGGGTAAATTTTTGTCCTGCTATTTGTTGTTGATGTCATTCCTAGGTTACCCTAAGGAAAATAAAAATGCCCGGGAAGTTACGTGTGAGGCTGTTGACAGTTCCAAGTCTAACAGCTGCTTGGTAGGGTAGACGTCTGACTTGACCTTGCTGGGGTTTAGTATTCCACTGGCTGCCTTGTGGCCAGTGCTGTTCATAACAGACACACGATGTGGTCTCTGCCTTCTGGAAGCTGATGCCGTCTAATTCACAGAGCTTGAAGTAGCACAAAGCCACAAAGAGCATGTGTGGAAAGCCAGTGATTTTTTCCTTAGCACACTGAGCTTTTGATTTCATTTTCCCGTTTTCTCCTTGACAGCCCACAACCTGATCTCACATCCTTCATTCATACTCAAACGAGGAGTTTACCAAAAACAGCACAAAGGTTATCTCTACTACATTATTTGAATTGTAGCACTGAGGTGATCTCAAACAGGCTTAAATTGGAGTCGTTTCATTCCTAGTGTCAGTAACAGAGGAATAATTCTGCACCGTGGGATCTTATCTCCATTTACTACCAGCAGCCCATGGGACAGTGGACTACGGTGTGGCTCTCTGGTGAACAGACTCACATTGCATTAATCCATACGTACCCTTCTAAGTAACTCCTGTTAGGACCAACTCACAAGAGTAGGGCAGGTTACCAGATGTCCATCTGCGCATTAGCAATCATGTGGGGGGAACAACTGCTGTAAGGAAGTTCTCACAGCATCAGATGTTGAGTCAAGGTATGATTTTGATTACTGATGTCTTTGGGGGATACATTACAAACTCAGGAAAGGAGCTATGAGATGTAAATTTACCTGATGTGTAAAGATACTATATTATGATTCTTACCTATTGCTGCATAACAGAAGCAAGGTCACCTCTCTGTCACATACAGTTAATGTCACTCAACCGAAGTGGCAGCAAGCTTTGCTTCAGGACTGGCAACACTCCAGGAGGCTGGTTTTGTTCCTTGGGTAAGTTTTTGTCTTGCTCTTTGTTGTTGATGTCTCACCCAAACTTAGTGATTTGAGACAACAAACGTTTATGAAGTCACACTTTCTGTGGGTCGAGGATTTAAGAGCGGTCAACTGTGTTCTGTTGTAGGGTTACTTGGGAGTCTGCAGCCAATGTGTCAGCGGGGCCGCAGTCCTCTGAAGCCTTGCCTGGGGCTACCAGACCCACTTCTAAGATGTCTCATTCCTGGAGTTTTTATAGGAGGCCTTACTCGATCATCATGCGGGCCTCTTCATAGGGATTCTGGAGTGTACTGAAAGCGTGGCAGCTGACTTCTCTCAGAGTGAGTGGGCCAGGAGGAAGAGCAAGGAGGACCCTCAGTGACTTTGATGCCCAGTTATGTTACATCAGTTATGCCATATTTTATTGGTTAGAAGTTAATCGCTAGGTCCAGCCCACATTATGGGATAGGGGAATTCAGCTCCTCTCCTTAAAGGGAGGAGTATAAAAGAGTATGTGGACCTATTTTAAAACCACCACACAGATTGAATGGAAGAAGAGAATGCTGATGGAACCATCCACTATAACTGAGCCACCAAGGATCCAACTTTGTTTTGAAAGATTTCTTCTCTATTTCTCCCTGACAATATCTTCTGTTAACTTCTAAGGTTGTTGATGTGTGTCTAACTGCTATACGTATATTCTTAATAAGGTCTAAACTAATTACTAGGGAAAATGAACCCATAGAAGTCATATGTTTATTCTCCTTTCAATCTCTATAGCATCATATGTTGGCTATGACCCTCCTGTTCTCCCAGAGTGTCAGCAGCAGCTTCAAAGCTGGTAACTATGTGTTTTAAGTGCTGAAGGCCAGTACTGACATTTTCATAGGACAGCATTCACAACTTTTTTTTTTTTATATCATGGCACACTTGAACCTATAGTTAAACCTCCATGGCACACTTAAATTATGTTTATTAACAAAAAAAAGGAAAGAAAAAGAATATATTTACTGTGCTTTGATACTTTTTTAAAAAACAATTTTATTAATGATCTTTAGAAATTTTAATGACATAGCTAAAATCCTCTCATGGCACATTAGTTGAAAATCACTGCCATAGAACTTGATAAAAAAAAAACATAAAAATGGTCTTATGAATCTTAGCCATCATGATAGGAGGTGATAAATCTGGAGAAAGGGATCTGCAGTAAGCCAAAGATGCTTTGGAAAGGATTGTTGGCATATTCAGAAGGGAGGGAGGGGCCTTCTTTGTGGGAATAATTTATGGTGAGGGGAAGCTGACAGGTTGCTCCTGGTGGCTGCTGGGTGAACTGCAGAAGTGAGCCAACGTTTTCCAGGTTGCCAGCAGAGTAGAGTGGATTACCAAGTTATTGCATAATGCTGATTTGTTTACTATGGCTTCAGCAGGCACCAAGAATGCATTTTATTTTTACCTAGAATAGTCTAAAATGTGAGAGGCTACCTGGGGTAGTTGCAGAGTACCAAGTGAGGACAGAGGGCTGCAGTGAGAGCAGCTGACTCCATAGCTGGGAGGGCAGGGTGCCTTTCTGTGAGCCAGAGCAGCTGACTCCATTCCTGGGAGGGCAGGGTGCCTTTTTGTGAGCCAGAAGAGGCACCGTGGAGGGAAGCAAAACAGAACCATCTAGGGACCACGTCTGGTGGGGCAAGGTGACCCAGCAGATGAAGTTTATGTAGGGTGCCCTTAGAAATGGGGACTGAGGATAACTCACACAAAACATACAAGATCATTGTTGCCCACTTGTAAATAATGCAATGGTGAAGGTTCCTGTGGGGGAAGGTTCCCAGAGAACCCATCAAAATGTCTCAGGTGCAGCAGAGTCAAGTATTTGGACATCTTCCATGAGAGAGGGTTTCCAGCAACCAAGAGAGAAATACAAATGGCACTTGCTACTTTAAAATAGATTTTTTTTCCATTTAACTAACATTGAAACCTCTTTACAACCTCGGTCTTGGAGGAGCTGGAGGCAGCACAGTGAGTAGGGAATGAAACAGGGTGGAGGCACAGTGAGAGATCCAGATGCGTCCTTGCTTCCAATTGCTGAGAAATTGGGGAATCAAATCTGAGTGAGGTTGGAAGGGAGAACTTAAAATGGAATGAGAACCAAATGCTTTGATTTAGATTAAACTGGAAACGCTATGGACAAGGAGACTGTTCTAGTGCCTGAAAGTAACCAGAAAGCTATGGAATCTAAGATAATACGGCCAGGGGGCAGGGGAATATGGGGTAGGGCAATATGACAGAAGAGGTTTGAAGACAGATACAAAAAAACAAAACAAAACAGCTTTCCTACTTATACTCTTCAATCTGTTCAGTAAATTGGTTGCATAAGAGCTTGTAGAGCACAATTTTTTTTTTTTTTTTGAGACAGAGTCTCACTATGTCACCCTGGATAGAGTAGAGTGCCACGTACACACCTCGCAGCAACCTCCAACTCTTGGGCTTCAGTGATTCTCTTGCCTCAGCCTCCCAAGTAGCTGGGACTACAGGCTCCCAGACTGGTCTCAAACCCTCCGGCCTTGGTGTATGCTGCTGGCACCCTACCCACTGAGCTGTGGGTGCTGAGCCGGGCATAATGATTTGAAATCAATGTCCTGTGGCAGACTGGATCCCTTCCCAGAGGTTGATCAGGTGATAGTAAAGGGCAACAGTTTATCTCCATTCTCACCTATCCTGTGAGACGTGTGGGATGAAATGGTGAACCCAGAGCTCATGGAAAGTGGCAGGGAGGGGCAGCTGGTGCTAAACGAGAGGCAAGGGGACGAATACGGCAGGTAACTGCTGGTGAGAGCCTGGATGCACGCTGGGGCGTGTGGCATTTCACCTCTCTGGTCAGAGAAACGTGAGCGGCCCTGCCGCTGCTGAATGAATGGACGACAGAGCACACGAAAGCTTCTCTGAACACCTTCAGTGACAACTGCACTGTGGCTATTTTTGATTTGTTTAGAAATTATTCAGACTCTTTTATTCCCTTCAATTGTACTCCTACAAACTTCTGGTATTTGCAAGTGCATCTGGAACCACTTTTATACAGAACAAGTGGGCTGAAGTCAAAGGATGTCCATAATACTGTTAAAATCACGCCAATAATGTACACGTGTAACCATTCAAGATCATTCTAAGTGTTTTAGGTACATAAACTCATTTACTTGGATACACTTTGCCCAAAACACTGGCAAAGATTTTCTCAATTTTTAATATATTTGACTTTATGTAGATATTTTTATATTTGTTCTGTGCCATAAGCATCCCATTTAAACCATGTTAATTAAAATTGTTTTGTTCATTACCAAATAATTGTTTCACTTTTTAGAAGTGTTGTGCAATGTTTTCTAACTCTATATTTGATAAACTGGACTTGTGAGCTTCGCAGTTTCCGTTGGTGATAATCCCTGCAACACAAACTCAGACTAAAAACCGTTACTGGTCAGATATGTAAAACAAGTATTAGATAGGCTCACTCCACAGGGGAAGGGCAGAATGCTTCCTTTTTCTTTTTCTCTGCTTAATACATTCTGCATGATTAATTTGTTTTAAATATTTCAGAGATTTTTCACCCAGAAGAGGGGTTTCAACTGGAGTTTGTTACTTACTTGTTTCAACCAAAAATATTCTAACACCATGGATCAGTATTAAATGCACTCTTAAATGAGATGGCCTTTTAAACACTTAGAACAATCTTGAACTGTCATATGTGTATGTTGTTGGCATGATTTTAACTGTATTATGATGATTTTAACTGTATTAAGATGATCACCATATGCGCTAGTTTACTGTAAGTACCAGCTATTTAAAACAGACATAAGTAAAACAAGATTTGTGAGGGGGAGGCTTAGGGTATCTCTAAAATAAAGAATACAGAGACCAAATGGAAAGATAGTTGCTTCAGTGCTCAGGGCTTCTATATTTGGCTCCGCTGGCTTACCATTTTATGGTTACCAGATTTATATCCTTTGAAATTATGGACGTTGGATCAAATCCTCATGTTGGAAAGCAGTCTAAGGTACCATTAAATAAGCATGCGATTTGAATAACCTACAATTTTCACACAGGTTTTGATGACCGAAGTCAAAATATTTCCCATAAAATGCTGTAAATTTGCTAAACTTCAACATAAACGCCCCGATAGTGTAATAAGACAAAGAAACTTGATTTACTGAAAAATATCTGAATTTGTTTTTGTTTGGAATTTTATTTTAAACCATTTCTAGGGAGAAACATCTCACAGATACTAGAGAAGTATGTCTTATGTTCAATTCCCTGGATTATTTTAAACAAGCTTTAGTGACGACCTCATGTGACACATGGTCAAACAAGCTTGTTGTTAAGATTACAGGACTGTAGAATTGGAGGAAAGTTAGAACGTCGACAGGCACTGTGTTAGGGGTCTCTTGGATTAGTCATAATTGACTCAGAAGTGCAGTGGTCAGTGGTATCAGTTTCTGTTGCTGTGTAACAAATTGCTGCAAACTGAACAGCCTGAAACATCGCCTGTGGATCTTAAGTGGTGTAGGTGAGACGGGAAGGTACGGTGTGACTGGACTCTGCTCAGAGGCTCAGTGGGCTGAAAGAAGGTGTTCAGGGCTGTGGTTCCTATTTGGGGCTTCAGACTCTCTTCCAAGTTTATTGATTGTAGGCAGGATTCGGTTCCTTGGAAGTATCAGGTGAGGAAGGACTGAGTCCCACACACCTACAAGTGGCCACACACCTACACGTGGCCACGCACCAGGGACTGCAGTTTCCTGGTCTGAAAGGCTGGGCTGCTTGTCTCAGGTTCCGAGCACTGGTCAGGAGCTCTGCTTCTTTGGGTCATTAGTCCTGGTTCCACTTCCTTTTATTCACATGCTCTGGCCTTAAAGTGCTTTGGGGGAAGTAAACACCCCTTCCTCTTGTTTACCTTGGGCTTGGTGGTGCCCTGATTCCAGGCTGAATCTCTCTCCCTCTTTCTCACTCTGGAGAACTACTTCAAATTCTGCGGCAAATGTAGACATTTTAGTTCCGTAGTATTTAAAATAAAGTGCCCCTGTCTTGTACTTTGAAGATTTTTGGCTCTGCTATTTGTACAGAAGTTAAGTTTTTCTAAAATGCTTAGGTGCAGTTTTAAACACTCACTAAGTTAGTCCCTTTCCCTTTTTCTTGTAATAAACAGTAATATAGGTTCCTTGGCAGTTTCTGAGAAAAGATTTCTGGAAAGATTTCCGAGCAGGGCGCATATCTGACATTTTCTGAAATGAACTTGCTCAGCATCAACATGTACTTTGTTCCTTCTTGTTCACGTCCCCATATTTGAGTGGAAGGTAAAATTTATTTTGCTTACAGGTAGGATTTGTTTCAATTTTTCACGCCTGTTGTGTAAGAATGTGCATACTGAGGTTGGTGGGTTAGGAAGGGGGTTCAGACTTACACTCTTTTTCAGATTTTATCTATTGGAAAGGTCAAGTTGCCAAGGTTCTTGGAAGAATTCAGACAAATGCATCTGCATATTATCTGTCAAATGGGAAGTAGAGGAGAAGCAGAAATTTTTTCTTTATAGCACTTCTGGCAAGAGGCCTTTGGAACAAAATTTACTTATTCCTTCTCCAGCGTGGTTAACCACAACATCTGTTTGTCTGCACTGGTGTTTGGCCATTGACCTACCGTCTGCTGTAGAAGACACCCACCATCCCTCTTAAGGCCAAATGTCAGTGAGAAACCAGCCGTTTTCAAGTGATCTTAGTCATGGAACTAGTCACAGGCTAAATGCACGGCCTACTTATAGTATCTAAGTGCGTTAAACAGGGAGTTAACTTTATGACTTTCTCTGATTTGGGGGGCTGACTTGATAGCAGCACTAAATTATTTGGAAGGGAAAAGGTTGAGAGATTTAGACAGGAACACAGGAAAACACACCCTCCTTGTTAAATTCAGTGTGGGATGTGCAGATTTATTTTTTTGCTAAAGAAACCGTTGAAGGAATTTAGTTGATTTTCCCAAACTTAAAGTATGAAAGTTTAACTAAACTTAGATATATATACATATGCTTAAACATTTTGAAACAAAACATTATCTTTTCCATTTTTTAAAGAATGATTTTTCTAATACACAACAATAGCTCCTAACTTTGCTCCCAGAAATATTGTTGCTTCTTAAGCTGATTTGCAGTTTTAGAAAAAGGACAAGTTTGTAGGAAGAACAAGGAAAGGTGTAGGCAAGGTCAGTGCTTGTGAGGTGTGGGGTCAGGGTCTTCCCCACACAGGAAGGAGCCTGCCGAGCTGTGCTCTGATCAGGGCTCTCTCCTCACAGGGTTACTGCCCAGTCTTGCTTTGTCCTGGGCAGCCTCACTTCATCCAGCCAAGACACATCATTTGCCTTCTGCTTTTTTAATTTGTAGACATTTTTATTTACCTCGTATTATTTAAACTCCATCATAGCAAAAACAGGACGGCTCCCTTTATAAAGCACAGGCCTGGGAACCCAAGCCTATGATGTAGAAGTTCATTAATCTGTCATTCTACAACCCTAATTTTTTAAAAATTTTGAAAAGATATTATTTTCTTCTGTTTATTTTTTGTATCAGCTATTCCTAAACATTCTAGCATCTGCTTGGTTAGATTAAGGCTAGTTTCTAACTTGGTGCCATCTCTGCTCTGGGGTGAATCCCCAACTTTTGTGTCAATAGGGAGAAAAGAAGGCATGAAGTAGATAGATTTGACCGTAGGCTGCCCTTTGCCATGGAGGGCCCTAATCCCTGAGCTTTGACTGTCAGTGATCCTTTACTCCGTAAAAGCTTTTATCTCATCTGGGCCTGGTGGTTTATGCCTATAATCCTAGCACTTTGGGAGAGCAAGGTGGGAGGATCACTTGAGGCCAGAAGTTCAAGACCAGCTTGGACAACAGAGCAAGACCATTGTCTCTATAATCAATTTCAAAATTAGCTGGGCATTGGTGGTACACACCTGTACTCCTGGAGGATTGCTTGAGCCCAGGAATTTGAGGCTATAGTGAGCTATGATCGCTCCATTATACTCTAGCCTGAGTAATCTGTGAGGCCATTATTGACCGAAAAACAGAAAACAAACAAAAACACACACACACAAATTTTTCAGCCCCATGAAAAAGTCACTGTGTCTCTATATGCTGACCAAAGACAAATTAGAAAGAAATTAATTTCCTGCAGAAAAGAATGCTTCAATATAGAGGATTTTTCCCCTCTGTTTCACCTCAATGTTATATTTTCTGGAAAATGTGTTAGGGAAGTGTTTGGAGTCTTAGTTATATTTATGGTAAAATCAAATACAGTGAGGTTAAAGGAATTGTCCAGAGACCCACAACAAACGGAGGGCAGATCTCGGAACTCCACAGTTATACTCTTCTGTCCCAGCCATTGGGCTCCTTGGCCTGTCTTTGTTCTATTTGCCAAGGGATGACCAGAGCTGGAAACATCTTCAACAATTAGTCAACCTCCCCAGCTGGTGTTCAGCCTTGTTCTGAGAACATCTTGTGTGTTTCTACATTTGAG
>NW_003852502.1:6732537-6753292 GCF_000181295.1 Otolemur garnettii | reverse complement strand
TGACCAGAGCTGGAAACATCTTCAACAATTAGTCAACCTCCCCAGCTGGTGTTCAGCCTTGTTCTGAGAACATCTTGTGTGTTTCTACATTTGAGGATCCAGTTGGAGCTTTATTCGCCATTGGGGGTAGCTCTTTCCAAGGAAGCGACCTTCTGACTGAGCCAGGAGGAGCGGGGTTAAGCCCTTGGCGGCCGGTGGTTACACGGTGCATGGTTGGTTAATGTGTGTGTTTACTGTGTGAGGCAGAGTGGAGAGGATTATATGCATTACAAAGTTCCTAAGTATATTTCTGATCTTAAAAATCAAACTTGGTTGCTACTAGGTTTAGTGTTATGTAAATCTTAATACTATGTCTGCACTTTTCAGTCTGATTTTAGAAGAGTACTATTATGGTATTTTAATTTTTAATCCAGGCTATTTCAATCTGGTTATGTTTAGTTATCTTATGAAAATCAATCTATTTAAAGATTCCAGATTGTCTAAATCTGACAACTGTGAAAAGAAAATCAGACAAGAAGCAAAGCTTGTATATTTCTTTAGGTAATTAAACTCTCCCTTGCATTCTTTTTCTTTCTTATCTCATTTCTTTACTAAATTACAAAGTATTGGTTCATGGCCTATGATTTCCTTTAACTCTGCGAGGGCGGATTCCTGGCACTTACGTCACTCCCTCCATCTCAGGCCCATGGCAGAGGTCATCAGACAGTGGCAATACTCGTTCCTGCCCCGCTGTGGATTTGGCTTCAGAATCCTTCTCAACACAGCATTCTACACATCATCATCCCTGTAGAACTATCTTATACATTTAAATCTGTTTTTTATTCTTGCCCTTTCAGCATTTGTGAATGCTGTTTAATTCAGAAGGCAAAGGTAGAATTGAAAAATGAGTTAGATGAAATAGAAGAAAATTCTTGTTAACTTAGCGTATCATAGACACTGATTGATGAAAAGGATCTAAAATGCTTTCAAAAGGATTTTTGAAGCAGGTGTTTGAATTAGACAACC
Source organism: Otolemur garnettii (assembly GCF_000181295.1). Lineage (NCBI taxonomy): Eukaryota > Metazoa > Chordata > Mammalia > Primates > Galagidae > Otolemur > Otolemur garnettii. Next base: position 6,752,287 of record NW_003852502.1, on the reverse strand, counting down.
TCTAACAGTAGGTCATTCGGTTTTTGTTTGAAAATGCTAATTTTCAGAAATGCTAAATGTACTATTTAATAGAATAGTTCATTCCGTGTTGGAAAACTTCAATTTCTAAAGGTTTTCTTTATATTAAACTGAAACTGCTTTGTTTTTAAGTTCTACCAATTTTACTCATATTCCTTCAATGGAAAAAATGGTTGATTTGCTTTTTTTTTATTGTTTGGGATTCATTGAGGGTTACACTGATTGTGTTTATTAGGTAAAGTCCCTCTTGTAATTGTGTCCTGCCCTCAAGAGGTGTACCATACACTCGACCTCCCACCCACTCCTCCCCTCTCCCTAATCCCTCATTCATCTATCCCCTACGTTTTATGTTTTATCTTTTTTGAAATTAAAGTATAATTTATCTAAAGCAAAATAAATAGATAGTTCTTAAGTGTTTAGTTTGGTGATGCTTGAAAATTATGTACTTCTATGTGACTACTACCCAGTATAAGAAACAGAACATTTCTGTGGCTCCGGAAAGCTCTCTATTGACAATTTCAAGTCAATTTCCTACTCCTCACCTACTAAAGATAATCACGTTCTCACTTTAGTCATCACCGAGTAGTTTTAGTGATAATCATATAAATGGAGTTATACAGGATGGAGTCATTCTTTTAGTCCACTGCTTTTGCTTCTCAGCAGAATGTTTTTGAGATTAATTCTTGCTGCCTGTACCAGTGGTTTGCTCCATTTTATTTCTGAGTAGCACTCCACTGCATAAGAGTACCTTAATTCCTCTGTCCACTTTCCTATCGATGAACATCTGGATCGTTAACAGTTTGTGCTGTTATGGGCATGAATGTTTCTGTAAAAACTTTTATGGACGTATGTTTTTATTACTTTGGAGTAAATACTCAGGAATAGAATTGCTGGGTCAGAAGATAGATACATATTTCATAAGAAAGAGCGGAACAATTTTCAAGAGTGGTTGTACCATTTTGCACTCCCATTAGCAAATTATGAGAATTTCAGCTGCTGTGCGTCCTTCTAGTCCTTTAATTATAGCCATTCTAATGCAGGTGAAATTGTATTTCACTGTGGCTTCAGTCTGGATTTTCCTGATAAATTCATATATTTATTTAACAGATTAGTGGCTTTATTAACCTTTAAAAATGAGTTTAAATTGCCCAGATCAGTTTCACCTAAATCTTCTAGTATTTGAGCAATTATTTGAAATAAAATGCAAATCTTAATTTACTTTAAGATCATGAGACATTATGGATTATTTTCACCCATTAAGACAATTTTAATTTTGTGATTGTATTAGCTACTAATCTCTACACTAGATCTCTGGCTCATTTAACACAAAATTCTGAAATACCTGGCTGCGTATCTGTTTAACTACTTTGCACTGAGGAATAAAGCCATGAGTAGAATCCCCTACTTCTTCATTAGGAGAGACCTTTGAAATTAATTTTGAATTTTTCTGCCACTCCATATTGCTGTGTCTCATCGATGAAAAGATTCTCAGGAATTTGACAATGTTTTCTAGCATTATAATCTGCTATGCTATATGGCTGTGTTGATCTAACATCTTAAAAATGCTATAGAGATTCATTAAAACCATAGCTCCTAATTCTTGCAAAATCAGAATGTAAAGAAAAAATCAGCAGATTTGAGATCTTAGCTATTCCACTAGCTGTATTTCCAGAAATAGTCACTACCTTTCTCTTAATCCTGCCCTTCACATCTGTTAAATGAAGGTGGTGCAATCTATTTTGTCTACATCATAGTGTTCTTGTGATGGTCACCCTAGATGATGTGTGTAAAATGTAACTATAAAAAATAATGCACATATATGACATCAAATGCTTTTGTCTTTACATCCCTCAGTACACGAGATGATGTTTGCATATGGTAGGTGCTCAGTGTTTGTTACTTAAACAAATGTATGGATAGAGAATGTCTAAAGCCAATTTTGTAATAAGCAATTCTAGAAGCTGTTAAAGAGTGATATAAAAACTAATACTAAGATGCTCATTTCATCTTTACAAAAGTCATATTTGTTTATTTAGTCTTCTGGAATCCCTCATGTTCTTCCTAATAGTGACGTCAGCAAGTGTAAGGTCACACGAGCAGGTCTTTGCAGGGCCCCAGTGGCAAGTTATCTACACCAGGAATTCCATTACTTCAAATATCATGGGTTCATTTTCCTACTCTGTTATGTTGAACTTACCTTTTCTATTTGATGACCATTTTTTAAATGAGACTCAAGCAGCAGTTTCTGTCTTTCTTTGAGTTCCTACTCATTGCTATTTGTTACCTTTCCCTATATCACTAGGGAATATTTTAATTCCTTTGTCAGTTATTGCTCTGAGCACTTTAAAAGTTCCTGATTTGGATTTATTTTAATCCTACTATCCCATGTTCTCCTAAGTCTCCCGCCTTATCTTATCTCCTCTATCTTATTTCCATATGACACGCTGGATCACATCCTCATCCTTGAAACTCTTCATTCTCATTTTTGGGCACCCCACGCCCTGGTTCTCCTCCCTCCCTCCCTTCCTTCCTCCTTTACTTTTTTTTTAGTTTTAATATAAACCCTTTATAATAGAAATTGTAACTTCAAATTTTGATCCTGATCAAATTCTCAGAAGAATTTGACTTTAGGTATTTTAAAGAAGAAAATCTTAATCATTTTATATTAATTTTAAAATTGAATGAATCACCACTTTTAGTAGCAGCTTTAATATAAATGTTAGAAAATACTTAATCATAATTATTAAAAAGCATTTTAATATGTAAAATATACATTGAAGTTTAATTTCATAATTTCTTAGTAAAAATTATAAAAATTATTTGATTTTAGAAACTCAATCTCTATCAGCATCTTTTTAAAGCAAGAAATGTCTAATTCTACACTTAGGAAGTTCCTAGTCTTTACAAAAAATTTCTAGAACTACTTCTTTAACACAATTTTTTTTAAAAGAATTAGTGTTATAACCAGGATTATTATTTACAATTCATATATTTGCCAAGACATAATTTTAAAAATGTAATATTTATGATAAGATAGTTATGTAGGAAAATTATTTTAAACCTTTATATATTTAAAAGTTGCAAACTATGCACCATTTGTAAAGAATGTTCATTAATATATGCTTACATGCAGAGGGATTTCAAGAATTCTGAGAGTATAAGGAGGAAACCTCTCTTCCAACTATTTTCTCTGAGATTAATTATTGATAAAATAACCATTAAAATTTTTATTACCAAAATTTTTATTTGCTTTCAGGAAAGTAAAAGAATGGGGTATAATTGAGTAGGGATTTGGATTTTTGGACAACACAAATTTTCTTTTTCTTTTTCTTTCTTTTTTTTTTTTTTGCAGTTTTTGGCCAGGGCTGGGTTGAACCCATCACCTCCGGCCTATGGGCCGGCGCTCTACTCCTTTGAGCCACAGGTGCCACCTGACAACACAAATTTTTAATAAAGATGAGCAAAGGCCTTGAAGTGATATCATCCTTTCTCCCTGACCCCTATTCCTCCTTCTGACCAATAGATGCCATCCAAATCTACTAACAGTAAAACTTAAGGGTTATGTTCACAGAAATTAACACTTTGTTGTCAGCCAGCAAAACAGTGAATATTTCTTTACAATGACATTTTGAAATCATGTCGGGTCTTTGACATGATCATTTAGAGAGAAATTTCCCTTTCTCTTGCACCATTGTTAAGGCCATACCTACATTGTATGAGATATTTTGCCTTCCTGGGTAGTTGGACTTTAGTTAAAACTGTGGTATTTTATGGGTTGGCCAAAAGAATTACTGTTACTGGTGACTTCATTATTTCTGAACAGCCTTTGGAATAAGCTTATCTTTCTGGAGATGACTTGCAGAAAATAGGAAGTCAGGGCACTGGCTTGCCACAGGTAGAGTTTCAATGAATTGACAATGTTGTGGTGTGAGGACAACTGGCCTCATCCTTGCTGGGTTGTGCACATAACCTACACCGGGGGAAAGCCTGGGAGAACATTCCCCAGAGCCTCTGATCCAACGTGTTTCAGGTTAGACTCTGCTGACAGATAGCAGCAGGACCAATTTGGAGGTTGAACAAAGAGAAATCATTGTCGGGCAGCTCCTGCTTGGGAGAGGGGTGATGCTACACTGTGATGTGGGCATTTCTTAATTTCGTGAGCTCTCTGGGCAGTTTCTCTGACTTTTACTCTGCCACCCTTCCCGTGGTTGTACGATCTCCTAATTCCCTGCATTAAGCCCCTTTCCCCCCTAGCACTTAGAAGTATTAATTCTCTTCTGATAAAATCCTTGCTGGTAACCCCAATACTGTTTTTTGGTAACCCCAAAACTGTTAAAATCAGAGACTATTTCAACAAATGCAATCGGAATAGGACTAAAACATCCCTAACCGACTGGGGACAAGGAGATTGCAGAAATGCAGTTCCCTCTTGCTTGCCATCGTCTTTAGCTGTGTTCCTCTAGAAGAACACGTGGAGAGTAGGGTTTGAGAAGAGGTCGTTCATTTGGATGCTAATTCCAGAAAGTGCTAGTAGGACAAGCAGGAGTAATACAGGGAAGGAAAAGAAGTGGGTGCAGAGTGAGGCCGATGGCCATGTTACCCTGGTGGGCTGTTACCCGCTCTAGTTTGTTGTGTTATTTGTCCCCAGCACAGTCCTGACTGCTATGCCGGAACAGTATGGATGAAAGTGTGTTTCTTGGAATTGGTGTAAGCTTCCTCACCTGACTGCAATAGGGAGGGAGCCCTAAGAGATGGTGGAGAACCCAGGGTTCTAAGGACTTGGTGTTGGCAAAGTGGAGTGCATTAAGGGCCTTCTCACACATGCCCACTGAAAGAGTGTTTAGAATGTGAAACATAGCAGGATTTTTATCACTGCTGAGCAAATGCAGAAGTGGTCAGTGTTAGGGAAGCTGACAAGTTTGAGTGAGTGAGCACAGCAATGGAAATGGCTTGATATTTTCATGCAGACCTGAAAGAAGAATGGCTATAGAGAGACATAGGTGCTGGCCCCACGCTTGATGACAGCTGCCAAGTACACTCAGTTGCACATGGATAGAGAATTAAACAGGAAAGCTTTCCACCCAGAATAGTCTGACCTGGTTATTGGTTAATGGCTGCTGTTTATCTTTCTGTTAACTTCCTTTGTATAAACTCTTACTTTACTTAGTATCTGTGTTTTTTGGCATGTTGGCTGGCTGTCACATTTGGCCAATCCAGTGTATTCTCCAGTGGCCTTATGGGGAAAAGTGATGATTTTTGAAAGTTTTCCCTGCTTTTTCCCAAAGGATTTTAAGTAAGCGTCATACTTTTTCCCTTTAACTAGTGGCAGTTGATCTTAATAAAGACAGACAAACAATATAATAAAGATAGTGATTTGATATCACCTAAGGATAAATTAAACACGGCAACCCAGGAATCCCCAGAAGGATATGGGAGTTGCCTAGAAAGAAGTGTGGCAGCCTCCACTAGTCACAATCCTTTCCTGGCTTCCTGGAGCTGACTCGGAGGAGAGCAGTGGGTCCTGGAGGAACTGGCCACTCTGGGACAATGGCAAAGAAAAAGTACATATCCATTTCTGCATAAAATTCAGATGGCTTTATTCTGAATTTTGATGACAGTTTGACTATGGCAAACTATGATGAAAATTTGTGAAAGGGAGTTATCAAGGATTTGAACAATAAAGCGACCTTTACTGTTTGAACATGTTGATTAGATTTGAGATATTTGAGATCTGAAGGGTAAAATAAAGTATGAATTCACACATGCTATCCATAAGGGCTACCTTTAATAAATTTTACCAGGAGAATAACTATTTTTACTTAGTCTTCTCTTTCAAGAGAAGAAATGGAAGGAATGGAAATTTATGCTGTTGGTGCCAACAAACTCTCGCAAGAGTTTATCATTAGAATGTTAAGCATCTCAATAATGCTATAAATTGTGGGTTTGGGGATCTTAGCTTTGTAAAAGAGAATTTCATTAGAAACTTGATTAACACCATGCAACTAAAATGTGGTAGAATTATAATCCAAGTTTATATCACTGATTGATTCATCCAAAAATATTTATTTCCTATTTGCTAGGCCTTATGTTGCATGCTGTTTTAGTTTGCTAGGGCTCCCATCACAAAATCTCACAGACCGTGTACCTTAAGCCACCAAACCAGAAACATATTTTCTCAAATATTGGAGATGAGAAGTCAGACATTAAGGTGCCCACAGGGTTTGCAGATGCCTCCTTCTTGCTGTGTCTCCATAGGGTGTTACTGCCTTGAGGGCTTGTCCATGTCCTAATCTCCCTTTATAAGGACACCTGTTACATTGGATGACAGCCTACCTCAATGACCTGACTTTAACTTAATTATCTCTTTAAAGAGCCTATCTCCAAATGTAGTTACATTTTGAGGCACATCAACACACATTGGGGGCACATAGTTCAGTCCATAACAGACGTTTTTGACCCATGTTTGAACAACACCAGGCATTGTCCTTCCTTTCAGGGAATTTATGGTTTAGTTAAGGAGGCAAGCATTAAGTGAAGGATCTCATTAATGGGGACAGGAAATCTTTACTGAGGAAGTAACGACTAAGTTAAATCAGTGAGTGAAAAAGGCAGTGAACACATTACCTCGTTCAGGGAATGTCCCTGTGTAGAGGAGCTGAGGGAGTTCAAGGTTAGAGAGAGGAACCTTGTAGGCTTTTGATCTTCTTTTGGTTAGGATTTTGGTCTTTATCCCAAAAGTAATTAGAAGTGATGAAAAGTTTCAAAGTTGCTTGGTGTTTTGTAAAGAGTAATCTTTCTGCTTGTAAAGCACCCTACTTTTCAATCAGTGGTTGTACTGTCATGCACACTCAGAGAAAAAAAAGTTAGCGTAACTTTTTAGCCCTATCAGTAATTACTATTTTCTAGCTTCAAGTCTGCAAGACATAAAAACAAACAAACAAACAAACAAAAAAACTATAAAATTGTATCTCAGCCTTTGAAAGGGAGATTCTATGATGTAGACAATTGGAAAAAAGACAAAGTCCCAACAACACTGATGAATTGTGTATTTTGACACAATTTGAATTGTGTATTTTGGTGGTAGAATTTCCCTTGTTTCCTAGGAGTACAAAGAAATATGCTAGGGTATGATATGAACCAAGCATTTACCAGCTGGTAGGAGTTATATATTTTGTAGAGCTGCTCAAAGAAAAATGAATAATAAGGCAAATAAGTGAGTGAATTGAGGAAATGATTAGACTTTGAATCAAATGCTGAAGACATCATAAAAGGATGAGGCTGGTTACTGTTAAAATGTGAAAAATCAAAAAATGTTTTCCTGAGGTTAGCCAAGTAACTAGAGGTGAGGAAACTGAGTCTGACCCAAATGAAAAAATCTGTTTCCAAACTCAGTCTCAGAATTTCCTTTTTCCTTCATTGTTCAAAATAGATTTTCTAGACATTTCATGGAAGAAGAAGCCATAGTGTCTGCTAAAATGTGTGCTATTCTTTCTCTAAAGTTAGATTAAAAATGAAACCTTTCCTTCTCCCCCTCAGAAATAAACATACTAAGTTCACACCACTAATCAGGTTTCTGTTCAAAGGCTCATGGAAGAGAAGCAAGAAGAACAGGGTCATTTGCGCTGATAAATATCTTTAAAAAAACTTAAAATGACGGGTTTAAATTTATGTGTAAGTTTATTAATTTTTATTTAAATGTAAAAAAGCTATAATTCAAACACATTTCACCTCTAACATAAATAACTTTTAAGGATTTAAAAATATTTATACTCCGAACTGCAAGAATTAGTCCCTTGAAAGATGTCTTCATTTACAAAATATTTCTGTTACAAGTGTCAAACACAGTAACTGTGTGACAATATAGATTTAGGATATTAGTTATCCGTATATGAATTCCCACTCGGAAGCTTTGGCTGCCTCCACTGAAGGCTTTCACCAAAGTGCTATCAATTTTCACCTCTCCTCCATTCCCATGCTGTTTGCAAAAATATAAGAGGAAGAAAAAAATAATACAAAGATTAAATGACTCTCCCACAAATTCACACCCACTATTAAAACAAGAAGATTTTTGGCCTACTTAATTGACCCACTACCCCCCAAAAGAATCTCATGAAAATTAGTTCCAATTATTGTTACACATGAAAACACAGACCTAATGTCCTATACATTTGCTGAAACACAGTTAGTTGTATACAAGTGTGGAAATAGCACATGTATAATCTTGCTAGACACTTGTACAGCCTGAGTACCACAGTCACTTTATAATAATGTTAATTTTAAAATTTAATATTTGAAGTAATATCCTAGAATTCAGAAGAGAAATAAATTCATCAGGAAAGCAATTATTATGTCTCTACAGCAAGTTACCAGAGACACACGTAGCCATGGTGTCTATCATCTGTGCTAAGGGGAAGCTTTTACTTGGTCCATTTTATTTGTCTTACATAATTTAAAAATCATTAAAAAATCAATAAATTTTAATCATTTTGTGATTAAAAGTTTCTGTTTTTTAGAACAGTAGGTTTTGGGTTATTTAGGTGACTATTGACCAATATTTTTGCTTTCTCCAGAGAGCTAGAGCAAGTCTTCAAATATCTAAAGTTAGAACTACAAGAAAGCAAATTATTTAAGTAGCAAAACAGTATTTTCATGTGTACATTATAGAAAAATCAATTACAGTTTCCAGTGAGACCAGAAACTATGAATAATTATATATTCTAATGGGACAGTTTTTAAACTGAAGAAAATAATCATATTTTTTCTATTTATTTTTTATTGAATCATAGCTGAGTATATTAATACTCTCATGGGGTACAGTGTGTTGTTTCTATATACAATTTGAAATACTTTCATCCAATTGGTTAGCATAGCCTTCATGTCATTTTCTTAGTTGTTGTGTTAAGACATTTATATTCTACATTTAGAAAGATTCACATGTACCCTTATAGGATAAATCATAGGCATGAAAATAATCATATTTTAAGAAAAATATGCCTACCTCCCTCAAGTCTTTTTTTCCTAGCAATACTTTACTCTGTGTACTGAGCTGTTAATCTTAAAATAATGGTGAGAAATTTTTGCAGGTTCTGTCCCAGTTACAAACAGAGGAGAGACAGAAAGTCACAGAATTTGTTTTCCTAGTAAACTTAAAATTTTAGAGTTCTTAAATGGAGAAAATAGCTCTAACCTGAAAATTGGAGTTATCCTACAAATACTATTTGATCATTATTTAAAACTACCAGGTCTGATACTTAAGGTCATGAACTTGCCACTAGGCACTTGTGTTGGTGAGCACCGTGCAAGGCCAGGATCCATAACCTTGGTTTAGTGATTACTCACCGTTGTGTTTGAGTGGATGCACAGCAGTGTCTTGCTGAGGGCTATTCACTATTGTTTTTGCAAGTTTTTGTGTGTCATTGAGAGAATGTCAGATCTTGAATTAGAGCAACAAACAAACATTCATCAATTTCTTGTTAATCTTGGCAAGAGTGGAAGTGCAATCAGGGACATGTTAGTCTAAGTTTATGGGAACCACACCATGGAGAAAACTGCAGTGTACAAATAGGTTACACATTTTTCTGAAGGGAAAGAAAATGCTACTGATGAAGAGCGGTCAGGCAGCCATTAACAAGCAGAACTAACAAAAACATGGCAAAAATTAATAGAATTGTGTGTATAAATCATTGGCCGACTGTGGGACTGTGGGAAGCATAGTTGACCAAGTAAACATCGATAGAAAAACAGTGAGAAAAATCTAACTGAAACTCTTGGCCAGCAACTCATGACCGTTGCGTTATGACAACGTACCAGCTCACAGGGCCCTATCTATGAGGAAGTCTTGAGCCAGTAAACAAATAACTGTAAGGAACACCCTCCCTACTTATCTGATCTGGCTCCCAGATCTCTTTTTTTCTCCAAAGATAAAGGAAATTTTGAAAAGGAGACATTTTGATGATATTCAGACCATGAAGGGTAATACCATGATGGGTCTAATGGTCATTCCAGAAAAAAGAATTCCAAATTGCTTGGACTAGGCACTGGTGTTGGTGCATAGCTTCCAAGGGGAATACTTAGAAGGTGATGGTAGTGCTATTCAGCAAAGAGGAATGTAGCCCTTTTTCTAGGATGAGTTTACAAACTTAATTATCTGACCTTATAAAACGTATCTTTAAATTTAACTTTACTGGGCTATCTCATGGTGCCCAGATAATGGCCTAGGAGTCTCATTGGTCTTAACAACATGCAGTTGTACAAGATAAAAGATCATCTTTGAATCTTGCAAATATAATGATGTCTCATGACTTAGGAGTGTATTTTATAATGGAAAAATGTGCTTATCTAGAAGTAATAAAATACATAAAATCCAGCCCTTCCATTCACTAACTCTTTAATATGCTTTTTAAAAATATAGTTTTTAAGGGTGGTGCCTGTGGCTCAGGGAGTAGGGCGCCAGCCCTGTATACTAGAGGTGGCAGGTTCAAACCCCACCCTGGCCAAAAACTGCAAAAAAAACTATATATATAAACTATATATAAAAACTATATATATAGTTTTTAATTTCTTTGGGTTCTAAATGTCTCATCTATAAAGTGGCAACAGTAATAAGCAACATCATAAGATCATTGTTAAAATTATGAGAAATTTGCAAAGTACAGTGTCTACTGTTTGATTCATTCCTGTAGTTATTTTCACTTTTTAACAGTAAAGATGCAATATCATACATATTTTATTTCATTTATTTGGGCCACGACATATTATATAGGAAAAGTCCTGCTATATATAACTCAAACGTACAAAGAAACGATTGTGCCCAAGCATATAAAGTTGAAAGACATGTGATTCTCCATAATAAAACTATATATTATGATTTCAGAAACAGTAAAAACACATGCCGGCTAATAGAATATGAAAAATACTTGTATTATCTTTTCAGATGTGAGGATGTTTTACTTCTGAAAACATCCAAAAATAGATGAAATTAGAAATTATGTATATATAATATATATAATAGGTATGTATTTTCACTAAAAGAATACCTGAGGAATAAATTTTCCAATAAGTATACATGTGTCACTATTTGCTTGCTTTACTAATATAATTTTTTGCTTATTATTTATTATGATTTTTGAATTATTATTAAAATAATAGGTAATACTCATGCCTTGATCTATAATGTATTTCAAAGACAAATAAAACATACTTTTAAATCCCGCTTTCTTCCTATAGTTTTGTAATCAGGTATTTTGTCCATTTCCCCAAAGAAAATAATACTTAAAAATCAGTTCTCATTTTTAGTTTCTAGTTTTCATTTTTCCCCTGGATTATTTAAAACTGACCCCGAGCAAAACTATGAATCCGGGGACCTATTTTGTTTTCCTCCCAGTTTCCTTCACTGCAGATGACATTATTTATCCCTGAGTGGTGCGGTGATGCGTCCTTGGAGTTGTTTTTTGGTGGCGGTGATGGATTTACATTAATCCATCCACACTTTGGGGCCCAGTCTCCTTGGTGACCGTTGTGTGGCATTTGCTGGATTCTAGGCTGACAATGGTGGTTCAGCTTTTCCTTCAGAAGAGTAAGATTAACCTACCTCAAGACTATACTCAGCTGGCCCCAAGTAAAAGACAAAAAGTAGGGTTCCTCTTCTCCCAACCATATTTCCTAACCTTTTCATCAGTTGTTAGTGCGCCTGAACCCTACGAATTCTAAGGAAATTGTCTATAATTAATTCTGACAAGGGGGCTAAAACTTATGATGAAAACCTCCAAGCAATGTGGATTTTAACAAGGAAGCCCAGGAATTACGAACTCCATGCAAGTGCGGGGCTCTGGTCCTTTCCATGTTCTCTCAGTACTGGGTACTTCAGCTGCACGTTGTCCTACTGTGCTAAAGGGGATGTTGTCATCAATATTATGCTAGAGCCACCCCTCACTTCATGTTGGCGTGTGTTCTGCCTTTTAAAAACTCATAATTTTTATTCTGTTGTTGAACTCTACATTTCCAGACAACCTAGTCATCAGAGAGCTCTTATATTTCTGAATTCCTTGCTTAAACAATATGTAGCTGGCTGGAAGTGTCAATGAACAGACTTTACATTAGCCTCGGGTCAAAAGTTACTAAGAAACAATGGAAACGTGACCAACTAATTCACTTCTCATCTCTGACACGAGAACACATTAATTGTCCAAAAAACATAGGATTGTTATAATGTGTCAATCTTTGCCTTATCATAATATTCTCATTGTGTTTACTCTTCATAGCCCAGAGGATGAAATATCTTAATTCCATGATTAGGAAACGTATTTGTTCATTTTTTAATGAGTACATTTTGCACTAAGTGTATTTCATACTGTTTATAGTATTAAAGTATATAGCATGCTGTTTCAGTCTATAAAATAAAAGGAAAACCAGGTAACACTCAAATAACACATTATTGAGCTTTACAGGCATGATAATAAGGACACACTAACCTAATCCATGGATTTGTCCAGCTTAATGTTCAATTCCTTAGAGAAAGAAACTCCTAACATGCTGAATGACAGAGATACACTTGATCTGCAATTTTGCTTTTATTATTCATTTACTGGTGACATTGCAACAACACTAAGAATAATCAGAATGGAGTTTGTCCAGGATCTGAAATTCTAAATGATGAAAATCTACTTTACTGTTTACATTTTAATTACCATATTTGCTAATCTTTTACTTCACCAGTAAAATCATTCAGATGAGCTAAGGACAGAACATTTGATAGAATCTGTTTAATAGACAAATTTTAAAAAATTCAAAACAACCTCAAATTTACATAAATTTGCATGTGTAATGGAAAGTCCTTTCCTTTTTGCTCTGTATCATTTGAAAGCTGGTTGCTGATAGGCTATTCCATCGCTGCCCCCACGGTTTGTATGTTCTACAGACAGGAATATTCTCCAATACCACATTACGTTCCTGCAGGTCAGGAAATTAATAGACATTTAATACATCTAATCTTCAGCGTCTGCTCAATTCCCAGTTGTCCTATTCTTCTTTGTAGCAAAAGGATTCCATTCGGTGTACATTGTATAATTTGCTGTATCTCCTAATTTCCTCCAATTTGGAAGAATTTCTCCTTTGTTACTGTCCTTTCTGACTTTGTTATATATGGATTTTTTTTCTTACTTTGTAGAATGTCTCTCAGTTTAGATTTAGTCTATATTTCTACCTACTTAGACCCAGGTTATGCATATCTGGCAGGAATATGGTAAACACAATGTTTTTTTTTTTTTTTTTTTTTTTTTTTTTTTTGAGACAGAGCCTCAAGCTGTCACCCTGGGTAGTGCACCGTGGCATCACAGCTCACAGCAACCTCCAACTTCTGGGCTTAAGTGAGTCTCCTGCCTCTGCCTCCCAAGTAGCTGGGACCACAGGCACCCGTTACAATGCCCGGCTATTTTTTGCTTGCAGCCATCATTGTTTGACGGGCCCGGGCTGGATTCGAACCCGCCACCTTAGGTGTATGTGGCTGGCGCCTTAGCCACTTGAGCCACAGGTGCCAAGCCACAATGTTCTTTTAGCTGCACCTTAGGTGTATGTGGCCATAGGTGTATGTGGCCTGGGCTGGATTCGAACTCGCCACCTTAGGTGTATGTGGTTGGCGCCTTAGCCACTTGAGCCACAGGTGCCGAGCCACAATGTTCTTTTACCTGCAGCCTACGAGCTGACATACGAGGCTTTCATTTTCCTGTTAATAATCACATTAACATTTATCATTTGACCCACATGGTATTTACTAGGCTACTCCTCTACAAAGTTCCCCCTTTCCCCTCATAATTAATGTTTTATAGGAAGATGGCTTAAAACTCTGTAAATACCTTGTTCCTCATAAAACTTAACTTTTAAATTATATCATTGTGAAGTCACAGTTTCCTGTTGTACCCAGTGAGCTGTGATTCATTCCCATATTTATTTTGAAACTCAAATTGTCTTTGATGTAGTCAGTGTCTCCATGAACTTTACACTTGCTTCCTGTTCCATTTAAAAATGTCTGTTTCAGCTGGATGCAGTGGCTCACGCCTGTAATCCCAGCACTCTGGGAGGCCGAGGCAGGTGGATTGCCTGAGCTCACAGGTTTGAGACCAGACTAAGCCACAGTGAGACCCTACCTCTAAAAATAGCCGGGCATTGTGGTAGGCACCTATAGTCTCAGCTACCTGGGAGGCTGAGGTAAGAGTTAGTGGCTGCTGTGAGATGTGACACTGTAGCACTCTACTGAGGGCGACAAAATGAGATTCTGTCTCAAAACAAAAGAAAATCTGTTTCATTGTTTGAACATTTTTGTTTTGTTTAGTTTTGTTTTCTGCTACAAGATCACATTTGTCCTAGAATTTTCTGGCACAGCAGAATGTCTCCTTCTGTCCCTGCCCCAGCCATGAAGTCAGCTGTTTCTTAGAAGTGGAAACCTGAGGGTTTGCTTTGACTAGTGCTATGGGGTGTTGCTATGGGGTGTCCATTCTGATGGACAAAGGGCAAAGCTCTGTTTATTTTTATGTCCATACACATGTGGCTTAGAAGGTGTGAGTTTACATTAGGACGCCCAGTTCCAATCTGACATCCCAGGGCTTATCCACATTTTTACCCCCCTGAGTAGTGAGAAATCTGAACACCACTATCCTCAATATATTAGTGTAATTGCTCACGCCCCTGCATGTAGCCGTTCTCCTGGTGCCCCTGCAGCCCCCTTCACTGCACAGATGCCCTTCTCCCCAGTTCTGGGCTCTAACACCGCAGGCTTGGCCACACTCGTCCAGGCGGCACTTTCCCTCACCCTGCTTGGACCCCCACGCCTCACACTGGGCAGCCCCCAACAGATACCTCCCTCATCCTGCTTAGTTTTTAACTCCATCTTGGGGCCACCAAAGCTCTCCTGCTTTGCTTGGACTCACCTAATGGTTTGGTGTCTAAATTGCCTAAGAAAGAAAGACAATAGGAATAGTCATCTTTGTATTTTAAAGACTAAAGTTAACTAAGAAGAACCTATGCTTTGACAGTCCGTGGCACCCTCTGGGTTGCTGTGGTTACCCTTGTCTCTCCTGTCACCAGTCCCGGCCATTTCAGGCGTGTTTCCCTCTTACCTCTCTCGGAACACTTTTCTCACTTGGGTTCTAATGCAACATTATAAACTGATGGTTTTTTGTTTATTCTTGACCATTTCTTCTAATCTTCTGCTTTTTTTTTTTCACTGCTCATCCATTAAATGATGGTGTTAATCCAGAGTTTTATCTTCAAGCCCTTTATCCCTTTTACCTTACTACATGGTAAGAGTCTGTGATCGTATGTGCTGTTGACCAGAGAATATAATTGTTGGGCTGGACTTAGACATCTCACAGCTTGGAACAAAGATGAGGTACCTGCTTCAGCGGATGGTTCCATGACAACATCCATGAACACTGCAGACTGGGACAGGGCTCGGAAAATAGGCTGTGAGTTCATCTGGGGTTTGATGGCGTGACCCAAGTTCTCTGAGCATTCCTGTGGGTTTCAAATCCAGGTATAAAATTAGAGGACCGCCAAGTTTTAACTTAGAACATGGGCACGGGTTTTATAATTGGTGATTTGTCGCTCGTGGTATGAGGTGGTTGTTACCATGGGTCACCCAGTTCTTTTCAGAATTGGTAGAGTAGGTAGTAACCAAAGTTAGTTGAAAAGGCTGTGGGACTAGACCAAGAGAAGCAAAGACAAATCGGGAACGCAGAATAGCTGGCTGTCAGGGGAGCGCTCGAGGGCCACTGACAGGTGGGCACTAGCTCCAGAGGACAAAGCATCAGGACTGGTGTGTACGTGCTCCAAGGATCAGAGGAAAATGACTGTATTTGCCCAAGCTGACAAATTGTGTCTGTGTCCCTTATTAATTGGTGAAATTGTCCTTGTTTCTTTTTTTTTTTTTATCTTATTTTTGTCCATAATGACCTTCAGAAATATTTGTGCAAAGGATAAAACTGAGCTGAGAGTAAGGAATTCCAGAAATATAATAAATGGAAATGTTGACGTCAACACAAATAAAAACAGAAAATAGAAAAATCTGTGTGTCTTACACAATCCCTGCTATCGCTTTTAATTACCCCCTTTAATTGCCTACTTGTACTCAAAGGAGTAGCACATAATATAGTTCTTCTCTGTATGATTGCTTTTTTCAATAAAAGTCACTTTCAGAATCCCTGAGCAATCACAGGGAAGTAATTCCTACCACGATCAGGTAATTTACCTGTAACTTTAAAGCAATGGCATTCATGTGACTAAATGATGTATTTTAAAAGAAATTGAATCAACCAAAGGAACTTGCAAATCATCCCAGCCCTGTCCTCATTTCATCTCCCTTTGGACGTAACCGTCTTGATAGGGGAGAGCAAACGGGGAAAGGCAGGATGTGGAGGAAATAGCAGAAAGAACAACAAAGAAGATTGAGCTCCTGTTCACCTTGGACTGCATCTCAGCACCCATCACATTTATCAGAGGTCCCAAGCGTAGGGGTAACAAATCTTTTCTCCTGGCTTCTTGCCTCACACAGGATTAATAAATAACAAGCTCAAATATTTTAGGAAAGAATTATTTCATTATCATATCTTTCTAAAACATTGACTTTGGTGACTTGCCATGATGGGTTCATATTTGAAACACAGGCTACAATTTGTATCTGTGTCTATGAGTCCCAGATTGAAGACCCCAAGACCCAGATGCAAAGTGCATCTATGAACAATGATACATTGTAGCACAAATAATAGGGACTCGCTCACTGTGCTGGTTTACAATTTTATTCTTGAAAACATTTATTCTGATTTCATGGCTGGATTTAAAAAAGAATGACAAGTTCTCAAGGTTTTATAGGAAGTTAAATCTTCTGATTTCTAATAGTCCCAGAAAGCATCACTAATGGGAGAGAGAGAGAGTGGGGTGAGTAGGTGGAACCTGAAGGCTGCTCTAGGCACAGGTGCTGCCTGTAGCACTGAGTTGCTTGGGAAGGGTAGATTATAGAGAGGAACACTGGTTCGCTACTCACCCTTTCAACTCAGCCTTGCTTATGGAAATATTGCCGTCATTTAGAAATTAGTGATCTCTTTGCTAATTTATTATCTGGAATAGAATAATTGCAATTTTCTTTCTAAGGGGCAGAAGTGTTTTATATTAATCCGATGTCAAGGAAGCTGATGTAGCCAAAAGCAGAGATGAATGTAATCGTGTGGTGTCCAGTAAGTGCCACTGTGCATCACAGACATGCAGTTGGTGATAACTATCATCCAAAAGTGGGATTAGTTTGATCCAAACCAGAAGATCGGGGAAAGCAGCTACTGTGTAAATAGTTCCCTTGTTACTTTTCCAGACAGAAAACAAACTGGCGATAAATCATTATTGGACTATTTAAAAGGCTCTCATAGTCCTGTTTGGATAACATTAATTTTTGGAATATTTACAATGTAATATTTTCCAGAGATGGACTCTGAGATAGATGAACAAATAGATACATAAACATATATCAAGTGATACAGCAATAGATTTCTTCCCTCTGGTTTTTCACTTTTCAGTTTTTCACTTTTTCTTCCCACTTTTGGTTTTTCACTTTTCACTGGTTTTCCTGGGTAGTGCTGTTAAGGTGTTAAAATTGAAGAGGGTAATTTGTTTTTTGAGGACCTACTCTGCCATGACACATCCAAAAGAAAGAATAAAAGGCTTAGTGTATTTTTTCCAGACTGCCATTTCTTGGCTACAGATTTACTCTCTACATTAGCAAGACAAATAAACAAACAACGACAACAAATCCCCAAGCCAATGGTGTTGTCAGTGCAGAATGCCCACGCATAGCCACCTATGGAAACACAAGTGATCACAGAGCCACAGCCAGTTCCTGCAGCCTGACTTTGCACCCTCATTCTCTTGTCTCGTTATACGTGTTCTCGGGATGGTTCTGACCAATGAAGAGAAAGAGAGAAAAGAAACAAGCCGAGCAACTCTGCAGACAAAGCTTTGATCTCTTTGCCTCCAAAGAGCAAATTGTTTTTTGCAACGCATATTCCCTCATCTCATGTCCTTCTTCCTACTATTCTCTGAGCACTAACCTTTTCCTCTTTTAGGTTCAGTGCTTGTACTGAATTTCCAAGTCCCCAACTTTTTCTTGCTGTCCTCCCTTGGATTCCAAAGCTCCTTTTAGTAAATGACAGTCTGAATTGATTTGGTTTTTCATTCTGAGTCTTTGCATCCACATGCCTGGGGGACAAAGGCAACCCAGAGAAGGCAGCAGCATTTTCCTGAACACTAAAACGAGATATTAGTTTGAGGACTCGGCTCTGTTTTGTCCATTTTTACACTTTCCTCTCTGACAAATGGAGCAGCTGGCACTGTACTTGTACACAGGAAAAGGCACTTGATAAATGATTGCTGAAAATTGGAATCAGATGTACCCGAATTCTACCTCTGTCCCCAGCACCTGAGGCATAGGGACATTTTGTTTCCTTTTCTATAAAACAGGAGAGATGCAGACATGATGCCGTGGTTACATGGATCTTAACCAGCTCAGGGAGCTTCTTCACAGGGCAATTTGCAGTTTCTGAGACCACGCTTGCTATTTTGTAAATATATTTCTTTCCTTCACTTAGGCTAATCATTTAATTTTCCTGAGCTATACTCTCCTCATTTGTCACAAAAAGATAAAAATATTTCTTGGAACTTCCTGACAGTGTTGTTCTGAAGATTAATCATATTTAGGTGTTTACAACCTCTTTTATAATGTTAAACAGTAGAGTAAATGATAAAGACGGTATTAGAAATCTTTATCAAACAGAAGTTAGAAATACAGATGGACTTAGGAATTTAAGAGTGGTGCTACAGTTGAGTATTCTTTTTCTTTTCATGGACGAAGTTGGTATTAGCTGTGGCTCATTGGTCTGTCTAAAATGTGCAATGTGGCCGCTGAGGGCAGGTTTCAGAGGCAATGCTACGGAGCTTCAAAGTTTGCAGTTTTCAGTTAATAATCCTGGCAACTTTTCAATGTCTTAGTTTCCTCATTTGGCCCTAATGGCCCTAATAAAATAACTGCCCCTGTGGGGTGGGCGGTTGTGATGACTTAATGAGATGATCATACTTCAGTAGCATCTGATGGGTATTTAAATGCTCCATGTACGCCAACCGCCACCTCAAAAATTCTCTTACTTTCTTTTTACCTAAGGATATGTCTTGACAACTTTAAATCATTGATCAACTTCTTTTTATGGTTTGCTATGGAATATTGCACCGTATTTTAATCTAAACAAAAGGGGCCTGAGATTAAAAAAAAACGTATGAAGGTAATTGGCAATCCTTCACTGAACTAAATGGATATTTTATAACAAAGGCTGATTTTTAAAAAAATGATTAAGTCCATCCTTTCAAACAATTAGAGATCATAGTAAAACTGTCTGTTTGTTTGTTTTTTGCAATTTTTGGCCAGGGCTAGGTTTGAACCTGCCACTTCCGGCATATGGGGTCAGTGCCCTACTCCTTTGAGACACAGGCGCCACCCGAGTTCATGATAAAACTGAAGATTATTCTTCTAGGAACAATTATTATGTCTTGGTCAATATTCTCTTAGCTGAAATGAATAGAAATATGCATCCAAACTGTGTGAGTGGCAGAGAGGCTTTATTATTGTGGGCATTCCACACGATACAACACCAGGAGGCCACAGGGGAACTTATTCCAAGAGTAGGCGGTGCTTTCCCTTATGGCT
>NW_003852502.1:6680038-6730507 GCF_000181295.1 Otolemur garnettii | reverse complement strand
GGATACTGCAAAGGCAGTCCTAAGAGGGAAATTTATAGCATTACAAGCCTTCCTCAAGAGAACAGAAAGAGAGGAAGTTAACAACTTAATCTGCTGTCCTTTTTAAAATATGTTGCGCCCTGCCTGGCTAAGATAGAGGATTGTGAAGGAAAACCAGCTATTGAGGGACCACCCCTGACAGGTGGGGTACAGCTTAGTGGTTGACTATTGCTGAACAATACCCAGAAGTCTTTCCCATACTGAATTTTCTTTTCTTTTCTTTTCTTTCTTTCTTTTTTTTTTTTTTCTGTTAAGATTATATGACATCCTGGAAAAGGTAAATTATACAAACATAAAATGGGTCAATGGTTGCGAGGCTGGTGATGGGGAGAGGGGTTGACTAAACAGAACAAGGAAATTTTAAAGTAGGAAGTGCTGGAACTGTTACATGTCTTGATTGTGGTGGTGGCAGATATATGATAGAGAGCATTCATCGAAACTCATGATACACTAAAGAGTCAATTTTATTGTATATAGATGATTACTTAACTATGAAAAAAAGAATGTTAGCATATGGGATTTTCATAAATGCCTTTAACCTTGAGAAATCTTTTCATCGTGAATGGATACTAAATGTTAACAAATGCTTTCTCTAAATCTATTGAGATAATCATATATTTGAGCATAAGAATCCAGACACAGGCTTGGCGCCTGTGGCTCAAGCGGCTAAGGTGCCAGCCACGTACACCTGAGCTGGCAGGTTCGAATCCAGCCTGGGCCCACAAAACAACAATGATGGCTACAACCAAAAAATAGCCAGGCGTTGTGGCAGGCGCCTGTAGTCCCAGCTACTTGGGAGGCGGAGGCAGGAGACTCGCTTGAGCCCAGGAGTTAGAGGTTGCTGTGAGCTGTGATGCCATGGCACTCTACCCAGAGTGACAGCTTGAGGCTCTGTCTCAAAAAAAAAGAATCCAGACTCAAAAGAGTACATACTAAATCTATATGAAGCTCAGGAATGGATTAATTGATTTATGACATAGAAATCATAATATAATTGGTACTATAGATAGAACTGATGAGAACAGGCATGAAAAAATTTTGTTCGATAGAAATATTGTATGCATTGATCTTAGTGATAATTACATAAGTGTATACATATGTCAAAATTCATGAAGCCATAAACTTGAGATTTATGCATGTTCCTGCATGCAAAAAATACCTCAATAAAGTACTGTTAGCATTTAAAAATGCTAGTCACAAGCCACAGAGTTGATTTCTGGAACCAGTAATGGGTTGTAACCTTTAGTTTGATAAATACTGGTCCAGAGGGTCTGCAGGAAAGGGAAAATGAGCCCATATAAACTTACCTGTCCTCCAAGCTTTGCAGAATTCTTCTTCTGAAAACAATTTTATAAAAACTTTTAGAAACAAATGTAATAAAAATTACAAATATGACAGTAATTTAAATATTACTGAAAACTTACAATGTGTTAGGCACTGAAAAGGCAGAATAGATTTGGCAGTCAGTGAAGTCCCTCTCATTTTTTAACTTGTATTTTAATAGAATATAGAGTTTGGCATTTTCATCTTCATGAAACATAAATGGGTCAATGGTCTAACCTCTAGTTACGACCAATTCAGACTCATCCTTCCTGAGCTTCTCATTTCCATGTATCTGCTGAAGATTTAGGTTCTGAATGAAGTCTCTATGTCTCCACTCTCATGAGGATCCTCTACTGTGTGCTCCTGTGTGTCAGTGCTGAACACTGACATGTGGAGCTCCAGATGAAATACTCTTTTATGAAACAAATGCTTTGTCTTCTATTATGGCCCTGATAATTGGAATATTTAACCCCCCACTTGAGATATTAAAACATAATTTTATAGAGCTTCTTTCTTGTGTGAACCCTCTGATGAAGGAAAGTCCTTCTCACCCTCTTCATCAGTATGGACTCGCTGATGAATTATAAGACTTGAGCTCCAACTGAAGCCCTTCCCACACTCTTCACATTTGTATCGTTTCTTTCCAGTGTGGCTTATCTGATGGGCTTGAAGATGTGAGCCCACACTGAAGACTTTCCCACACTCCTCACATTTATAGGGTCATTCTCCTGTATGAACTCTATAATGAATGTTAAGATGTGAGCTATAACTAAAGCCCTTTCCACATGCATCACATTTGTATGGTTTCTCTCCAGTGTGGATTTGCTGATAAGCCTGTAGTTGTGAACACCAAGTGAAGCTCTTCCCACACTCTTCACATATATAAGGTTTCTTTCCTGTGTGGACCCCCTGATGGACTTAGAGTTCATATCTTCGCACTCCCTACATTTATAGGGTTTCTCTCCTGTATGGACTATCAGAGAAGATTGACAATGCGGGCTTTTCCTGAGATTCCTTCTACATCCTCATATTTGTATGAATTCTCCCCACTGGAAACTCTCTGATGATGAGGAGGATGTAACCTCTGACTGAAACCTTTATGAGATACATTGTATTTGTATGATTTCTCTTTACTGTGGAATTTCTGATGAGCTTGAAGACATGAAAATAGATGGAAGGTGTTATCATATTTTTCACATTTGTAAGACTTCTCTCTTACATGAGTCCTGTGGTTAATTTGAAGATGAAAGCTTCAATTGAAACTTTTTTCACACTCTTCCCCTTTGTAGGGTTTTTCACTGGTGTGTACTCTATGATGAGTTTGAACATGTGAAGTCTGGTTACTGAATGTCTCATCTTCGTAGGATATGTCACCTTGTTTTTCCAACTGAGAGCCAGTTTCTTGAATATTTATCATGGAATCTTGATACCTGGTTAACTCCCTGTAAATTGTTGCCAGACTTGTGAGCAAAAAAGCTCTTTGTATAGGTACCTTAATCCTACTTCTTGAAGAGTCTCCATCTCATTTAAATTCTTGCCTCCTAAAGAGTGATGGCTCTGGGTTGCCATCTTCATCATCCAGAGCTTTTCTTCTCTCTCTAACTGGGATATACCATCTGGTTTGAAGGATGGATATCCTACTGAGATCACGTTCCTGAAATTCTCCAGCATGACATCTTGGTAGAGCTTCCTTTGGATGGTGTCCAGCAGCCCCAGCTCCTCCTTAGTAAAGATCACAGCCACATCCTTGAAGGTCACTGCAAACTTGGTCTTAGTCATTTTGTCCTCCTCCTCCTGGTGAAGGATGGAACCTTATTTCTTATTTGTTGAAAATCAGGTATCATTCAGTAATATAAAGCCTGTCCTCATAAATGATTTCTATCACTGAAACCTAGAATTCACTCACTCCTCTCTGCAGCATTCTTTCAGGAGTCAGGGCAGGGGAAAGAAAGGAAGCTGGGAGACTTTGTCTGTTGTTCAGGAAAATCCACATAAGACATCCCAGACTCCATCTATGAGCGATGCATTCTTTCTTAAAAACAGGTTAGTAGTAGTCCGGGAACAGCCTTCTTTCCTCCCCTGATCAGAGGAACAGAGGCCGTGCTTACAACCTCTTACAGTGGAAATCTTTTTTCTTCTCCCCTCCCCTCCCCACCCCTTCCCTTCTCTTCCCTTCCCTTCCCTTTCTTTTTGAGACACAGCCCCACTCTGTTGTCTAGGCTAGAGTGCTGTGACATCACCCTAACTCACAGCAACCTCAAACTCCTGGGCTCAAGCAATCCTCCTGCCTCAGCCTCTGTAGTAGCTGGGACTACAGGCAGCCACCATAATGCCTGGCTAATTTTTCTTTTAGTAGAAATGGGGTCTTGATCTTGCTCAGGCTGGGCTTGAACTCCTAAGCTCAAGGGATCCTCCCACCTCAGCCTCTCAGAGTGCTAGGATTGCAGGAATGAGCCACTGCATCCAGCCTCCATACTGGGTTTTTGCATGAAATAAATTTAAAACATAATGCACAAACAGGAAATCTTTCAATGTTATGTCTTTAAAAGAAAAGTACATTTGTATTTTACTTTTTAAATTTACAATAATTATACCTATTTGTTATGTACAGCATGATGTTTTGAAATATATATGCACTTGGAATGGTTCGACTGAGCTAATTAACATATACATTATATTTTTGATAAATAGAAATAAGAAATACCCAGAAGAGTAATAATGCTGTACTATAATCAGCTACATATATTGTTGCCAAAGGGAAAGGGCTCATTGATTTTCTGCCTAAGAGTGGATGAGATTCAATGTATTTTTGATAAGGCTATTTTGAATGAAACGTTCAATACTGTTTAATATTCATTTTAAAGCCAAGTAACATATTTAAAAATTTGAATTTTAGCAGTGGGTAAGAAAATGATGAGTGGCAAATTTTCTATAGATTTATAAACACTCCATATTTCAAGTTGACCATTTGGTCTTCCAAGTAGAATTTGTATTCATGGCGTAGCTATAATAATTCCTGCAAATTACTGGTTGGCCACATTTTTAGTCTGCCTCCAGATTGTTTTTGGAAGTGTCTTAATCTCTTCTGGCTTGATGGGAGTTGGCAGACAGAGCAGCAGGGAGCTATTGAGAATTTGTCTGTGGATTTAGGGCCAGTGCTCCCGTCCTGAATTAGGCCCATTTACAATGCTCCCTCCTCACCTCCCCACTCTTCCCAAACTTGATTTTAGGAATTTAAAGGTTCAGTTAGAAGCAAAGAGCGTAGATTTGGGAAGTGGGTAGGAAACTCAGGATCTGGGAGGATGAGTGAGAAGAGGAGGGAGAATAAGGAAAAGGTCTTTAAAGTTGGAAATTTAGATACTTTTTTTTATCCTAATCACATCCTAACACTTACCTTATAATCCAGAAATGCATACATGTGTATGTTTTCTAGAGATTTTGTGTGTGTGTGTGTATGTATGTTGCATGTAAAGGTGTAAAGGAAAATGGCATTTTACTTTCAGTATTTTTAGTAGTTTATAAAGAAATAACAATATACAATGTCTGGCTAAAATTACTAATTTGAATTTATCAGTGTTTATTAGAACATGCAGTTGTTTGACAAGTACGACATTAAATTTATTAGAAGATAGAGCCTCTCTGATAGTGTATTTTGCCTATTGATTTAATTGACAATTGACAACAAATGACATACGTAATTTATGATGATGATGACAGTGACAATGATGAAATCAGCACCAAGGCCTACTTCATGAAGAATAGTTTAGCTTGTGTTTTAAGAGAGAGAGAGGCCCATTGAGAAATACCCAGGCAACCTTGGAAGAACCTTATATTGGATAATTAATTATATCTGACAGTTCTCTTTATAATAGAGCTTATTTTTTGAAGAACATAGATTCCATAGTTTACCCGGGCTGCTATTATCTTCATGGACACTACAAATGACCTTTCAGAACTTTATAGATTTAGTTCTTTAGTCAGATTCTTCTTTTTTGGAGAAAAGCCAAGCTTTTGTGGGCCTGGATATTTTCAATTATAAAATGAACCTTTAAAATGAGAGGGACTGTATAATCTTGAAATGTTTCTTTTCAGATTTAAGTGCATCCAAAGAGCTTTGACTAAGAACTAGGCATGTTTGCAAAGATCTGTGGAAGCAGGTAATAACTCTGAAGGTCAATAATTCTCTCAGTGTGGGGTTTCACTGGGTGAAAGTACAGCAGCATTTACTGCAGAGAATCACAATGTTGGAAGCAATGAAATAACCAAAGCAAAGCAAGGGCTCTGACATTAGTACTGAGTACCTGTAATGCTTGTTTTTCCATTCTTGTGACACTTTACTATGGAGAGTGTTCTCCAAATCCATCCAAGTTGTAATAAAGGGTACAAAATCATCATTTGCTGTTGCTGAATAGGATTTCATGGTACACATATGCCTCATTTTATTAATCCATTCATAGGTTGACGGGCACTTGGTTTGTTTCCTCATCTTTGCGTTTGTGAATTGGGCTGCTATAAACACTCAAGTGCAAAAGTCCTTATGATAAAATGACATGTTTTTCTTTGGGGTAGGTACAGAGTAAAGGGATTGTCAGATCAAATGGAAGGTCTATTTTTAGCTCTTTGACGAGTCTCCATACCTCGTTCCATAAAGGTTATACTAGTTTGAAGATATTTCTTTAAACCGTTTTTTAGCTGTATTTCATAGTTTTTTTTAAGTTGTCTAAAAATTTCTCATTTTAATGTGTGTTGTCTTTGAAATAGAAGATATTTAATGAATTTTTGGTTTTTGAAAAGAAAAGGCTCTCAGAATTAAAAGGATGATATTTTGTCCTTTTGCTGTGTGTGTTTATTCTTTTGTTGCCTTTAAGATTTGCGACTGTTAAGAGGGAGCCAAATGGTGGGTCTTTATTCTTGTTTTGGGCTTTCTTGGACCTCAGGTTCATGTTTGAACTTCAGTTATATTTATCAAAGCAAACATGAGGGTTTTCTTAGAAAACTTCTACGATGGAAAATGTTATAATCTCAGCTATTTCAGCATATAATAACTTTTTCCACAAGCTATAAGTTGCTCTAGCCAAGCCTAGATCTCTGCCACATAGCAAGTACTTTAAAGATTTCATTGAACATATTAATATTATTCAGAAAGAAGTCTCACAGTATTTGAATAGAAAACAAGTTCAGAAAGGATTGAAGCCTGAGTGTGAACTTAATTCTGACTAACTGAGTTTCTTGATACAATTATACTAACCCAAACACATCTTTTCCACATTAACTCTATTTTAAATAAATACTGACTTCTTATTTTAACTCCAGTCTCTTCTTTCCCACTTTTTATGTTTCTTTTTTCTCTCTTCTTCATGTTCTCCTTCCTTTATTTCTGGTATCTCACTTTCCCTTCCAATCTTTCCTTCTTTGTTTCTTTTATTTTCTTATCCTTTTTTAAGAAGTCATAAAATGAACCAGACATTTTTATATTAAAACTTTTTTCTAACATAAACTAGTTTTTCTTTTTGCAAATAAAATGAACTTGTGATATTTTCTAAATCTTAAAAAGCCTTCTTAAAAATAATTTTCTCTTTCAATAATTTGAAGTTTTTCCAAACATACAAACATCTTGTTTGATAGAAGTAATTAATCACTCATGTTTTATGGGGAAATACTCTGACTTTATATGTTTAGAATTATGATTTGGAAGGAGATCATGGGGAAGACCCTAAATTCTAGAAAGGTAGTAATTTTAGATCATAATAAGCCTAAACTACAAAGTTTCCAAGCTACTTTAAAAATAGAATGCAGCAAGTATGTTCCTTGGCACCAGCTCACTTCTTTCCTAATGAATCAATTCTAAGTGAATAAATTCATCATTGGTTGGAAAGAAAGATTAGCGTCTCATGTTCTATTGTTCTTTTCAGTCAGCAGGTGGATGAAAACACAGAGTAAGGGATTGATGTCAGCAGGACACAAGAAGTTAGTTTTCTTTTTTGTAAATTTCAAATTAATACGAAGCTACAAATTATTAGGTGACATTGTTTGCATTTCTAAGGTAAAGTTCAGGTGTGGTTGAGCCCCTCACCCGGGGTGTGCTGTGTACCCTTCCATTGTGCACTTTAGGTGAGAGCTCAACTGTTTCTCTCCTACCTCCCTTTACCCTCCTCCCCCCCACTTGAATGTACTTGTGTTTCACTCCTGTAGGTGTGTAGTTGTTCTTCTATTAGTTTGTATTAGTATTGGGTAGATTGGATTATTTTCCATTCTTGTGACACTTAACTAAGAAGAAAGTGCTTCAACTCCATGCACTAAATATAAAGGATGTAAAACAGAGACAAGAAATTATGTATCTCCAAGAAAAGAAGTAAGAGATGTGTCCTGGGGTGCCCTTAAAACCTCTATGTTTAACTGGTTGCCTCTCCTCACAGCATTGCCACAGTCACGTAACCTACTGTGTCCCCATGAGCTCAGTGACCACCTGCATTCCATCCAATAAGCAGAGGGAGAAGACAGCCCCGTTCCAGAGGAGAACATCCCAGAGTAATGGATTGTCATTGAATTAGACAGTAGTTGGCCCTATAGATTGTTATCTATAAAACATTTTAGCTGTGTCCCAAATGGAATTTCCCATATGACAAATGAAGTCCAGCACCAGTGACTCCAATCATAGCAAATACTACAGTGGGATACACCATAGCTCTTTTTCTCCCCATTCCACCTTCTCACTGAGGTTGAATGAGAAATATCCCTTGCTCCCTTACCAGATTGGCAGTCCATCTTCTAGGCTGGGTTTGGTGGCTGACACCTATAATCCTAGCACTCTGGGAGGCCAAGGTGGGAGGATCACTTGTGCTCAAGAGTTTGAGGCGAGGCTGAACAAGAGTGAGACCCCCCTGGCTCTACTAAAAATAGAAAAATTAGCCAGGCATAATGGCAGGCAACTGTAGACCCAGCTACTCAGGAGGCTAAGGTAGGAAGATTGCTTGGACCCAGGAGTTTGAGGTTGCTGGTGAGCTATCATGACACCCCGGTACTTTACCCAGGGCAAGAGTGAGACTGTCTAAAAAAAAAAAATTGTCTTCTTCAAACATTCATCTCTGGGCTTCTATAATATCATATTTTCTTCATTTTTCTCTATTCTTTGCATTTTAAATAAAATGCATAATTTAGCTTATATGAATTTTTTGTTTATATCAATCAATAGTCCTTTATTAGAGTAAATTTCTCTTTATCTGATATTTGATGAACTTTATTTATATTAAGATAAATTTATCCCCATCTGATATTTAATAATTTTATTTATATTAAATTAACTGAAAAAATGCAGAAAACTAGTAGGGTGGAATTGGAATGTCATGGAAGTGGTTCAGATTGATGTTATTTGGGCTGGGGATGACAACTTAACTGTTTAAATATTTTAATGAGATAAAAATGGGTTTTATTTAAAATTTCTTAAATGTTACTTACTTACTCCTTTTGGTGGAGAAAAAGATTTTGAAAGGAAATCGTTTAGGTGGGAAACACTGTTTTCTTTTTTCTTCTTTCTCTCACAAGTTCTTGTGCTGTTGCCCAGGCTGGAGAGAATTCCTGGGCTTCAGTAATCTTTCTGCCTCAGCCTCCCAATTAGCTGGCATTACAGGCACATGCCACTATGCCTGGCTAATTTAAAAAAAAATTTTTTTTGTAGAAACTAGGTCTTGATATGTTAACCAGGCTGGTGTTGAACTCCTGGCCTCAAGTGATCCTTCTACCTCAGCCTACCAAAGTGCGGGATTACAGGCATGAGCCACTGCACCTGGCCAACATTCTATTTTTATATGTTGATACAACGCTATAAAAGTAAATATAGATAATTGCAAAGTATCATAGTCTGAACACTAGTTACAGCATTCATCTGTTTTGACTAGATAAACATGAGCCAATGAGCAATATTTCTACACAAATTGGCATGGGGTTGAATAAGTTAGAATACTTTATGATTTCTGAAATATGATTATTTTCTAGGCTTTTGTGTCTGAAGTTGGCCGGATTGTTGTTTTCTTTATTGATGATTTTCTCAAATACTCTTTGATCTTTCTGGACCTCTTTCTTGCTCCATAATAAAAATCGTTCCTCTTATACAAAATTAAAGCTTTAAGGAATAGATATTATGTGATAAAGGAAATGGAGATACTTAGCTTGCAGAAGAGACATATATTTGAATGACTATAATTTGGAAGAGAAATTTACAATCAAGTGAATTAATTACTTATCATGTAGAGGGGACTGTGTTTCCACATAAATTGCCCCATTTATGTACAGATCAACATTTTGAAGCAGACATTGTTGATTATATCCTCACATTATCTCTGCTTTTCCAATGGAGAAATTGAGGAATGGAGAAGTTCAATAATTTTCCTGTGGACACCCAGATACTAAATGCTGGGGCCAGGACTTTGAACCTGAGTATTTTGCCCTCACAGTACTGACATTTAACCACAGTAACACGCTCCTTCCTTGGCTTTCTGTATCTCTGGCCAACACAAGAAATGCTAACCAATATAAGTGACCACAAGGTAGATGTGGGCCGAATAGAAGGAAGGATTTTCTAGTAATGATATCTAGGCAAAGTAGAATGGGGTGCCTCAGAAATTACTGACATCTCCCTGGTTGAGGTTGTTCAATTAGAAATGAAATAAAGACTCATTAGAAATCTTGCACTGGTTAATTTTATTTCAGAGCAATGTTAAACTTTTACTGAAACTTCCTCCCACCCCCTGCCATTGCTGTCCTGGAATCTATGATTCTATGACAAAAAAGTAATATCTTGTAAGGATATGTGTGTTTGTAACATTGTCAGCCAGAGTAGCTGTGTCTGAAGTGTCCTGGCACAAAGTATCCCCCCCTCTGCTCACCTTTCCTGGACTGAGCCTTCTGTTTCTCTTGCAAAGACCTAAGTTAGGTTAGCAAGTGGAGTCTGAGCATGGAGGAGAAGAGATACTGAACTGAACTTCAAAGGGTGAAAAGAAGGCAGAGAAGGAGAAGACAAAATGCCCTCTTAGTGTGGTCTTCCCTCCTTCCTAATCTTTCTGATAAAAGACAGATCTCACTGACAGTGAGCTACATAATTTACAATGAACTCTATTTTCCTGAAGCAATAGAAGCAATTTCTGTTCACTGACGGAAAGTACATATGTATATTTTTAAAGAGAAAAATAGTATAGTTTTTCCATGGCCCAACTGTGATCACAATAAATTCCAGCACATTTCCACCAGGGGGCACCCCCTTTTGAACTCTGGAAAGAGATTGTGAAGGCTGATTGGGAGAGCTGCCCTCATTTCAGAACTAGGATTGGTTTTGGAAAAGATTTCCAGTCAATGGAGTTGAATCAATAGAAAATAATACCTTTAAACTATTCTAAGATGCTTCCAAAGTAAAACGCATGATTAAATAATGTGTTGAATTTGGGAAAAATTTAGTCTATGTCAATAAAGCCAATCCCAGTTTAACCTGAACTCCCCAGGACTTCAGTTCTGCTAAGTCGTAATTTTCAGTTGGTCTTTCCAACCAGCTCTCATTCTGAGTGCCTCCCTAACGTTTAAGAAAGCACAGCAACCAGCACATACTTAGCAATTGAGTGTGTACATGATGACCTGATTTAATTTCTAAATCAATCATCAGCTTGCCAGTCAAAAATTCTTACATAAACACTTTAACATTTTGACCACAACCGTGGGATTGGTGGTGCTGTGCTTCCAAGTTAAACAATACAAGAGCAGCTCTGCTGGCTGCGTGCTTCCTGTCTATGCGTGAGGCTCTTTCCAGATCTTGGGCTAAACTGTCAGACATCCTTGTTGCTCTTCTTGGTGGCCTTTCTGTGTGTTTCAGGGCATAACGTGCCTTCTCAGACACAATAAATAATGAAAAAGCATCCAGTTTCACAGTCCTGTATTCACTAAAGACACATTAATTTTTACCGAGCAGGATTCAAATTGGGTGATGTCTTTTGTTTTCTTTGGAGTTTTAGTCACCGATGATAAACAACCATGCTGAGAAGTCAGGAACAGATCTTTGTCATTTAGAAGAACGAGAGCCAGTGAGAAAGAGCCATCTAAAAATACGCATTTGGACTCCGGGGCAGGCCTCCCGCCCTCTTGTTCCTCATATGTGATGTGTGCAGCCTGCATCCTGAGGTCGATAATTCAGTCAAGTTCCTCGAGGCTGGCAGAGAGGTGGGAGGGAGCCCAGCGTGAGACCGCTCAGCCAGGTGGAACCAGGAAGGTTTTCTCAGAGGTTGCTTCTACGACCTTAGTTATATGCTCCCTACAAAAGGAGATGTCTACTTCTTCTCACAATCCCACGCAAATGCTGAATTTGACACCATTTTTTTCTCATTTCTGTATTTCTTCTAGACCAAAATCATCAGTATTTCTACTTGTGAGATGAAGGAAGAGGGAAATTTCAGTTTTTGGTAGTAGGATCATTTAATTTTCTTCTAGTATAGTTCCTATTTTAGACAAATATCATATTGTTTGATTTCTAGAAGGAAAGTATCAACTATTTGATGGGCTCATAGAAGATGCGTTTTTGATGAAGTACCTAAAAATTCCATGAGAAACATTATTTGCTTCTGTCACAACAAAAGCATCTTCACCGTCCGTCTATGTGGTTTTCAAATTTAACAAACTTAATGCTCAGCTTGAATTTCAG
Organism: Otolemur garnettii; assembly: GCF_000181295.1. Classification (NCBI taxonomy): domain Eukaryota; kingdom Metazoa; phylum Chordata; class Mammalia; order Primates; family Galagidae; genus Otolemur; species Otolemur garnettii. Next base: position 6,718,467 of record NW_003852502.1, on the reverse strand, counting down.
ATAAATTATCACAACTTTTTTATGTATGCCCCATGCATATTTTTGGACATCCTTATGTTAAAAAACCATTTGGAATTTATCTAAAGTTTAAATTCTCCCGGGTGCTCTGTATTTTATCTGACAAATTTAGCTGGTGGGCAAAGTCCTACATGAGTAACCCTCCTTCGCAGTGGCTGTGAACAAGGATGGTAGAAAACCTTCCGCACACATGTGCCCCTTAAGTCTTCTCAGCTGTCCTGCCAACATCTTGCTCTCCAACTATGGGCTGCAAGCATTGAGAAATGGACCACTGCAGCTTGCTATCACCGAGAACATTCCACGCTCACTTCATTTGGAATTTCAGAGCCAGGGTGACAGAAAGCTGATCTTGTGGTATCTGCACTGTCTGAGGAGAGTCTCCTGAGGAGAGCTACTCCTGGAAGGAGCTCCCAAAGTTTAAGCTCACAGGGTTACATTAAACAACCTGAGAATCATGGTATGTGCATATTCAGACTAACTTGCATTTTGTGCTTCCCTAGCAGGAAATAGGCCTGAGAGAGTCATTTAGCATGGCATTTATAATATTTTACCCATGTCCTCCACGCCCCATCCCCTGCCGTGGGGAATGGCGCAGAGGGTATGAATTTCTCATGCTAGTTACTCTAGTCACAGAAAGTTGGTCTCAGAAGACTTACGAGACCAATCCTATATCATTTCCTTTCCTTATTAGTGGGGACATCCCACTTCTCACATCCGTTTATCTCATTCAGGGTAAATTATAAGTTTTTTTTAGAAATATGGGAAAATAAACCTTTACTAAGAAACAGGAAAAGGGCAACTGCAGCATGGAAATCCTCCCTTATAACATACCTACAAATACGTAACTTTGCTTTAGTATATACCTTCTCAGTAGGTATAGTGGGTATAACAAAGATGCCAAAAAACAAAAATCAGAATTTTTACTTCATCTGAGAGTATAGTCTAACAGAAGTGGCCGATATATACACAGGAATCAGTTATGCAATGATGCAAAGTAGTATGAGAAAAAGTACCAGAGTTGGGCATGGAAAGAAGAAAGGTCAGTGGTTCAGGGAAGTGGGAAATCCGCAGCTCCAGTGGCCCCTGAGTCCTGGGCTCTGTGTGAATTCTTAAGGAGGAATAGGAACCGGAATAAGGAAGGCTGAGAAAGTACGGGAGCACCTGAGGGTCAGTGGAGATCAGGACTGCATGGAGGAGAGGACCCTTGTTAGGTCAAATGTGGGGATAAATTGGCAGGGGGGAATAACGCAATATGATAATAAGCTACAGGGTTTGGATTTGGTCAGCCATGGGGAGCTATTGAAGACTTTTGCAACCTGGAATGATGTGATGAAAGCATTCTGGCAACAATTTATGAACTTGGTAAGAGGGAAAAGAGGTGAATTTTGCACGGTGTGGAGGTGAGTTGGTGATGCACATTCACTCAGAGTGAGTTTGAAAGCCAAGAAAAGCTTTCTTAGTGGTGGAAGTTAGTGAACATAAAACACGCACAGCAAAGCACACAGAGATGTGCACACACGTGTAGCAAGCCGCAAACAAGGCTGTTCTCTGCTGCCTTCCCCAGAGAGTTTTCTTTCACAAATGTTTTGCAATCCCCAAGGGAAGCGCATTGAAAGCAGAGTGAGTTTCTTCTGTTACCTCTGCTCTTTGACGTGACTGCATCAAGGTCAAGCCACATGTTGTGTTCGTTCTGTTTCTTGGTATTTTGTCATCATCATTAAAAGGGGGAGTGGGAGGAACGACAGCCCCTCTTGTCCATGGAGAGTTTTTTATTTGGTTAAGATTCTGTCTGCCAGGCTTTGTGATTATAAATGAATTAAAACCAGAAAGAGTGATTTCTCTTTGCTATATAATTAAAAATAGTCTTTCAAATGACGTGGTTAAGTGTCAAAGGAAGCCCCAACTGCAGTCAGCTCCAGTGCAGTCCCCAAAGACCTTGGGAGCACAAAACCTGTGTGTTGTATACAAGTGGAAAATAAGCTTTTCTTTTTTTTAAAATACACATTTCAAGGAAAAAGCAAATGAAAGTAGCATGATGAGGTCTCTGATGCTTTCAATATGAAAAAGTATATTGTAAATAACAAATAGATTTGAAGCTTTGTTCTGACTAATTTTCCCTGTACTGCAAAAACAAGTTCCAGAATCCAGAGAGAAAACAGAATGGGAGTCATGCTATTCTTAAGATCTTTGATGTTCCAAAACAGATTTCCTGTTATTGTGGTACCTATAACTTCTTGTTTTTATTACTGCTTACAAGGTAATCTCAAGTTATATTGTTGCCTTATTTCCAAAGTCCTTTGGGCTTTGCACAATGAAATCAAAAGTAGAGTGGAAACTGAATTAATGCGCATACTGGCCACAAGTCTCTGATGGGCTTTGACTAGTCCAGATGCCAATCTCCACGGCCCTAGTGTGCATGTGAATAACTCAGATACGCTTATGACTCAAATGGAGATCGTTCAGAAGAGACCTAACATGTCCTCTGTCCCCAAATCGCACTCACTTTTATGTACATTTATATTTGCTGGTGAGATGGGAGAAGACAATAAAGAGCCAATTAGTCAATTATTTACGTATTTTTCTAAAAAGTGCTATGAAGGAAAGTTGTAGAACATGGTAAGAAAATAAAATAGGAAACTTAATATATGTTTGGTGATTCTGTGAGGGTGTGATATTTAAGCTGACACTGAAATATTATTATGTTCTAGATAGGTGAAGGAAGATGAGAAGGAAAGAGAAGATTCCAGGAAGATTGCACATGGAAAGGACCTGAGCAGGAAGCTTACACGGGACAAAAGAAACAAGCGTGGAGTCTGGTGAGTTATATAGGCGCATACACACAAGCATATATATGTAAAAATATATATTTACAGTTATTCCATTTCTGTCTTTAGATGCTTCCTTGCTAAGACCTGGTTTTGTTCATATTTTGTTCTTTGGACAATACCATATCACTGGACATGATATTTTTGTGTGTGAGCTCGCAATTTAAATACAATGGCATAGCTTACCTGGGCCTTCTTTTTCCTGCCCTCTGCCTTGACAGAACAGTGTGCACAGTAATAGGGGCCAATAGTTCTATCTTCCTGTCCAAATGGGAAACTAGTGGCAAGAATCACCTTCCCTTCCCAGCCTAGAGGTGAGTCTCAGAGATTCACTTGGCCCTGACTTGCCAGAGAATGTGAGTAACAAATCATCTTTGGGGGTTGTAAGCCACTGAGAGGTTGGAGAGCTTTTTGTTGGGTGTAAGTAATTCAATAAAAGCTAAAATATTGAGGAAGAAAAAAGTCCCCAGGGAAACAGAAGCCAGACTGTAGGAACTTGAAGAATTTTTAAGGATATTATTTAAGAAAGGTGAAAAGTCATTGAAGCAAGGTATTGACAGAATCAGAAGGAAAGAAATCACTCAGGCTATACCAAGAAATAAAACAACAACCAAACACGAACTAGAATGTAATTAATGTCCATAGGTCATTGCAGCAGGAAAGATTATCTCAGATTTATTGATTTGTTGACTATTGTCACGATCTTCTCTGAGACTTTACTGATAAAGTTACAGCTGATTAAATCCTCACAATAAAGAGGCCGTTGTATTTTCCCCATTAAAGAATGAAGAAACTGAGGCACAAGGAAGATGTCTGAGTCCACCTGAGCCACCATAACAAAATACAGTAAGGTTGGTGACTTAGAAACCACAGAAATTTACTTCTCATGGATGTGGAGGGTAAGAAGTCTGTAAATGTGCCTGAGATTGGGTGTTGGGTGAGGGCACACTGTCTGGTTCAGAGACAGTGATTTCTAGCTGTGTTCTCGTATGCTAGAAGGCACAAGGCAGCTCTCTTGAGCCTTTTTTTCTTCTTTAATCAGAGCACTAATCCTTCCCATGAGGGCTCTACCCTCATGATCTAATCACCTCCCAAAGGTCTCACATTCTAGTACTGTCACACTGGAGATTAAGTTGCAGCAAGTAAGTAAGTTTTAGACTACACAGATATTTAAGCCACAGGAGAAGATAAACGAAGTTACCAAGCTTCTGTGTACATTAAATGGCAGGATCAGGAATCCAACACCAACAATCTGGCTTCACTACCAGAGTTCTCAGCTGGATGGATGCAGAGGAGGGATGATGGTGGCTTGAATTAGCGTTGAGGGAAGAGACTTAGCTGAGGTGGAGAGATATTTATTTATTTATTTATTTATTTTTGTTTATTTTTTTTATTTATTTATTTTTTATTGAATGGTAACTGTGTACATTGATGCACTTTGGGGGTATAGTGTGGTGTTTTCACACACAATCCATGACATTTCCATCAAACTGGTTAACATAGCCTTCATGTAACTTTCTTAGTTATTATGTCAAAACATTCATATTCTACTCATAGAAAGATTCACTTGTACCCTTGCAAGATGAACCACAGAAGTGAACCCTCGAATCCCTCTCCCTCCACCCTCTCCCCCTTCCCTCCCCCCTCCCCATATCCTTAGGTTGTTATTAGGTTATAGCTTTCATATAAAAAGGTTTAAATTAATTTCATAATAGGTGTGTGTACATTGGATACTTTTTCTTCCATTCCTGTGATACTTTGCTAAGAAGAACATTTTCCAGCTCCATCCATGTGAACATGAAGGACGTAAAGTCTCCATCTTTCTTTATGGCTGCATAGTATTCCATGGTGTACATATACCACAGTTTGTTGATCCATTCGTGGATCGATGGGCACTTGAGATATTTATAAAGTATATATATCAGGACATTATTTTTGATAGTCTATGGGAGATGAGCTAGAGGGAGAGTTCAAAGATGACCTCCAGATCTGTGAAATGGGAAATGCACTGAAACAGGGGATTTCAGGGGGGTGAGTTGGGAGGTGAGATCCTGACGTCAGACTGTAAGCTGCTTAAGAGCAGAAGCTCAGTGATATCGAGCCTGTTGCCTTGGGTCTTGCAGAGGCTCAGTGACGGTACGTAAGAGAAATGAATCACACATTTATGACATTTATTTTACAATAGTATGGGACTTTGTCTAACATTTTTCTTTCATGAAGATAAACTTCTCAAATGTTTCTGATGACTAAGTTCACAAATTTGAATAAGAGAGAATACTCAACGGCTGGTAAAAGTATTTCCTCCACAGGAAGACTGGTTTTTATGCTATAATTTTGTACTTCACTGCTACTTATTTGTATTAGTTGGAAATGCTAATTTCTGAACTGCACCCATACGCTATTCTGCAAAATTACTGTCACGTTAGTGCTAATTTAACATGATTCAAACTTTCAACGTAGAATAGGAATTATTTTGTACAAGCAGCAGAGAAGGAACAAGCATTTACTGTGGGACTTCCCTGTGCTAACTAGGTAACAGGTTTTAGCAAGGTTATTTGTTCAGTTGAACTATTCTTTCACAAGTTGCAAGCATTTTTGCCTTAGCCACAGTTTCCTCATGTTACATTTCTGAATCATAACAGTCAGATTAGACTCTTTTTGAGAAAATTTTAGCATTTTGTGTGAACATTAAGTGTGAATAACAAATGGAAGCTTCCTTTAAATTCACAGAAACTCATTTAGCCAAATTATGCTACTGTTCTTTCAAATGGCCACTTAGGAATCTTGAAGTCTTTTAGAAGCAATACTGCCAAATTACCTTGCACACTGTCAGGGCCCCAAAGGGACTTGCTGTCCTTATGACTTAATGACACATCCGATCCCTTCGCCTGCCCTTTCCCTGTTCCTGTCTGTGCTCAGTCCTATCTCATTGTCCTCTGCTGAGACACAAGTATGACAGTAAAGCCACGGAAGAGCCTTGTGCACAGAGACCCTGGGGGTGTCAGGCCCATGGAAACTAGAAGATGGAATCAAATTTATGCCATGATTTCAAGAAACGGCCACACTCATTTGGGTATCATCTGTGCGGGGTAAGTGTGTGTGACCAAGGAGACACAAGAGATCCAGCAGCCAGTGTGTCAAAGCCACCTGTAGTCAAAACAGATACACAGACCCATTGAAATCAGTCACCAATCAGAATAGACACCAACTCGAAATAATTGTGAGGGCCTATAGATGCCTCTGGCTGAATATCAGCATTGTGTGAGTTTTCAGGAGGCTAAGGCTGCCAACTCTATGCAAAATTATGGACTTAATTTGTTCCTATTACAAGACATAACTGATTCGAGAAGAATTATAGTGTTGTGTTTTGACAACTAGTTCAACCTTTGTAAAGACATTTCCTAATAAAATTAATAATTGCATTATCCCAATACCTGATGTGCATTTATCTAGTATTTTATAATTTATGAAGCACTTTCCTGTCTGCATCTAACTGGATTCCAAGGTGATCTCAGCACCACAGAAATGAAAAGACAGGAACAAGTTCAAGGGACCCAAAAGCCAGTCTGAAAGAGTTACTATTACCCAAAGCTGGAAAAGACTTGAGCAAAAAAATAAATCATATAGCTTTAGATAACATAAAATATAAAAGAAATATCCATGAGTCTATAGTGATATATACATGAATAAACATACCAGAGCAAAGAAACAATCTTCCTTATAGAAAAATAGTGAATAATTTATGCATGATGAATTTTAATCTCTGCCCCTTTGAGTGGGGGCTAAATTTACTGATTACTTCCAATAATACTCTGTGCTATTCTTTGGAAGTATGTATAAAAGGGAAAAATAGTGACTTTCCATATAAGAAACCTGACAAATGCTCCCTTAACCTAGTGATCAATATGATGTAACAGTGATATATTGTGTTCATGATTTGACCAGAAGCATAATTCGCCTTCAATGTGATATTTCCAAAAACCTATAACCTCAGTCTACTAGTGAGAAAAAAATAAGACAAGTCCAGATCACAAATAATTCTATAAAATACCTAATAATGAATACAAAGAAAGATTCCAAAACTGTCACACAGATTAGAGGATCCTAAGGACACATGCCTGTAATCCCAGCACTCTGGTTGGCTGGGGTGGGCAGATCGCCTGAGCTCAGGAGTTCAAGACCAGCCTGAGTAAGAGGGAGACCCTGTCTCTACTGAAAATTGAAAAACTAGCTGGGCCTGATGAATACTTGGGAGGCAAAGGCAAGAGGAGCACTGAAACCCATGAGTGAGAGGTTGCTGTGAGCTATAACACCACAGCACTCTACCTATGAGGTGACAGAGTGAGACTCTGTCTCAAAAAAAGAAGTGCAAAATGGGATTTTTGGATTGGATACTGGAACAGAAATTGAACATTAGGGAAAAAATGGTGAAATCTGAATAAAATCTGAAGTTTAGTTAATAGTAATATAGTATGTAATGTCCGTTTCTTAGTTTTGAAAATATATCATGGTAAAGTCAGATGATACTGTAAGAGAAACTGCAACCAGGGTGTATGAAAAATCTAGTACTGTCTTTGCAACTCTTCTATAAATCTACATGATTCCCAAATCAAAATTTTAGTATGAACAAACTGTGCCAAAGAAAGTCCTTGTGTGTACCTGAGTTGTATAGGTATCTGTATGTGTGTGTTCTTGGACACGAATCAGGAGAGTTTAGAATATTGCTGACAATTCCAAATTATTAAATAATAGTGACAACTATGTTAGTTTAATATTTCTTTTACAGTTTAGCCATTTCTTTACCTGTTCATAAACCTGCATGCCTTTATGTACATAGTATCAAACTGACATATAACTTTACTTTTATGTTTGTTTTTATTCAGCTATTATTTTATTTAATTTCAATTTTTTTTTTTTTTACCTTTTGTGACAGTCTCATTATGGTGCCCCAGGCTATAGGGCCATGGTATCAACCTAGCTTACAGCAACCTCAAGCTTCTGGGTTCAGGTGGTCCTCCTGCCTCAGGCTCCTGAGTAGGTAGGTACTGTTGGTACCTGCCATGATCCCAGCTAATTTTTTTTATTTTTAGTAGTGACAGAGTCTCATTCTTGCTCAGGCTGGTCTCAAACTCCTGAACTTAAGGGTTTCCTCCTGCCTCAGTCTCCCAGAGTGCTGGGATTGCAGGTGTGAGCCACTGTACTTGGCCAATTAAATCATTTGAAATGTCAACTCTCTTGAGCAATAAAGACTCTCTCTTCAGAGGTCTGAGCCAATGGAAAGCCAGAGGACGTACTTGCTTTTGTTTCCTGCAATGATTAAAGAGAAGTGTTCAGGCTGCTGGATCCACTGCCAATTCTGAGGGGAGTAAGCGCCTCCTGGGAGCAGTATTGGCTAGCACAGGGGTTTTCTCAGCAAAGGTGAAGGAACCTCAGATCAAAGTTCTGACATCTCTCTGGTGTCTCTAGACCTCACACAGCTTTTGTCTCTGGCAATGGGCAAATAGTGAAGCCATCATAATAGCAAGTAAGATCTCTTGCTTGATGAAAAGCACCTTGGCATGTTCATTTTTCTGTAATGATATGTCTATGTTAAATAAGAAAGCGTATGCAAATAGGACTGGCAATTTAGTGATACGAGAAGAGCAATGTGGAAAGTCAGTATTTCCAGAAAGCTTTGCCATTTATCAAGTTCAGTTTGGTGTGACTTGGAGGGAAAAACAAGAAAGAATGTATTGGATACCCTAATGTTGAACTTCTCAGTATCTTAGTAACATCATAGATGCATGGATTTTTCTATCTTTATGCTTATCTGGCCTGCTTGAAGGAAGCTGGTGTCTTATTTTTCATATCTAACTACATGTAATTTACAAAATGACTTAATATTTTTGTTTTTATTCTCATATTTTCCTAGTTGGTTCCCCTGTCTTTTAGACTGCATATAAGATGCCAAACTGACTAGTACATACAGAGAAAAAAAAGAAAAACTCCCCACATTTATTTTGTTGGGTGTTGTTTAGAGAAAATAACTTGTTTGATGATGGGCCTTATACTGAGGAGTCGTAGACATATCCTCTTATTCTGCCAAATAGCAGATTAGGGAATTTTTTTCTTGACTTGAATAATTTGTCAAATGTCTATAATGCACATATAGACAATTTCCTCATAAGGCCAGGCTTCTGGATAATGATGGAAAATTTCATTCTAATCAAGCTAATTTTAGACAATTTGTTGACTTTTTTTACTCCATGGTCAATAATTTTATATTAATTATGCATCCACACATCCTTTTATAAATTCTTAGGTAAAATACAACTGTGAACTAAATTAATTTTCTTAAACTAGATGACCAATAATTTTAGATATAGAGAAATGAACACAATAAATTTCATAATCATATTTAAATGTGTCTCAAGTGGTAACATGAATTCAATCACTAAATAAAGCAATGATACCCCTATATTAGTCATCAGATCTAAATATGTTACTAACAAAAATGTTAAGAATAGTAGCTTTCAGTTACTGGTTTTATATGCGTATTTCCTCAGAAGACTATAAAATCAGAGATAGTAAGATTTCTCCTCATTTTTTAAAGAGAAACAATACTTTGCCGACAAATGTTTTCTCTGAAGACTCTCGACTTACTTCCTGCGGATACCCTGGACAGTTTTCATTATTGCTTTTTCATTTCCTCCTCCTGGATTATGGACTCTTGAATCTGATCCTTAACACTCACACTCTTGAAATTTGAGGCAAGCGAGATACTATTTCTTGTCCAAGCTCCGTGAAGGCTGCTCAGCCTTGTTGTATAATGTTTTAGGGAGGCAACTGTGCACAGGCTGGGTTCTTCCCCATGGCACCCTGGGGAAGGTGCCCTCTCCCCCGAACGTAGTGCAACCACTGCCATAAACCTTTGGGGGTAAGAATAAGAAAGAAGAGAGAATAGAAATTTCCCAGACTTTGCTAGGAATAAAATGTTTCAACCAGCACATTTTGCAGAGTTATCTCATTCTCAGGTGCAATAAATTCTCTGGTAGAATTCTGTGGAAAATGGTGAGTTTCTGTTAACAGTGTCTAGAACAGAGGCAACAACAAATTCTCCCTCTCTCTCTGTCTCTTTTTTTGTTTGTCCCAGTGTAATCTTAGATCAGAATTGTTGCTCCAACTTCATCTCAGAGTCAGTTTTCTGAGTGACTTTAGTGAACACTTATTTTTGTGTGTGTGCCCTTTTGACTGACAGAGTGATTTTATAGATGAATAATTCTTAAGCAATAATTTTTAAAACATAAGCTCTTAGTTTCATGTGAGCAAGTTATCTCTTTCTTTACTTTTTTCAAGTATTTTTCTTTACCATCTCTGAATCCTTTGTAATTTTTTTCCCATAATATTTTTTTCTTAAAATGAAAACATATCATGTGAAAGTCCTTGTAAAGTCTTGCCTGAGAAACTCAAACAAAAGTATCTCGATCCTGCTCTTTGAGAATATGAGTAAGAGAAGGAAGGAAGGATGAGTCATTTTTTTATCCAAAAGATTGAAAAATATTGACTATTTTGAAAAGATAACAAATGTCATTAAAATTTCTGAGAATATATAATTGTATGCTTTGACTTGAAAGAAATATATATTCATTTTATATTTTTATAAAATATAGAAAATCAAAAAGAAACCCACCAAACTCTCATACAGATAATGTTAACATTTTAGACTTTTTTTCCCCTATAAAAACCTTTAGTAGTGTCAATACTTATAACTTTAAAAAATGAACTTAGGGTAATTTAGTTGAATTATTGTTTTTCAAAGTAAAACAAATATTATTGTTATTATTATCTCTCATTGTTGCTACTTTGAGAGTGATATTTTATTGTTTTGCTTGTAAGTATGAATTTTCAAGAACCAAGTATACCTAAATTTTTCTAAAACATGCTATTTCTTTGGATATGGAATTTTAAGTCTCAATCATTATAATAAATCTAGAGCAAAGGAGACAGAATTCTCTGATATTTATCTTCTTAAAAGGAAGACAATAATGGATCAAATTAGCATTATTTGATTAAAATAGAAACATTTAGAGTTGTGCATAAATATCTTCGATTCAGAATTATTCCATAGACTTTAATTTTGTTTAAAATCATCATGAATCTGAGACTTAATATAATTATTCAAGACATCAGGGTTTTTTTTTTTTTTAAACCATCGATGTTAAGAATCTTGCAAGAATTGGCCTGAGGGTTCTCCCTTTTCTCTGGGGGCAGGTTGCAGGGAGAGCTATGAGGAGGGGCAGAGCGCTGTGGAGCCAGCACTTTGGTCCAGTTACCATCAGCTTTTCAGTGACCACAGATTGACCTTCTAATGCAGCCAGTTCTCTCAAAATACTTGTTTTTGGTCACAAAGGGAAACAAAATAAGGGTGCATGAGTCACGCCACATTCTTTAAAGTTACTAGCAAAACAATTTTCTGAAGGGAAAAGTAGTGTTATCTTTATCTTAAAACAATATACCTTAAATAATTAAATGATATGAGGAAACTACGAGATGATGTAGACATTTTAATCTAAGCAGAGGTTCTAGTTGTAGCCTTTAAAAAAAAATTTCAAACTATTAAGGGGGTACAAATGTTTTTGTTACATGGATACACTGTATAATCCTGAAGTCTGGGCTTTTAGTATGACCAATATGAGAACAGTGTGCATTGTACGTGATCGGTAAGATTTTATCCTTCATCCCCCTGACATTCTTCCAATGTCCTTTATACCTCTTTGTGCCCATTATTTAGCTTCCACTTATTAGTGCTTATTAGTGAAAACATGTGGTATTTGTTTTTTCTATTCTTGAGATAAATCACTTAAGATAATTGTCTCCAGTTCCACTCCTGGTGCTTTAAAAGTCATTCCCTTTCACGTCTGAGTAGTATTCCTGTGTGTGTGTGTGTGTGTTCCTTGAAATGAAAAACTAAAGGAACACAGGCTTTCAAAAATCTATGGATTACAAAAAAAATCAGTGCTAAAGGGGAAGGTTTATAGTCTAAAATGCCTACATCAAAAGGTCAGAAAGATTACAAATGAATGACCAAATGGCACATCTCAAGGGACTAGAAAAGGAAGGACAAACCCAACACAAAGCCTGAAGATTAAAAGAAACAACAAAGCTCAGAGCAGAACTAAGTGAAATGGGCACCAAAAAATGGACCCACAAAGTCTAACAAAAAGGAAAGTTGGTTCTTTGAAAATAGATCACTAACCAGATTAAGCAGAAATCGAAGAGAAAGGACTCAAGTAAGCTTAATCAGAAAAGAAAAAGGATGTATTACAACTGATACCACAGAAATACCAATATTATCCATGAATACTATGAAAACCTCTGTGCACACAAATTAGAGAATCTAGGGGAAATGGATAAATTCTTGGAAACACACAACCTCCCAAGCCTGACCCAGGAAGAAACAGAAACCCTGAACAGACCAACAGTGAGCAACAAGACTTAAACAGTGATGAGGAAATCTGCAGACAGACCTACCAACCAACCAAGCCCCAGACCAGATGCATTCACAGCCAAATTCTACCAGAGCCATAAAGAAGAATTGGTACCTGTCCTACTGAAATTATTCCGCCACCTTAAGAAGGTGGTAATCCTCCCCAGCTCATCCTATAAAGCCTGTATCACCTTGATACCAAAGCCAGTAAAGGACCCAATAACAACAAAAGCAGCAGCAGCAGCAAAAAACAAAACCAAAAAAAGAAAAAAGAAACACCTATGGATCAATATCACTTATGAACATTGATGTGAAAATACTCCACAAAATGCTAGCAAACAGAATTTAAAAGATAATTCACAATGATCCAAGTGGGTTTTGTCCCAGCAATGCAAGGATGGTTCAATATATGCAAATCAATAAATGTGGTTTGCCACACAATCGGAAGCAAAAACAGAGACCATATGATCATCTCAATAGATGTGGGAAAAAGCATTTGATAAAATCCAGCATCTTTTCATAAAACACTCAACAAACTAGGCATAGAAGGAACATCCCTCAAAATTATAAAAGCCGTGTATAACAAACCCACAGCCAACATCATACGGAATGGGGAAAAGTTAAAAAAAAAGTGTTTCCACTAACAGGAATAAGATAAGCATGCCCAGGGTCACCACTTCTATTCCACATAGTATTGGAAGTCCTGGCTGGAGCAAACAGGCAAGAAAAAATAATAAAGGGCATCCAAATAGGGAAAGGGGAGGTCCACCTATTTCTGTGTGCTAATGATATGATGCGTCAGCTCTTACAGCTACCCTTAACCACAGCAAAGCAGCAGAAGTTCTGGAGTTCGGTGAATACCTTCTGGGAAACCCAGCTGTCAAAGAGATGGCTGTTGCTTCTGTACCCTGAATACAGCTGCTGGTTGTCACCTTGAAGAAGTAGTTTCTAGGGAGGAAGGAGATAGTGCTTTAAGACAAATTTCAGAAAGCTTTGCCTAGAAAAAGATTTGCAAAAAGTGGGTCAGAGTAATAGAAGATTATGGAAATGCTTTATCAGAGTACTGGCCAAGCCAGGCCTTTCACCTTTATTTCTCCGAAGAAATAGCCCTCCCAGGAGACGCGATCTTGTGAAATTTAAGAAGGTATCTTTCTGTGCAGGCTTATAATATCCTATGCAGGAGAGCCAGTGAGTAGCTTCACATTAATCAATTAATTATTTGCCTTAGCTGATGTAATTATTTATATGGATTGTGATTGGATATAACGAGTACCAAAAAAGTAATACAAGTGTTAGAATGTTGTGAATGGATTTAAAAAGGTTTTTAGCAGAGGTAAATAACAATACCCATTACATCATTTCTGTATGAAAGAAATGTAATCAAAAAAAGTATAGCTTGAAAGCGTCTTGTCCAACTATATATAGAATGTACGCTTCCTAAATTAATTGAGAATACATGTGTGTGTTTCCCTTTTCCTGCTGGCTAGAAAAACCAGAGATAACCTATCACAAGAAAAGAAAGTTAAGGTATCATATTTGCATAAAATCAGTAATATTACTAGTTACACCTTCATTTTCATATCACTAATTTTTTTAAAGGAATAGGGAGAACAATAAACTTGATCTTCTTATCCCATCAAACAAAGCCTCCAGTACTTTTGTCTGTATTTTTGAAAAACTGAAGGCTATTTTTAATATGCTTAGTAAAATTCTATTCAAATTGAATAGAGAACATATCTTTTTTCCTACCAGGAAGCTGTTTGCTATTAGAGAATGGACTTTGAACTTTTGGTCTTTAGAACATGTATGAGTATTTATTTATCTGCAACTTAAGAAAAATGTTTTCCCAACACTATGTAATAAAACTTAAATAAAAATTTTTAATGTTATTATAACGTTTCAGGTGTCTCCCAAGACAATTTAAGCTGGCAGGTTATAATAACATTAATTGTGTCCAGCCAAAAGACTGAGGCAAATTAGTGGTTATAGGTCATTTAGTAAAAACTGACTACTGGGTATTTATTTATCTTTTGAGCATGTTCTTTTAATAGCTTTATTCATGCAGAAATAATTATAAAGTACTATATCATCATTTGAAAAATTAGCATTTTATTTGAAATAAAGATTCTTTAAATCATGCAATAATCTTAATTTGACTACAGCCAAAGAAGTGACTCATTAGAGTCACATTTTTGTATCACCTAATTGCTTATGTTACATAAGTTTATTCATTCATTAAACATTCTGGAACATCCATGAGGGGCCAGACACCCATGTTAAGAGGTAGTGTACAAAGATAATAACAAATAGTCCTAGTTCCTATGGAGTTGAGAATAAATTGTAATAATATTTTAATGTAAGTACAGTAATAAGTATTTGCAGAGGGTGTCCTGAGTAGAGGGAAGACAGAACAAGGGTTTGGACAGAACAGAGTTTGGTGCAGTCTAGATGTGTAGGTAAGGAAATGCTTCTAAGAAAAGATGGCATGATCTGATATTTGAATACCAAGCAGCTGTTGGTTTGTGGCTAAAGGCCAACTCAAGTTAATGTTTTTGTTATAGAAGAGGCATATGTGCATGTGTTTTGTACCGATCTGGGTCTCTTTCCTTTAGACCCTCCTCTTGAATAGTCTTCCTGCTTATCTTTGATCATATAATTACCTTATTGCAAAGTGGACAGTTTTTTATCCCTCATCTATCTGAGAAGTTTTCAAGTATTGGTGTACTAGGGGTACCTAAAAACATTGTCAGAACATGGATTGTTGTGCCTACCTTAGAGTTTTTGATTCAGCAGGTCTGGGCTGCAGAGTCCCCAGGTGAGGCTGATGAGATTGATCTGTCATAGTCTGGACAGCTGTAACAAGTCCTACAGACTGGGTGGCTTATGGACAACAGAAATTTATTTCTCACAGTTCTGGAGGTTGAGGTCTGAGATCAGTGCACCATCAGGGTCAGGTTTTTGCTGAGGGCTCTCTTCTTCTACAGTGATTCTTCTACTGCATTCTCTGTGGCAGAAAAAGAGCTAACATGCTCTCTGGCCTCTTCTTAGAAGGACGTGAATCCCGTCTGTGAGGGCCCCACCTCATGATTTGTTTACCTCTCAAAGGCTCCACCTACAAACACCTTAAAATTGGGATTAGAATTTCAGTATATGGATGGGGGGATGTAAACATTCGGTCCATAATATAGTTCATAAACCAATGTGGATGATAATCAGAATCAGCTGGGAATGTGCTAAAAATATGGACTTTGGGGCCCACTCTTAGATTCAAATTTAGCTGGGTAGGAACAAAGAATTTGTATTCTTATGTATCTCCCCAAGTTGATTCTTATTATCCAAAATTAGGGTTGGATCCACTGACACTGTTATTATTTTCATTTCACAAATGATAAAGTTGAGACATAGAAAAGGTATGCAAATTCATCAAAAATGTAATAATAAGGAGCAGAGCATACACTCTTTCACATTATAAATTTTTTTTCCTTCAGAATCCATAATGATGATTTATTATCTATTGAACTGAGTCACTACTCTGATCATTTGATGTTCCCCAGAATCTCTCCCTTGAAATCCATTGTCTTGGATAAAATTAGGCCAACCCCAAATCAATGAGCCAGAAAAAACTCTCTACTACAACCTGTGGGGGATGAGTGAGTTCAGATCAAACTCAAACTCAGTCTACTCTTTGAAGGAGATTCCAGACAGTAAGCAGATACGACATCCTCACATACACACATACATCCCCACATATGGTGGGAATAAAAAACAGGTTTATAGTGAAGAAGTACAAAATAACAGAGGAGCTTCGGCTGATGAAACCAATAGACGCTGCGCTAGCTTTTCAGAGATGCGAAACATAGAGCATTATGCAAGACAAAACTAATCCAGTCTGTAATACAGTCAAACCTCTGAAATGGTATGAACAGAATGCCATCAAAGGATAGAAATAGGAGCAATTAATTCAGCTGGAATGTGTGGAGATGTTTACAGAAAGGGTGATGGAAGAAGCCTTTACACATGTAGAGTATATGTGGTTTCTTTTTATATCTGGGTAGTTTTCCTCTAGTCCAGTGATTCTCAACCTGTGGGTTGTGACCCACAGGAACTGTATTAAAGGGCTGTGGCATTAGGAAGGTTGAGAACCACTGCTCTAGTCTCTCCTCTTGAAGTGCCTTTACTTTGTCAGGTAAAGGAGGGGCAGAACAAAAGCACCTGGATAAAACTGCAGTATGGACTTCTTAAGGAATAGTTAATAGGTTAATATAGCTAGAAAACAAAGAACGAGGACTCAGAACAGCACAGTGTTCATAAGGGTTTAACAGAGCATGGCTTTGTGATATGCAGGGACTTTGGCAAATATGTTAAATTTTACCTACATTGCTAATTATGCTAATTTTTTAGAGAATTCTTTCCCTTTTATTTCTTAACTATAGACATTTTATACATTCTCCAGATTCAGATTAAAGTCCTTAATATTTCCTATGCTACTGTTTATCGTCTGGCGTGAACATCGCAGTTACCACTGGTGTATTTTTTTTTAATTGTTTCAGGTTAATTGAGGGTACAGAGAATTGGTACAGAGAATTACACTGTTTGCATTTGTTAGGTAAAGTTCCTTATAATTGTGTCCTGCATCCAAATGGTCCAAATGGTGTGCCACACACGGTAACTTTGTGCCCCTTAAGTGCGAGCACCCTCATTCCCCTTCCCATTCCCTAGTTTCCCCCTCAATCTTGAATTGACTTGAGTTTTTGTCTTATGGGTATGTATTAGATTGTCTACTGTTTTCGTATCATTACTGAGTACATTGGATTCTTGCTTCTCCATTCTTGTGATACTTTACTAAGAATGTGTTCTACCTCCATCCAGGTTAATACAAAGATATAAATTCTCCACTGAATAGTATTCCATGGTATACATACACCACAGCTTGCTAATCCATCTCTGGGTTGGTGGGTATTTAGGTTGTTTCCACATTTTGGTGATGGTAAATTGAACTACAATGAACAGTCTAGTGCAAATATCCTTATGACAAAATGATTTCTTTTTTCTTCTGGGTAGATGCCTCGTAATGGCGGGACTACAAATTAATAAAACTTTTTTGAAAGGAAGTATGGAAAATCCTCAAAGATCTCAAATTAAATCTCCAATTTGATCCTGCAGACCTCTGGTATTTTAAACTATAGAACCCTGGTTCTACTTGGGAGATTTTAAACCCAGACCTTTCTCTTCAAGATGCCTGATGATAGAACACAGGGGCGCACAACTGCTAGTTTTTCATAGCTCATTGTGATCTGAAAGACTGGCCTAAAAAATATTAGATCCTATGATGAGTTAAATGTATAATTGTTGAATTAAATGTCTATCTGCAGTCTAAATGCCTAAGGTCTCCTTGCAAATACCTAAGGTCTCCTTTCCTTATAGAAGGAAAATAAATATATTCTTATATTAATATAAGAATTCTTGTATTAATATATTCTTACTCTGAGATCCTAATAGTTCAAGTCATGAAAGAATTTCCTACATAAACACTCTGAGAATAAGGAAACCCAATCTGTCTACTTCTTCACTCATGTCTACACACATTTTCATCAAGAAAAGCCACCCTGAGCACAGGGGGTGAAAAAACACACCAAGTCACCACACTTGCTTGGATTGCAGAAATACAGCAAGTTTGAATGCACAGATTATTTTAAAGTCAGTACTATTTATACATAATTCTAAGATGAATTTTAGCTCATCAACAAAATCGAATTAAATTGTCCAAATTGCATCAGTGTTACAGAAACCTCAGGAAATTAAGATGTCTAATTTATCCCTATTGCATCTTGAAGAATTAATCATGATTTAGTGTTTCTAAAGTACTAAATTCTGTGCTTTTGATAGTCATAAGTTTGTGCGGGTGAGTAATGTTGTTAGAACAGTTGATGACTTGTTTTTCTTTGAACAATTTAGTAAGCATTTTTAATGAATAAGGTTTGAATTATTTGTAATGCACTCACAGGCCATAATGAATTCATCATTTCAAAATATAAATAAAATCTTTTTGTTTCTGAGTCATGATGTTCTAAATAGTCAAATCCCATAGCTGTTTGTTTAATTACATCTTACTGGTTTGGGACTTTACTATGAGACATTCCATTAGTTCAATAGTCAAGTTCACTGCAGATATGACTAAGAAAAAAATGTGCTTTCTCATGGACAAAACATGTGACCTTTGAGAGAAAAGCAGAAGATAGTCCCATAATGATGACATTTAAAAACATTGTATAATTATTTTTTTTTCCTGAGCCCTACTGTAATATTCTCTACCCTTCCAGGCCTTTAACAAGAGAAAATTTGAGCATAGATAAACAGAAGGAGATAATGTTTTTGAATTACTGTAAACACAATACAGTATAAAATGCCATT
This sequence comes from Otolemur garnettii, assembly GCF_000181295.1. Classification (NCBI taxonomy): domain Eukaryota; kingdom Metazoa; phylum Chordata; class Mammalia; order Primates; family Galagidae; genus Otolemur; species Otolemur garnettii. The sequence continues at coordinate 6,699,747 of NW_003852502.1, read as the reverse complement.
ACAAAGTATAGTATGTATAAGCTGTAGCCTATGTTAAGAAGAATTTCTTCTCTGTTACAGGGTGCACCTCCTCATTTTATTACGTGAAAATCTTATAACATGTATGTCTGATATCACATTTCAAGGTCATGTTTTTTCATTGCCAACCTACACAGAGATGTGCTCACTTAAGAAAAATCTCTGAATATGTGTTTTTAAATGAGATTAAATATGTCATTTACATTTTAAAGTTAACATAGGCAAAAACTTACAGAGAACCTAGATGTTTTATAGAGTGATAACAACAGGCAACATTGGTGCATGTAACCTTGACGTACTACCTGATACTACCTGGTACTGAAGGTTGAAAAATAATAGAGAAATCAGATTCTGACTCCACTCAGAATAAGATTTTGGGTAATTTACTAGAAACAGCTCATTTCATTCTTACCACTACTTTAAAGCAGATACCGTTGTTACAAATGAAGAGCTTGAAGTTGAGTTTGTGTTATTTGCCCATAGCCAAATAAAGAGTAGAACTGATAGGTGAACCGAAGCCACAGACAAGGGGATTTCTGATTTACATCACCATGCTATTCTGAGAGAAGAATTTTCATATGCAACTCCTAACATTACGAATCAGGCTGGAGTAATGAAGCCCCTCATATGACAAAAGGGTATATTGCTGAAGTAGAAACACAAATGTGATAAAATATATTACTTCTGAAGTTTGAATATAATGAAAAGAACATTGAACTTAGAATGAGAAATTCTGAAGCCCACACTCATGTCTATCTCTGGACTGACCTATTGTTGTCCATGTGTTAAAACAGCCTGGGCCATGGCAGTGAACTAACAAGGGTACCAGGAAGGAGGCATCTTAACAATTTTTTGAGGGTGACGCCTTATGTAAATTCGATATGGCATAAATCATTAGATCAAGGTAGTTCACAGTTTTGGTATTAGTTCCCACTATACTCCCTTTGCTCTGAGAAAAAGGTAGTGCCATGTTAAAATCAGCGTGTAACAGGGGATGAGGGTGGCAGTACACAGTGATGCCAAGGTTTGGCAAATCACCAGTGCCTCGCGAGAGCATGTATTCTGTTAGTGAGTATTAGAATTGTGATTAAAAATGAAGAGAAGATACTATTTTTTCTTTAAATTTACATGTCTCATTTTATTTAAGTGTGTACTAAGTTGTAAGGCATAAACAAATTTTAATAAGTTTAATAAAAACTTAACATTGTTTGCAAGTATCTACTTAATAAAAGGGACAGGCAGGTATTTCTTTTGTCCAGGAACACCATGAAAACTTAATGAGAATGTAAGGACCTGAGAACAGAGAAAGTTTTACAACCTCTGGAGTAGAAGTTTGGGTTTTGATATATCAAAGAATTTTTTTTCTTGGCTTCATTTTTCTTATCTGAGAAATAAAACAGAGGAAAAGATCTCAAATTCTGTTCTAATTTTAGCAGTTAATGGTTCTGCTAAAAAGAAATTTAGGTCACTTTGATAATTTCATGTCCTATTAATCTATAATACTTAAGTAGTACCTAAAATTGGGACAAACACAGAATATAGCTATTTTATTTAAAAATCTTCAAAGTACTTTGGACTAAATGTTTAAAACAAATTAACAATTAAGCTATAAATGAGTTAGTCCTTTTTAAAATGGCTCCTCATTATAGGACTCACAGATTTTTTTATTTGCTTATTTAGTTTTGTTTTGACATACAGGTGTTTTCTCTTTTGTTAACATATTAAATTAGAGAATTCTCAGAGTAGATGAAAATCTCTATTTTGTATATGTTGGAAAATCTAGAGAGCACAAACTACCAAAGAAAATATTGTTGCATGAAAATTTCAAGTAGAAAACAAGTAGCCCTGTTTTCAACAAAGGTTCTGGCTAATATGTAACCACACCTCGATTGCATTCTGCTTTATTGTCAACTTACATAGGGACATGCCCATTTAAAAAAAATCTTTGAATATGTTTTTAAGAATACATGTTACATGGAGAAGCAATAGGCTGTGTTTAGGCATCTATCAGATAATTCCTATTGATTTTTTTGAGGTACAAAAGATTTTTCTTTACTTGGTTAATATGTTTTGGGGTGTTTTTTGCTAAAAAATACATGCACCAAAATTGATGTTATGATATATCCAGATGATAAGCACATTTGATTTTACTGGCAATACCTAAAAGAAAATTAAACATTGTAAAATATTTGTGATGTATTTGTGAAGTTCTTGGGTTAGAACTTCACAAACTTAATTGTGACAAACACAGAATGTCGCTATTTTATTTAAAAATAAATTTAGAAATGTAGGAAGAATTTTTTCTTCCCTTTTGGATAACCGTATAATGGAAGAATGTCTCTGTGACTAGACTGTGAGCTCTTACACGTCAAATAAAGACAACTGAAACCAACAATAGGACCCCAAATTCCCAACCATTAAATTAATTTAATGGTAAAATATGCGCAAGTAACTCAATTCCTCTCTCGGCCATATGGCAATCTTTCCGGTTCATAGTTGATTCGTCTGAATAAAGTTGTGGGATATTTCCACAAATATATCAGAGTTTAAGTTACTTTCTTTTTTAAGAGTAATAAAGAATTCCTCTGAATAACAAAGGGAACATTTGATGCTTTAAAATAAAACAAAGACTTGTAAACATACATAATGTTAGAGGGCATCTAATATTTCCTAACAAAACTTAGATACATTATTTGTTCCTGGCTGGATCACAATAAAGGTATTAACTGCAGAGACAAACCAGCGATTGTTATTTTTTACAGGTAAAGTGAGGTGGCGTTAAGAGTCCTGCTCATTTTGTGAGTGGTCTATTTGAGTCTCTGTATACATTTACTTTAAATAATTGCTATAGCTGTAAATTGATTAAATGACTTCTTACCACAAATTATACACATTTATTATCTTACAGTTCTGGAAGTGAGACTCCTCAGTGGGCTAAAATCAAGGGGTCAGCAGGGCGTGTTTCTTCTGGAGTTCTGGGTTAGAATCTGTTTCCAGGCCCTTTCCAGCTTCTAGAAGCTGCCCTCATTTCTTTGGTTTATGGCTCTCTTCCAGCTTTAAAGCCAGCAATTGCCTCCCTTCAACCTTAGTTTCGTTAGTCACTTTTCCTCTGGTTTTTCTGCCTCTGTGATTGCATTGGTCCCTCCCAGGTCTGCAAAGTCCTCCTTCCACATAAGGCCATATCTTTGGAGGGTCCTTCTTCTGCTCACCACACTAAAGTATACCTTGCTTCTTTCCTCAGAGGATTTTATGAGGCTATAGTAATATTTTATGAAGGCTCTAAATTTAGCAGATCTGTTCTCTTTATTTAACTTGTAGAATTCATGCTTACGTTTGGTAAAACGATTATAAATTATGAATCATCTTTTGCCACCTATTTCTTTAAATGCAGTTATAAACCATGGCAGGAAAAGGAATTAGAAGAGACTTGTAAAAGATTTTCTACAATTTGAAAATTGTTTTCAAATCTAAAGTCTGTATTAAATGGAACAGATGACTTTGAAGTTTGTAGGGGCCTGCTGATGGCCCCTGTGGGCTGTGATGTTAAGAATTTGAACTTTATTCTGTGTATGATTAGATTACATTAGAAGAGTAACAGAGGAACAGATGAGTGACTGTAAAACAATGGCCTCCTATTATTTGACCCCTTCTCTTCTTGTTCTCCACCAGAGCACTTATCATTCTATTCCCTATTTGTTTATTTCATCTCCTATCTTCCATTATGAAATATTAGGTGCTTGAATTTCCATATTGCTCCCCACTGTACCCCAGTGACTTGAGCCTGGCTGGCATATAACAGGGGCTCGGGAAGGTGTTTTCTGGAGGGGCCAATGGGTAGGACTTGTTGGCTGATGGGTTCGAGGAGATGCGGGAGAGAGGAAGAGTTCAGAATAACAAATATATTTTTCTGGAAAAGTGGATTGAAAATAGTATAATATACCACAGCTGGAGAAAATTTTGAAGTCAGATTGGAGAGAAAGAAGAAAATGAGTCAAAATATCTATCCATCCATCCATCCATCTATCTATATTTGTTTTAATCTCTATTAACTATTTTTTCAGGATATCCTTATGGTTAATTTTCTTCATCATAACAATACATTATTAGAATAATAATCTCAAATTTATTGTACGATATTTTAGTTTGGTAAACAATGCATTACCTAGGCAACACTGATCCTATAAGACTACGGAGCTGACAAGTTCTCATTGCCGGGTGACATAGTAGTCATATAACGCTGTACAGCACCGCACTGCTCAGGTGTTTGTGGTGAGGCTGGAACAAACAGGCCTGCTGTGCTGCCAATCATGGGAAAGTCTAGCATCTGCAATTGTATGCAGTCCATAATACTTGGCAGTGATAGCAGAGGGCTGTCTCTGGCTTATGTGTTGGCTATGTTATACATTTTATTGTAATTCTGGGGTGTACTCCTTCTATTTCATGCATATTGTTGCCCCCAGATACCTTCCAGTAGGACAAGACATGGGGGTGGAAGTCAGTGATACTGATGACCCCAACCCTGCGTATGCCTAGGCTGACATGTGTGTTTACGTTTTAGTTTTCAAATACAAAAGTTTAAAAAGTAAACACATAAAAAGTGGAATAGTAAAAAGCTTAAGAGAGTAAGCAATAAAGAAAATGTTTTTGGACAACTGTGTGTCATTTGTATTTTAAGCAACTGTCCAATGTCTTTACTACCAAAGAATAAAACCCAAAAGATTAAAATGTTGATAAAACAAAATTTGTAGTAATTAAGGTTAATTTATTGTGAAAGAAAGCAACATTTTAAAATAAAGTTAGTGTACCTAAGTGTCCTATGTTTATAACGTCCGTGGTAATGTGCAGTACCGCCCTGGGCCTTCCCATCCACTCACTCCTCCCTCACTGGCTCACCCAGAGCAACTTTGCATCCTGCAAGCTCCGTTCCTGGTAAGGGTCTGATTCAAGAGTAGCATTTTTCTTCATCTCAGGTTTTTTTAAATTTCAGATTAATATAAGTGTACAAATGTTTGTACTTGTTAGGTAAGGTCCCTGTTGGAGCTGTGTCCCTCACCTGGGAGGTGTGCCGTGTGCCCTTACATTGTGCCCATGAGGTGGGAGCACTCTACTGCCCCTCCCTCCTCCTCAGTTCCCCCAACTTGAATTCAAGTGACTTTTTCTCTTGTATGGGCGTGTGTTAGTTCACTACTGGCTTCATACTAGTATTGAATACATTGCATACTTGCTTTTCCATTCTAGTGATACTTTATCAAAGGGAATGTTCTTCAGCTCTATCTAGGTTAATACAAAACATGTGAAGTCTCCATCTTTTTTAGTGGCCGAATAATATTCCATGGTATACCTATACCACAGTTTGTTAATCCATTTATGGGCTGGTGGGCATTTAGGTTGTTTCCACATTTGGGCCATTGTAAACTGAGCTATGGTAAGCAATCTAGTGCAAATGTTCTTATTAGAAAAAAAATTTTTTTTTCATTCTGGGTAGATCCCTAGTAATGGGATTGTGGGATCAAATGGAAGTTCTGAGTTGAGAATTCTCCTTACTGTGTATGAGGTAAGCTCTCTATATGTATTAACTCACTTTATTTGTATAATCAATCATCTATGGGGCTGGGATCCCAATTTCCTGTTTATAACCTACATAACCTAGAGAAAATTACTTCTCTGTGCACGGTAGTATTTTTATCTGTAATATAGATATTAAAGATAGTTTTCTGCAAGTGATTTGTGAGGATTAAATAAAACACCATTTGTAAAGTTCCTGGTATGTTGTAAACATTCTTTCTGTACATTATAGTTTTTCTTAGAAACCATTAGATACGTAAGTGGTGACTGAATGTATCACTGACACCTTTAAGTCTTTCATTCATGCAAGGGCTGGGAGAGCCTGCGATTCGCGTCATACTTTGTTAGTCGGGTGGATCAGGTCAGGAAAGACAGCAGCCTAACCTGAAAACTGAAAGTGAACATAGTGGTGGGTGAACAGGAAGGCAAAGTGGTCTCCTACAGAGGATGTTGCCCACGTTTGTTCTGAGGGTAAGGTCTTTGCATAGAAGCACCCTACAAGGGGAAGGATTAGCACGGAGAATGTGTCACCCCATGGGGCACAGCCCTAGATGACAACTAAATGAGGTTGTAGTTATACATCACATTTTTCTCCTTTCTTCTTTCCCATGTCACAATCCTGAAAAGATTTAAAACAACAGCTGGAGACTCAGAAATCGGTGAAAGAGAAAAAACGACACTTTGGCTCTCTTTCCTTCCAAGGCAGATGTCAGCCAGAACAGGGGATGGATGACAATCTAAATGAACTTTAGAATCCGGATATTATGTGGGAATGGACTTTGTGTGACCTTATGAAAAGAAATTCGTAGTGTCCAGGCAAGCTATAAATACTGCCTCACATTTTATCTAAAGGTGAGATCATGTTTGCAAGAATAATGGTAGAAAACAAACAACCAATATATTTCTTCTTTTATATTCTACCGCGTCCAACTCAGTCAGTAAACAATTAGGTTACAATTGAATTAATCAAATCTTTATTTAATTTGTAATTTCTTCATAGTGAAAGAACAAGGCAAACACGGTTTCTTATAGTCTTTGCGATATCATTTCTGTGAGGCAGACGTAAGGCTGAGAGCAAGGCTCATGGAAGCAGGTGCAGAGGAAAGCCCTAAATTCGAGAGTTGGCGTCCTTATTTCTTTGTTTTGATGCATTGACATTTATTCCCATGAATACTCTATCCCTACCAAATATATTCCTGACGAGTTCATGCTGTAATTGAGTAGACTGAGGGTACTGGCTTTTCTTGGATTAATACAAAAGCCATGTTAAGAGGTTACTGTCATAGTTCAGGAATGAGCAGTAAATACCCAGGCAAAGGTGTAGTTAATGATAAAAATAAAGGAAGAAACAGATATGCGAGATAAGTTGCAGGAAAAATTGTAGCACTCACTAATTGATAAAAAGTTAAGGAGAAGGAGTAGACCTCAAATGTTAAGATTTCATGGGGTTAATTGTTTAGTACAAATGAGTCTATAAATTCCTGTACAAGAAAAATAATTTTGTTCTTGTAACAACTTAATTTATACTTTCTGACCTGTTGTATTTCTAGTGTGCTTTGTAGGGCCGAGGGTTTGAGGAGTGGGTATTAGATAAAGAGGGGTCAGATACTTGGCCCAAACTTCTGGTAGTGGTGTCAGCAAAGACGGCTACGGCTACCCTCCCTTTTCGTCTTTGCTGAGACACTGTTATTCCCGTGTCTGTCTTCGTGAAAAGCCACCAGGACACTAGAGCTAACTGCAGCGCCCAGCTCCTCCTGGTTGCTTGGGACTCTGTACTCTTCTGCCTCCACGAAGCACAGTACAGCACACAGAGACGCCTGTATTCATCAAGGTCCCTACAAGGAACCAATGTCCGTGCAGGTTAATGTACTTCAGGGAAAGTTTATTTACATGGAAACTATTTATCAAAATAAGCGGGGGTAAATGTAAAAACTCCCGGGGGGCAGTGAAAATACTCAGAGCTAGCAGCAGACCCCGAAAGCGAGGAAACGAATCGGCTGCCAAACCTAGAGGGGGAGGCGATTTAGAAGTGAAGGCTGACGTGGGAGCAGCCTTGATCATTCAGATAAGAACAGGTAACCTAAGGTGACTCTTCAGGAAGGATTGGAGGGGATCAAATATCTTGGCATCACTCTTTCTCTCCATTTGTATTTTCTATGGTTCCCGCTGATCAACCCCCATTGGAAGCCCTAGAGGGAGAGCAGAGGGGAGGAGGGGGGGTCTGGCAGGTGGCAGGTGGCAGCGGACTTGTCTGCGTAGACGCTGCTCTGGGGATCTTCTCTATAGCTTTAGGACCAGGCTGAGCGTGGGGAGGGATTTGCCGTGTTTGTTTACAGGTTGTTTTTACAGTGGCCTTTATCAAATTAAGGAAGGTATCGTCTAGTCCTATCGATGGTTTGCCAGAAGTCTTTACAATGAATGAGTGTTAAATTTTGTCGATTTTTTTTTCTCTGAGCACTGAGATGATCACATATTTAAAAATATTTTTTCAGTTTTTATGTGGTAAATTACAGTGAGTGATATTTGTATTCCAGGTTTAACTTCTTACACAGTATGATCTTTTTATATGTAACTGCTTTTGATTTGGTAATATTTTATTCAGCATGTTAATATTTATGTTCATATGAGAAATAGATCTGAAAATATTCTAGCAAACTCTTTGTCAAGTCTTGTTATGAATGTTATGCTAACCTCATAAATGTGTCGGGAACTATCTGTATTTTTTTTTTTTTTCTGTTCTCTGGAAGAGATTGTGAGAGATTGATGTTATTTTTTTCCCTATGTGAAAGAATTCTGTGGGCAAATGCAGCAGTGATGCCCCGTGGGTCTAAGGTTTCTTTGTGGAAGGGTCCTAACATGCAGATTCTGGTCCCTAAATCAGTGTTGGGCTAGTCAAATATTGTTTTTTCCATTAGTATTTTTCAGAAATTTTGTGTATTCAATCCACAGTCTTAAATTTTCCTGAAGATGTTTATAAAATCTTCTGATGGTCTTTTTAGATGCTTGCACTATGTGCCGTGATGTTTATGATCCTGAGGGTTTGTCTTACCTTTTTCCTAATCAATCTTGTTGAAGATTTTTTCAAAATGATTAAGTTTTTCAAAGATACGACTCTGACTATTGACTTTTCTCTACTTCTACATTTATGCCTGCTCTTATATTTATTATTTATTTTCTAGACATCTCTTTAAGTTGGGTTTATTCTTCTATTTTTTAGGTATCTATGATAGGTGGAGAATTGATTTTCAACCCTAAAACAATACGTTTTTCTTCAGGCAGTATTTTTTAGATAAAAAACTTTTTAGATGTTCTGTCTTCACTAAAATTCAACTCCAATGAAAATTAATATTTTTCTTTTATATATTCATTTATATGTGGGTTGCTTATATAGTTTTTAAGTTTCCAGAAATTGGGCAGTTTTGATTTAGTTTTTGTCTCTTTTTTTCTAGCTAATTCTATTGTGCTCAGAAAATGGACTAGACGTGATTTCAAACTTTAGGTTTGTCAAGACTTTGATGAATTAGCATGTGGTTGCTTTTGACTAATAATGCATTTTACTTGAAAGGGATTTAAATCTGTCATCATTAGGAACAGTGTTCTGTATGTGGTAATTAGATTAAAATATGAATTATAGTGTTTAAATTTATATCCCTATTAATATTTGCTCTGCTTGTTTTATCATCTATTAAGGAAGTGTAAAATCTCTCATAGGATACTAGATGTGTCTGTTGTTTCTCTTATTCTGTTGACTTTTGCTTTATGTACTTTTTGAGATGTGTGTGTTGTCCAGTGCACACACAGATTTAGAACTATTGTAAATTTCTAGTAAATTTCTGCCTCAAGTTGCCTGTATTATTATGAAATGTCAAGCTTTATGTTTAATAGTGCTTCTTATTTAAAATCTTCATTTATTTTTGGTAGGATAGCTATACACTAGCTTTCTTTTGGTTAATATATACATGGTGCATTTTTTCCATTATTTTACTATAAACATTTCCATGTTTTGGTATTTAAGATGTATTTCTTACATAAAGCATATCGTTTTTCTTTACTATAACCTGAAAATATTAAGATTTTTATGTTTAGTATCCAGTAAATTTGCATTTAATATAATTATTGGTACAAGTGGATTTTTACCTATTATTTGTTTTCTATTTGACCTTTTTATATTTTCTCTGCTTTGTTTTGAATTCATAATATATATTATATTTTTCCTACTACTAATTTACTAATGGTATGTTTAAAAACCAGCCTTTACTTTTATTAAAGTATATAATATCCATTATTGCTTTACAATAGTGTACAACAGTGCTGGGACTCCCGAGCACGTCAACTCATTCAGCCTTATTCTTTTCTTTGCCTCATTGTTAGCAGACCTTTTATTTCTGCATATATCTTAAACTACACCAGACATTACTATGTTGCTAATGAATTTGTCATTTTTTCCTTACAGTTATGTGTTTCTCTCTAGAGGGATTTTGCTTCTCCCTGAAGAAGTTGCTTTGACGTATCTCTTGGTGCATGTCTACTGGAAACACACTCTATCAGTTTTGTTTGCCTGGAAATGTTCTAATTTTCCTTCATTTTTCAAGAATACTTTTCCCAGGAATAGAATTCAAAATGTCAGTGATTTTGTTTCCTTACGAAAGATATAGTTTTTATGATTTTATTTTTATTTTATTTTAGTAGTATTATTTTTTTGAGACACTTGAGTAGAGTGTCGGGGCATCGTAGCTCACAGCAACCTCAAACTCTTGGTCTCTCTCTTGGTTTCTCTTGCCTCAGCCTCCCAAGTAACTGAGACTACATGTGCCCAGCCACAATGCCTGGCTATTTTTTTTATAGAGACGGGGCCTCACTCTAGCTTAGGCTGGTCTTGAACTCCTGAGCTCAAGCAGTCCACCTGCCTCAGTCTCCCAGAGTGCTGGGATTACAGGTGTGAGCCTCCTCACCTGGCAATATGATTTTATTATCTTCTGAGTTTCATGGTTACTAGGATATCATTCAGCCATAAGTAAGAATGAAAACCTGTCTTTTTCAGAAATATGGATGTAACTAGAGGCCATTATTTTAAGCAAAAGAAGAAGTCAGATAATCACTTATACATGGGATCTAAATAACGTATGTGTATGGATGTAGCATTGTGGAATGATGGGCAATGGAGACTACAAAGGGTAAGTCAGCACAAGGGGAGTGGGTGATGAAAAATAAATCAGTGGCTGATGCATACGTTGAAAGCCCTGACTTCAGCACTATGCCATCTACGCATGTAACAAAATTACCATATGCCTGACAAATTTATACAAATAAAAAATTATCTTTAGGATAAAAACTATGCAAGAAAAAAAATGTACTTTAACTTTTCTGGAGATTATGGAATTTGGCACAGATAAAAAGTCAGATCAGATATGTAGATCAGTAGCTTTTTATGCTGTAATCCCTGAAGCTCTGGGGATTTTATGGAGGGGTCTCAGAGAGATGGTTTCAAAGAATGACAGGGCCAAGCGGGCAAGTCTGCAGGCAAAGTGTCCCATTTTATCTGAGGTCTGTGTCGGTTCTGGTTTGAATAAAGGTTGCTTGTTATTGCTGTTGTTACAAACAGTTGGATAGGAATTGTGTCTAATAACTTGACCTAAAATGTAGTCAGTGAAGGGTGTGGTCAGGACTAGAGTCTAATAATTTCATTCCTTTGCTTAAATTCCTTTAAAGGATTCCTGCCAAATTCAAAATAAATTCTGTACTATTTCTGCATGGAATATGTATTCTTAATGACCTGACCCTTAATCTATCTCTTTAGCTTATTTCTTGCTCTTTAGTCTTCCCAATGCCATGAAGACTCTTCCTACAGGTCACGTACGTGCCTGGAGCGTCCATCCTTGCTCTCCTGCTGCTACCTGACAATCTTCATAACCTTAAAATGATAAACTTGAGCTTATGCAGCTGGTTTTCAGGAGACATCTTGGATTCTAAAACTCTTCTAATTTAATATCAGATAGATGATCTTCTACTTTATCAGAAATTGTTTCATCAATAGTGCTCAAGTCTTTTTGGTTATGGTTCACTTGGATAAGAAAAATAATTGATTTGTTCCCTACCCCCATGGTCCTATTGAGGATAAAAACATGAAGCAAAATGATAAATAAAAAAGTGATAGAACAGGAATTGTCTAATCACCTTGCGATAATTGAAAACTGCTACCAATGGAGAAAAACACTGCGAATTCACTGATGGATGTCCGTGACACGGGCTGTCAGTGTACACAGATCCACAGTTAACATTGCTTTTCAGCCCCACCACGGAGCGAAACATAGTGTTGGGTGTGTCTCCCTTGGTCTTAAGGACTTAGCGGGTCAAGAAGGCCCCGCTTCAGCGTCTGGTGAAGGTCATCATCTTGTCACCCCATTTTAATGTCAAGTCAATTTACATCAAATGCTGTTCATCCCCTTCCTATTTTATTTCCAAAAAAATGCTGCATAAATATGTGGTATTTATAGTTAACATGCAATATAATTATTCAATTTATAAATGACATGGAGTACAATACAGCTATGCAGATCAAATACAGGGTAGGCTTATTATTTTTATTTCCCTAGTATTAGAAGACACAACAATTAAATATGTTATTAAGTTTTGCTCCTTTCCCTTCCCTTCTTTTCATTTCACTTCTCTTTTTAGTGCCTTTTATCATCATTATTTTTAAGAAAATTGCAACTACTGGATCTCTGGCTGGTACACATCCTCCAGTTTTATTTAGAATTTGACCCAGCCATAATTCACATGACAGCATCTAAAATGTTGATCTGAATGGCATGAAAGAACAACTCCTGAATGTGGTTCATACACCTGTTGAAAATTCTTGCCAGTAGACCTTCCTCAGAAAAGCCATCTGTTCCTTTTTCCTTGAAAATGCCTCCCAGAGTGTGATGTTAATGTTTGCCCAGTACCTATTGACAGGGTGCATATCTGAGGATCTAAAAAATAAATCTAGTTAATGAGTGTCAACAATGTCTCAAAGCAGATTTGTCATAACTAAATAAATGTCGAAAGAAACGTATTTTCTTGACTTTCTTTTTAAAAAGCTTTTCAAATAATTAACTGAAATGGAAATTTGTTTTGTAAAGTAATACAATTTTATAAGGAAATATGTAATATTTAGTTCCTAGGTTAGTAATCCCATGGCCTTTGATATTTTGCATATTAATATTATAATAAATAGGGAATATATATCCCATAATAATGTCTTATGCAGACTATTGGGCATATATTTAGGAATACTTTTCTTGGTGTTATTTAAAATATTTATCTTAATTATGCGAGGTCAGATAATTAAGTTTGTGAATTCATTCTGGATGGGAAAGTGCTACATTCCTCATTTGCTGAATATCAGTACAGTCACCAGATGGCCAAGGGCAAAACTTCCAAGGTAACTAGTGATATTCAGCAATGTGACAAGGGGAGTCCACAGACTTAATTGTGGGACCTCATATTACCAAGGAATATTATCATTTATTCTATAGTATTTCATTTAATATCAATTGTGAATTAGAGAATTTCTGAAAAATTTTAAATGAAATTCGATGTTCTAATGATGTTTTTTTTTTTTCTCAATAAAGGTTTGTGAATATGGTATATCCATTTTTTTCAGATATGTTTTTTGAAACTCTGTACATAAGGAATATTCAGAATAATTGAAGATTGTCTTAATTTCGCTGTAGATTTTAGAAACTTAGTTCAGTTAAATGTTTTTTTCTCCAAATATCATGAGAGCTTTGATGTTTTACAAAAAGAACATATATACTAAAAGATACATAAAGATATTCAAAATGAGTGTTAGAGTAGATTCTGAGTATAAGTCAGATGCAAGACATTAAATGTAAAGTCATGTGGCATGACAATTAAATGTAAAACAAAAGCTAAGTGACTAAATCAGGCTCTTTTTTTTTTTTTTCTGGGTTGTCTTCACAAATGGTTGGATCATCAGTAACCTAGCAGTGATGGTTCTGGTTCACAGTGAATAATAATCCTTTCAGCACCTGGTGGGAGGAAGAAAAAAGAAAAAGAAATAGAGAATCTTAACAAATTGTTAGCTGAGAGATCACATAGATAGAAACAATTTGTTTTTTGAGGTCAGAATCTGGGCAGGTCTTGATCTGAAAAACAAACAAGGTTAAAAAAAGGAGCATTTTATTTCCTTCCTCATACGACCTTTACAAGGCAATATGGCTTTTATTTCAATGGCTGTGCTGCTTTTTATAATCTACTGAAACTATAACAATTATTTCTGAAAATTTCATGTTAGGAGCATGGCTGCTAAAGTTTAATATCAAAAATTTAGTAGGAGGGGTCTTTTGTGTTAAAATGACAATAATAAAATATACGTACCCCCCACAACAACCTGATTTAAAAGAAAAAAAACTAACAAAACTCTGCACCTCTTCTCACGGTTTTTTGTAGCACTCTTTTCAAAGACATTCCTATGTAAATTCAATGCAGAGGATGAACAATAAATGTGGAATGAATAAATAGGCTTAAAGTTAGGTGGGACTGGGAAAGTTTTCCAGGCATATAAATCAGACAAGCACAAGAGTAACGATCAGGAGATCTGGGTCCTGACTGCACCCCGCCAATGTCCAGCTGTATGTGTCTCAAAGACATTCACATGAATCTCTGGGCGAAAGTGGCGTAAGAAATTCTTTCTAAATGTATCATTTGGGGGATTCTAGAATTTTTGAAAAACACATTTTTTATCTACAGGGTATTTGTACTGTGTAAATCGATGAGATTGACAGAAGTTTAGCTTTTTCCCTGCATCAAATGATTCCTTCAGTTACAGTAGTGAGGATGGGGCGGGGAAATCACTGTAATGCTGAAATGACTGCTTTTAAGGCAATTGGGTGACTATCTTAATACCTATCAGATAGTAAGGTTCACAGACAACTTAAAGTTAAACCATAGGTTTTTAAGTTCAAATACCAAGGCATTCATTTAAAATAAATATATGGGTATATGGTGGAAGGAATACTGGCATAAAGATATAATGTCAAAATCAGTTTTTAATGATAATCGGATGAAAACATGGAAATTATCCTTGGAAAAGATGAAAGAGTCTAACTCATTTATTGGAACTGAGAAAAGGTGTGTGTAATTGATAATATTTATTTTGAGATAAACAATTGAATAGTTGTTTGAGAATTCAGATGGTATTAAAACTCGCAGTTGTCAAATGGTTAATGTTTTCAAACTTCCTGTCTGTGATAGTTCTATTTGCTGCTGTAAAGTCTAAATCCGACGGCTTGGAGAGTAATACAGCAGAAGGCTAAATCGTTGCCTGCCCCAGAAACCATGACTCTGAGAAGGAGCGTAGTCCTGATGATACGGTATATAGAAGCCAAATTTGTTGTTTCTAAGGTAAGAAATAACTAAGGCATAACACCTGCTGCCTTTGTTATTTTCTTATCATTATTTTATTTTTATGAGATTATTGATTGTTAAAAACTATAAATATTTATATGCTGAGTCATGGGAAGAAACAGATTACTGTTCTTATAGCTGAAAAAAATCTGAATAGTGCTTAGAATGCACTGCATATAACACAAAAATCTAACTAATTATGCCTTTAAAATGTTTTAAAATTAACAATATTAATAATTGTTAACATTTACTGAGTGCTTACTAATTTATTATGTGTGATTATTATGTTAATATCATATAAATATCTGTCATCAAATATGAGAGCCCCCTTTAATCCCAATATCTAGAGAAAATCTGTCTTAGCAGTTTAGCAAACTCAGAAACTTGCCTCCTGAAGTTTTTCCCAAAGCATATATCAACATATAAAGTACATTTTTGATTATTTATATGCTGAGTCATGGGAAGAGACAGATTACTGTTCTTGTAGCTGAAAAAAATCTGAATAGTGCTTAAAATGCAGTGCATAGAACACAAAAATCCAACTAATTATGCCTTTAAAATGTTTCAAAATTAAGAATATTAATAATTGTTAACATTTACTGAGTGCTTACTAATTTATTGTGTGCGGTTATTATGCTAAATGCTTTATATGTCTAATCTCTTTTAACTGTGATGATCAGTAGATGAGAATGGTAGTAATAATTATTTCCTCTTTTATATTGCGAAAATGTAATCGGCACTTATGCATTTCACATCTGAAGGGAAGGGGGACCCAGTTGATGTAAGTAGGGGGCATGAGGAGAGTCCATCTGCTTTCCACCAGTCTTACACTCGGAGTCCAGAGCGCCTTAGCCTCAGTTCCCTTTTGCGATCTCCACACCTCATCAGTCTTCTACATTCCATTTCCTGAAAAATAGGCTCAAAATTCCTTGCATGAGACATCAAATCTCTCTTTGATCTTTGTCCAACTGAATCTACTCACTTAAAAAACACAAGTGCTTCCCTGCCCTCCAAATAAACCCCGCTGCTCAGGAGTTTAAGGTACTCCTCATCTGTGACCCTTCCCTTGTCACGTATCCTCTCCTTTCAGCCTTCTTCTTCCACAGAGCACAAGCCTATTGACCCAGCAGGAGACCCCAATTCAATCATTTACTCAGCACTCTTTGGTCACCTCTATTGAAATGGACTTTCCTTTCAGACTTTGATTGCATTTTTGACTCTCTTATGAAACTTATCACCTATTACCTTATTTTAGGGTAATTTGTACAAACATTTCATCAATCCATTCAAGCTTTTCACCCTCCCATTTCAAAGACTACCTGATAGTCTACTTTAAATAATGTGCATTTGATAGAAACTTGTTGAGTTCCATTGCCTGTCTATATATTGCTGAATACAGTAGCTCTTAAGTTAAAAAAAAAAAATCTTGTATAATAGTTTGTTTTGTGACATATGAGGGAAAATGAGAAGAGATGGTGCTGAAAGTGGGATCTCTGTAGGAAAATTATTCTCTTAAAGGTTTTGACTGAGGGCTAGAGTGTATCAGCCTGAGACAGAGCTAGCAAGAAAATCTGGGAGATTTTGTATCGTCACTAGCAGTACAATTAAAAATAGGGAGAAACACGAGATGGTATGATTTCTCCCACATTATATTCAATGAAAGTGAGCAGGATGCAGGCACTGAGTGCTGACTGCAGCACCTAGAAGCCTAGGAGGCCAAGAGCACTGCCTTGGCCATGTTAGTGATAGGGGTCACCAAAAATTTGCTGATCAAAAATGTATGCTAAATGGTATGAGGTATGCAAAGTCTAGAATAGTTTCATGTCAGCTAAAGTCCACAGCAAAATGGTTTCTAAAAGTGAGGAGCAAATGTTCAAGATCAAAGTGTGTTAGAACTGGAAGAGACAGAGAGCGTCCTTCTCGGGCCTGGGCCAACACCTTCAGTCTCCTGATGAGGACGGGGAGCAGGGTCAGTACCGTGCAGCTTAGGTCAGCTGAGGGGCTGTTCTATGACTGAGGTAATTGTAGAATTTGGGAATATGAAGATGAAACAAGCCCTGTCCGTGCCCCTCTTGTGAGACAGGCATATTAATAGATGAAGCAAAATAGAGTTGTGACGAGGGCAGGCCATATAAAACTGACGGGAGTTTGGCTCTAGCTTTGCGATCCTGGGAGCTGGTGCTCAAGAAAGACCCCTTTAGACAGGGGGCATTTGAATTGGATCTTGAGGTAGCAACAGAAAACAAAGAGGCAGAGTAAGAAAGAATGGGCAGGAGTAACAGAGTCATGCATTTGGATTGTGTCTCGCTGGAATATAAAATGTAAAGGAGGGAGGGCTTGAGTGGGGGCCCAAGCCTAGTCTGACGTGCTGGTGGGCCTGGGTGATTGGTACACTGTGGTGATGGAGAAGCCGCACTTTAGTCGTGCAGATTTATGTTTTGGGTAGTAATAAAACTTAGCAGTGCTTGAAGTTTTCCTACAGTCCAGGATGGTGTCCTCTGCAGTAGTCTCCCTTATTTCTGGGTTGTACTCCATGAGAGGTACCTGGCGTGATGGCACCTGCAATTTAACTGCAGTGTGACAAACCGTGACTTGCTGCCCATGGAGTTGACCCTTACTCTTTGGAGTGGGGGTAGGGTAGGAGGGCTATATAGTGGATCCTCTGCTTGGATGGTTAGTCTAGGGTAGAACCTACTAATGCAGGTCACTGGGGAAAAGTGGCCCTCAACACCATCCTAAGTCATGTTGCTCTCATGACCTGACCCTGACCAGCTCTTTGAGGATAGGCACTGGTCCTGTCAGTCGATATACAGAGACTGCTGTGAGGTACTGCCCAGCCCCAGACATCTCCATGGGTCTGGTACCTGCACCTCATGAACTCACAGCTATTTTCTCTCCTCCCCTTTTTAGTCAACTGCCCCCTGGGCCAGGGTATTTGGCAGAGGTAACCAATGGCAGTTGGGTCCATTTTGCAGCTGAGTTTTCTTTGGCCTCAGTACTGGGGTGTGTGTGTGTGTATGAATTTGTTCTCAATATATATAAATTAAGAGATTTTATTATAAAAAAATATACTTTTGGTTCGCTTGGAAAAAATTGGACTATCACAGGGATTGAATGTCCCTTTGAGGTTTGAGAAGGGACACAAAGAAAGGGGTTCAAGGAGGATAGAAGGAAAACCTGGTTGTTGAACCAAGAAGCCTGAAGGGCCCATGAGAATGTGGGTGTAAAGTAACCAGTGACCAATAGCGACCAATGACCAGTAGAAAAGGCCAATACTGCCTGGAGGAGCAGACAGGCCATGAGAAATCTGCAGCAGTTTCAATGCAGGGGGCATTTACACCCTGCCGGCCTTGCTCTCCTCCGTGAGAGGGACCCACTTCCAACTCTCTTTGGAAGTGCTCTAGACTTTCTCTTTGTTCTTCCTAAATACAATCTGGCTTCATTACCCTGACATTTGTGCAGGTGACTTTTGCCGTCTCTCCACACTGCCTGTGCTGCTCCAGTTTTATTTTCCATTTCTCTCACTTTGGCTTTCTGTTGCATTTTCTAGCTCAACCAAATAATTGAACCAGGCCAACAGGGTTCGGGGAACAATGACTCCAGACCCCAATAGGTTGAAACTGAGTAACAGCCACCTCTTTGCCCAGAGGCTGTGCTGGTCTAGTCACCATGGCAGCACTCGGACTACTTCTCTCAATTTTTATCTGCATATGTTATCCATCTGTGTCTGAAGACATCTGAGATTGTGACCCCTGCTTAATTCAAGTCCCAAGAGTCCTGTAAACCTGTCCCCTAAAATATTGGGACTTGGCTTACATTTTTATTCTAAAGAATATTATTCAAATTATTTTGAAGTTTTTAACCCTTTAAGGAAGGATATCCACAGAGTCATACATATCAGAAATGCAAACTTAGGTTCGATGTTAGAAATATACATAATAGGATAATTTACTTTTTTGTGAGATGAAAAAGGGAAAAAAATATGACAATCTCCATATGTGTAGAACATTTGGTGAACTTCATTTATTTTGAATAAAAATAATTTCTACAAAACAGAAATAAGTTAATACTTTCTTAACATGGTAAAATATATTTCAAGTCAAACGCTACCATAAAACCTAATGGGGAATTCTAGAAGCATTCTCGTTATCCTGAGGAAGAAGGCGTTGGTGTTCCTTATGCTAATCGTACTGTATCCATTTATTCCTCCTTCCATCTAGCAATAGATGGTTGCTGAGCTGGAGTCCGTGCTTTCTAGCTTCAGTGCCAGGGGTGGCCGTGTGACTTTTTCAGACTTGTAAATGAAGTTACGTGTGCAATTTCCAGATGATCTCCTTGAAGATAAGATTGCTTGCTTTGGCCATCCTTTTCCCTCTCTTGCTATTTGTTTGGAAATGCTGACAAATATGAGGCACAGGAGCCTCTTTTGAAAGAGAGAAGCTGAACATTAACAATTTCCCAGTTGTAGGTCACTAACTTTTGGACTTCTACATAATAGAGAAATAAACCTCTATCTTATTTAAAGCCCTGCATTTTTGCAACTTCCTTTTATCACCACTTAGCCCACAGCCTCACTGGTATCATGTCTACTATTTAACATCGTTCTGGAGTTACTATCCAACATAATCAGATAAGAGATAACATTTAATACTTTAATGCAAGTAAAACTATCTTATTTGCCAATTATGTCACACACACACACACACACACACACA
>NW_003852502.1:6668168-6679887 GCF_000181295.1 Otolemur garnettii | reverse complement strand
AAAGTAATATGTGTGTGTGTGTATATATATATACATATATATATATGGTCTTTTTGTTTACAAACATCAGTCTATGGCAAAATATAACAATAGCTTTCACTTATAATAATAAAAAATACTTCTGGAACAATCTTTAAAAAATATATATATAAAATCTTTTTGAGAAAAACTTTAAAAATTTTCCCATGGATATAAGAAATGGAACTTCATAAATAGAATTCATACCCAGTAGTTGGACAGAAAAAAACTCAAAAGTCATAAGCATGTCGGTTTTCACTAAAAGTGTACATATTTAATAAGATTCTATTTTCACAATGAGACAGATATTGGTTATTAACCCACCTCCATTTTCAAATGCCTTTTATTTTGATTTTCTACATTCCGGAGGCTGGGAAGCTAAAAATGTCTTTTCTACTCTGTCTGGAGGCTGGAAGTGACCATGTGACACTTTTCTCATAATGATACTTAAAGCAGAAGTTGGCTAAGATGCTTACTCTGCAGCAGCATCTCATAGGCAAGAGGAAAGGGCCGGAAACGTGTAGAGACATTGACCTCATGTCTCTGAGCCCTTGAACCAGTGCCAGCTGCTGACTAACTTCCAGACTTGAAGAAAAGTAAACAACTTTTTATTTAGTACCCCAAATATTTTCTGTTGCTTAAAATCCAAAGTTTTTCTAACTGAATCAAACACCAACATGACTTTTTCAAACCATGAGGCAAATTAAAAAATTAGTATATAGAAAGAATATACAAAAAACATTGAAGAAAATTCTTCAAAAGAAGAGAGACTATCCTTAAAAGATAATGAAGTATAGTATAAAGCCATAAGACTCAACATAGTATGTGAAGGGACAGGCAGGTCTTTGGAATCAAACAGAGCCAAATAGAAATTCAGAAAAATAATTCAAACATTCATTACAAAGTTGGCTCTTAACTATTAAAGAAGAGATTTTTCATCTTATCATTTTGTAAAATAAAAAATGAAAGTTACACAAAGGAATTACATTTTTCACCTATCAGTTTATAAAAGGGAATGATATATACCATATTCTTGAGGAATAGGGAAACTTTTTCATGTATCTGTTAGAATTTTATAAAAACATAAAATGGTACATCTACATTTTTAAATAATTTATTATTATATATAAATTATATAATTAATATATACTGTCAAAACATGAGATAACACACACACACACACAGAGTGTTCACAGACTGCCACTGATGGTCTGCATTGTACCTCAGTTTCTCTGGGGTAGGTGTGAGGTAGGAAGACATTTATTCACTTATTCTAATGCTAATTCCCGATTATTTGAGGCAAGACCCTTCTGCTTATTCTGTTGCCTACTCTTGCCCCCTGAATTATGAGGTTTTCCAGTCTGGCTTCTGAAAACCATAGGGCAAAAACCCATTCTGAAAGAGGGCTCCTGAGTCCCAGATACACATATGTACGGAGGAAAAATATGGGAAACTTGAGTCACCAGGAATGGGCTCCCTTAATATCATCCTTGCAGGGGAATTCCGTGGAGTGCCTTCAGGTACCACGGGACTACATGCATCTCAGTTTGAAGACTCTGTATTTCTTTCTGATGAAGTTGCCATTGCCCTTCACTCACATAACAGCACACAGAAGGCTGACGGATGAAGGAATAAATACTATTTCCCAATCATCATCCCCAGACAGGAGCACGGCTATGACATCAGTGCTTGGAATGAACTGTTCCTTGCATCAGAAAAGCAGCGTGACCTTCCCATTATTATGGTGGTAGTGTCCTGGAGGCATCATGTTACATTTTCAAAATTCTAATTTCTAGTTTCTTAGTTTCAAAATTAAAGTCTTATTTTTTTGTTCGTTTTAAACTCCAAAAGATGATCAGAGCATTATTAGCACCCCATGAATGTGTGTGTGGCTGCATGTGTGTGTGTGTGTGTGTGTGTGTGTGTGTGCTGGAGGGATGGGGGTCCCCTTTAACTAAAACACCATAAAGAGCATTTTTAGTTGAACACTGAGTGTTATGTATGCTGAAAGAAATGATGATATAAATGTCATTTGGTAGAAGTCACTTGGCAATACATTTGGGAGAAAGCACATCTGGGTTCCTGTCACCTTCAAATATTTAGAAATTCAGAATGTGAATAATAACTTATGAGTAATTTTTCACATAAAGAACATAAATAGAGGATTGGAATATTTAGCTCCCCTAATATGGGAAGAGAAATAGGATAAAAACAATGTATTCAACCTCTTCAGAAATACACATATGAGAACACCTAATATCTTTTCCATCCAGTAGAGAGCACTCAAAGTCCACAATGCTCTCATGGAATCCAGACTCAAGAATTATGACTGTTAACAATGAACTGTCTCTCCCAGGTTCTAGCTGAGTAAAAGCCATTTAGGACCCTGGCCCAGTGCTCTTGTATATAATATTCCTTCTAATACCTGTTCTTTATATTTAAGAAATTATATATCAATTTATATGTAAGGTTATTTGTACACAAACAAAGCTAGGCAACAAACTTATAACACTTCCAAGCTTTAAAAAATCTACAGGAACACAAATGATGGTGTTGGAAAAAGTTGGTGATATAGGGACAAAGGTACAGCATGACGGTGGGGTAGGCTTAACGCTCCCAGAAAGGATATCTAAAATGCCACTGATGTGCAGGCCTCGTGGTTACCAGTAGCTAATGCATGAGGTCCTCATGGCAATATTACAAAAACACAGGGATTTATGAGTGGTAGAGAAAGTAAGGAAAATTTTTAAGCTAAGAATCACTAAGAAAAGATTAGATGGTACTTGCAGCATTCCAACCTGTGGACCATGGGCAGGATGTAGATTATTTGAGGACTTTTTTGCTTATCTGTGGTGTTAGATCATAAGAAGTATAAACCGATCTCTTTGTGCTCATCAGCTTTTGTTAGTGTTTAAGTGTTTAATGTGTGGCCTAAGACAGCTCTCTACAAATGTGTGGCAGAAAAGAAAAAAGGTTGGCTACCCCTAGTAGAGAACTGTGTACGTGGGGACCACCAAACTCCATCTTTGTTACCTTTCAGTGAGCCAGAGAAGATTAAAATATGAAAGACTGTTATCTGGTTATCTGGCTAGAAAGTGCGTCTTGCCATTTTTCTTAGTTATCTATGGTTTGATTGCTTTTATGTGAAATCTTGAGAGCAGATGACTTTTGCTTTCCTGATGCAACATATCCCCAATCCAAGAGGCTGTATCTTTCAGGTAGAAACCCTAGCCCTATCCTATTGCATTGTTTGGACTCATTGACATAAAACAATCTGCAACTAAATATCACTGCAAATGAAGCATGAAAGGTATCAAGAAAGTGGTAAAATGAAGAGTTTCAGTTTACATATTATCATGAGGTCTCAAAAACGCATTCATCTTTTTCCCCATTAAAATTAATGTGCATCCATGGAAGATTTATTTAATGCATTAAAGTCCTGTCTTCATTTACACATCACTGACATTATTGATTCATCATCAATAAGGCATAGACCTTAACGTGGTTTTTCCCAGTAGTGATGTTGTCACAAGACAACCACAATCTTTGATTTGGCTGTCCTCACAACCAAAGTCATACAGTTTAATTGGTAGACAAGAGTTAGGTATGTAATTTGTGGTCATGAAGCAGACTGGAACTAACCATCCCACATGTGGTGAGCTTGAATGTCAGCCTGGTTTGCTGTATTCTTGCCAGCTGAGCTAGCACAGGAACCACTATTAAGAATGGCTTAATGTTTATACGAGGCTCACCAGTTCTTTTAGCACTATTTATTGAATAGGGACTCTTTTCTCTAATGTATGCTTTTGTTTGGATCATCAAATATCAGACAGATGGTGATACAGTGATATGAGGTGGGACACAGATCTATACTGCTCTATAGATCTATGTCTCTATTTTTATGCCAGCACCACACTGTTTTGATCACCATTAACTTATAGGATAACCTGAAGTCTGGTAATGTGATACCTCCAAATTTGTTTTTTTTTCAAATGCAAATAATGCAATCTAGTCATATATACCCTTATATCAACTTGAGGGGGGAAAACAGAAAAAAAAAAAGGCTTAATCACCACTATTAACAACTGTGTTCTTTCCTTCAAAATATATGCATTCACTGAGGTTCACATTTTTGTCACTGAGAAATTAACCATCGATTTGAATTTGGATGTAATATTTTTCTCAAATACCAATATTCCTCAACAAATAACATAAGATCTATTTTATTAAGTTTGCAAATGCTGTTTTCCATCTATTATGAAATTTACTAAAAATTTCAGTTTGGGGGGAAATAATTATTAAACAGCTACTTCTTAAAATTATAATTTAGTCACACTGTGGATTGATTGGTAACCACATTAGTTTTATTCTAGAAACAATATAGAGACACATGTATTATGTCTCCTTGTGTTTATATTTGAATGAGGCAGAGTACGGTCATGACAAGAACTTGGAATTTAGAATTAGGAAACCAGATTCTTACCCTAATCCTGTAATCTGAAGACCCTTGTGCTCTGAACACATGATACTATGTGCTACACAAATAAGAAACAATGGCCAACATACACAGAGCAGGCTAGGTCCTAGGTATCAGTAACAACAAGGGGTGGGTTATGAGGGCTTTAGTTTAACCCAGTAATGTCCATCGCCCTTCAACCTACTCTTTCATTTGGATAATGGATTTTCCCCCCTGTTTTTATTTTAAATGTTAAACATTTGTAGTACCCAACAAGCCCCCTAGACTCTCCTTCCATTCCAATTGCTCCCCTAAATGATTTCTGCAGAGAAACACTTCTGAAGATAAAAGTAATGACAGTATTCAGTAGGGAAGGCCAGTTTCTGAACTTCAGTCAAGGTTTGGAGTTGGGCTTTGGGGAGATCAGCTCATATCAGCAGAGGCTGAGTACATAGTCTTAAAGTAAGAGAATGTGGATCTAGGCCAGGTGGGGCTTCTGAGGATTTAGCCTCAGATAAGGTCTAGAGCCAGACGTTTCAAGGAAGCAGGGTGGGTGGGGTCTCGTATATGAGAATGTGTGGTACTGTGAGAGGAAAACGTAAAAGATTATTGAACATTTTCTGATCTGTGAAGAGGATCATTTTGTGGAGGAGAAAGATCAACTTGACTGTACACTTGTTGAGGCCTACATGTCCTTATGTTATCTTAGATGGGATGTTCTTTAGACATCTTCAAACAAGGATGGAAATTCAGGTCAGAGATTACAACTAGAGACAAATATTTAAGTACAAATGTAAGATAACACTGTCCTTATCTTTTCTCTTAATCCCATATGTCTAATTCTCTGCTCCTTTGAAAACAAGAAATATGCCATAAAAAATGTTTCCTGAACCTCATCTTCTGAATTAGAGGTTGTGTTATGCACATATTTGTGTGTATATGTATACATGAGTATATGTAGTCAATTCTTGTTACCTGAGATAGTTATGTTTTATAAAATTGGTGAATGCACTAAATTAGTAAACACTTAACCACTGCTCCTAGGGGAAATGCAAGGTCAAGGGCTTATGAGCCTCTAGTTGCTGTAATTTTATCAATTGATAAATAACCTTATTTTGTGTCTTCGTGTTGTTGTTTATAAACCTTATTTTATGTATTATACATACATGCATGTATCTATTATTGATTTATTACACTAAACTCATGGCTAGTAGGATTGAAATTCATGCCCAAATGCAGCTTATCTGATAATGTGTTTTCTCTGTAAGGCACGTCACATCTTTCTGCACTTAGGAACGCTAGACAGTACTTCAACACTACCCTTGAAGTCTATTTTAAACAGTAAAATAACCAACAAAAAGCCCCCAAATGTAAAAAAAAGGCATGAAATAGAAATAGACTATGAAAAGGATATTTGGTAGATTATGAGAGTTGAAATAAGAAGGTGGAACATTGTTTTTTTAACCTTAGCTGGGAGTGTGCATAATTTTTTCCATTCTGTCCATGTCTGTGAATGACTACAAAAGTGCCCCTAACATTCACTTTTTAGTTAAAGCAAATATAATAAGTGAATCTGCAAATACAAGATCTGACTGTATATACATATACTCATATAGGCACATATGATTGCTTGTTATTATATCCTTTTTTTTTCTTAGTGTGGATAGGTAAAACTATTCAGGTTCTTTTTCTGCATCATTTTTCAAGATTAATAATTATAATGATGTTATAAACATATATTCTGAAGGATGCCTTTCATCTTTATTTGAAAATTGACATTTTACTCTTCCTTATCAAAGTGAAAAGTGACAAATGTCCCAGGAAAGATATACAGAGAGTGTCAATTCCCATAAGGAAATCACAAAGAATGCTAGATTCTCTTTCGTCCTCATAACCTGGGAGAGAAATTCTGAAATAAGTAGATTTGAGAGCAGAATATGGGAACATTGATTTTGACTCCCTACCCAAACATATTGGAATGTAACAGAACAGAAGACAACTTGTTTTATAACTTGGTGCTTATTTTTCCTCTTAAAATATAAATGTGATTTCATCATCTCTAAATCGATGAAAGCTTGAGTTGGTAATTTTTTTTATGTTTTGTAAAAAGGAAATTGCATCATAACAGTGGTCTTTAGATAAATAAGAACTATTCATTCCTTGATGTCAGCATTTAAGCCACAAATTGAATGTCAAGACCTCAAATTGTTATTTTCATTTAATTTTAAAGTTATGAAAAAAAATTCAGAATGATCCAAACCAAAATAAATAAATAAATAAAAATAAACCCAGAACACGATACACTCAATCTTCTCTTATTAGGGCAACACAAGAGAAAATTCTTAGGAAGAAATAAGTTGGTTGAAACAAGTAATTTTGAATTATAAATTTGTAAATTAAAACCATCAAAGAACAAAATAGCAAAACATAATTCACATTACTTGGAAATAATCATCACTTTGTATTGTGAGTAGAAGGCTTGTGCTTGAAGTGCAGTGTGCTAAAAAGAATACTGGATTGATTGTCAGGGGGTTGGGATCCCAGGCCCCAACTCAGCTGCTAATAAGAAGTATGAACCTGACTTAGCACTCAGCTTTTGGGCACTTGGGTTAAACCCTGTTATCAATAAGGTATGAAGTTTGTATTATATGATCTTTAATATCTCTCTCAAGTCTAAAATATTCCTAGACTTTAGCACAAAATACCTCTATTAGGCATGCATGCATTTGAATTACAGGACATTGTTCAAGATTTTTTGTGAGTATAAAAGAATGATAGAGTAAAATTTATTTATTTATTTATTTATTTATTTATTTAGACAGAGCCTCAGGCTGTCACCCTGGGTAGAGTATTGTGGCATCACAGCTTACAGCAACCTCAAACTTCTGGGCTTAAGCGATTCTCTTATATAAGGCTCCTAAGTTATTGGGACTACAGGTGCCTACCACAACACCTGGCTATTTTTTGGTTGTAGCTGTCGTTGTTGTTTGGTGGGCCTGGGCTGGATTTGAACTCACCAGCTCCAGTGTATGTGGCTGGCACCCTAGCTGCTTGAGCTATAGGTGCTGAGCTGATAGAGTAATCTTTAAACACACAAGTTGAGTATGACAACCACATAATTTATCATAAAACTAGGACTTTTTTGAAATCAGAAATGATTCTATAATAAAAATATATAAGCTTTTAAGATATACCTATTAATTGACTGATAAATTGCTATAGACCTATAAAATAGTTATTTTCAAAAACTATGTTCAAAACCAAACTTTTAAAAAATAACATTTTATTATTTTATTGTTCACTGTATTCTGTTTACTAGGATTTTACTGAATATGTTTGCAATAATATTCACTAATGATATTAACCTATAGTTTTCTTTTTTTTTTTTATTGGGTCCTTTACTGGTTTTGGAATCAGGGTGATGATATTTGCTTCATAGAACATATTGAGGATTCCTTTCTTCCCTCTGTTCTGGAATAGGTTATACAATATAGGTACTACTTCTTCTTTGAAGGTTTGCTAGAATTCTGGCGTGAAACCATCTGGTTCAGGGCTTTTCTTTTTTGGAAGATTTTGTATTATTGATGCAATTTCAGTATTTGGTAGTTCTATGCAAAATTTCTAATTCTTTTTGGTTGAGTTTAGGAAGATAGTGTGATTCCAGGTAATGGTCTGTTTCTGTTACATTTTTATATTTCTGGACATACAGTTTTTTGTAGTACTCCTTGAGTGTCTTTTGTATTTCTGTGGTATCTGTTGTTATTTGCCTTTTTTGTTTGTGATTAAAGTTAATAGAGATATTACTTTTCTATTTATGGTTAGTCTGGCTAAGTGTTTAACAATTTTATTAATCTTTTTTTCTGCAGTTTTTGGCCAGGGCTGGGTTTGAACCCACCACCTCTGGTGAATGGAGCCAGTACCCTACTCCTTTGAGCCACAGGCGCCACCCCAGTTTTATTAATCTTTTCAAGGAGCCAACTTCTTGTTTTGTTGATCTTCCAAATGATTCTTGTGTTCTTGATTTAATTTAATTCTACTCTAATTTTATTTATTTCTTTTCTTCTGCTGAGTTTGAGGTTGAATTGTTCTTTTTCCAGCTGCTTGAGATGACCCATTAATTTGTTGACTTGCTCTCTTTCTATTTTCTTGATCAAGATCAAGCATCTAATGCTATACATTTTCCTCTTTAGGAAATTTATGAATTTATAGCATCTAATGACCAACATCAAACATGTAATGCTATAAATTTTCCCTTAAAAAGGCTTTTGCAGTATCCCACTAGTTTTGATAGCTTGTGACTTCATTATCATTTTGTTTAAGAAATCTAATGATTTCTTTCTTAA
This sequence comes from Otolemur garnettii, assembly GCF_000181295.1. NCBI lineage: Eukaryota > Metazoa > Chordata > Mammalia > Primates > Galagidae > Otolemur > Otolemur garnettii. The sequence continues at coordinate 6,671,070 of NW_003852502.1, read as the reverse complement.
TCTTATCCTAAATCCAGTTGTTGTTCAGCATAAGGTTATTTAGTTTCCATTGATTTTATTTCGATATGAATATTTCTGTTGTTATTGAGTTCAACTTTTATTCTGTAATGGTCTTAGAAGATATAAGAAATAATTTCTATTCTTTTGAATTTGTTGAAGTTAGATTTGTATCCTAAGATATCATCAGTTTGGGAGGATGATCTGTAGGCTGATGAGAAGATCTATATTCAAATGTGTATTCACTTTTGTTAGGATGAGATGTTCTGTATACGTCTATAAAGTCCATTTGTTCTAGGATCATGTTTAAGCCCATTACTTCTTTGTTTATTTTCTGCTTGGAGGATCTGTCCAGTACCATCAAAGGGGTGTTAAAATCTCCAACCATTATGGTGCAAAAATATATATCATTCAGATCATTTGGGGTTTGTTTTATGTGTTAAGGAGTGTTTCAGTTGGGTGTATAAATGTTAATTATTGAAATATCTTCATTTTGTATGCTTTCCTTGACCAGTATGTAGTGTCCATTACTGTCTTTCCTTATTTTTGTAGTGGGTTTTGTCCCAGGAATGCAAGGTTGCTTCAACATATGTAAATCCATAAATGTAATTCACCACATACATAAAATCAAAAACAAAGACCATATGATTTTCTCAATCAATGCAGAAAAGGCTTTTGACAATATCCAGCTTCCTTTATTGACAAGAGCACTAAAGAAAATAGGCTTGGGTGGAACATTTTTTAAACTAATAGAGGTCATCTACAATAAACCCACAACCAAAATCATATTGAATGGAGTAAAACTGAAAGCATTTTCACTTAGAACTAGAACTAGACAAGGATGTCCACTATCACCACTGTTAAAAGTAGTGCTAGAAGTCCTAGCCATTGCAATCAGGCCAGAGAACAAGATCAAGGGTATTCAAATGGGAATAGAGGAGGGCAAACTCTTATTCTTTGCAGATGACATGATCTTATGCCCGCAAAATCCCAGGGACTCAACTACAGAGCTCTTAGAAGTGATCAACAAATATAATAAGGAATATAGAACATCTTAAGATACAAAATCAATATCAGTAGCCTTCATATATGCCAATAACAGCCAAGCTGAAAATAAAACTAAAGACCCAACATCCAATATCTTTTACAGTAGCTGTAAAAAAGATAAAATACCTGAGAATATATTTAACAAGGATATGAAGGATCTCTATAAACAGAACTATAAAACACTGGGGAAAAAATAGCAGAAGATGTTAACAAATGGAAGGATATATCATGCTCATGGCTGGGAAAAATCAACATAGTTAAAATGTCCATAATACCCAAAGCTATCTACAAATTTAACGTAATCCCCATCACAGCACCAATGTCATACTTTGAAGAATTTTAAAAAATATTACTTCATTTCATTTGGAACCAGAAAAAACTCTAATAGCCAATACAGTTTTTAGAAATAAAAAAAAAATCTATAAACATCACATTACAAGACTTCAGGTTATACTACAAGTCAGTAGTATTCACAAAAGCATGGTGCTGGCACAAAAATACAGGCATGGAATAGAATAGAGATGAACCCAGCCATATACTGCCATTTGATCTTTGATAAACTAAACAAAAGCATACACTTGGGAAAAGAATCCCTCTTTAATAAATGGTGCTAGGAGAACTGGTAGCCACATGTAGAAGACTGAAACTAGACTGCATATCTTACCATTGAGAGAGATTGACTCTAACTGGATAAAAGATTTAAATTTAAGACATAAACAATAAAAATTCTAAAAGACAATGTGGGGAAAATGCTTGCAAAATTGGCCTAGAAAAAGATTTTATGAAGAAGATCCCTGTGGCAATTGTAGCAACACCAAAAATAAATACATGGTACTTGATGAAGCTAAAAAGCACAGCTCAGGGTACTACAACTAAAGCAAAAAGAAAAGCCTTTGGAATGGGAGAAGATATTTATATTCTACGAATCTGATAAAGGACTGATAACTAGAATCTACAGAGAACTCAGATTAATCAATAAGAAAATAGCAAATAACCCCATTTGTAAGTGGGCAAGATGACACTTTTCTGTAGATGACAGACAAATGGCCAACAAACATGAAATAATGCTCCTTGTCTGTAATCATCAGGGAAATGCAAATGAAAACCATCCTGAAATACCACCTAACTGCAGTAAGATAAGCCCACATCCCAAAGTCTCAAATATGCAGATGCTGGCCCGGAAGTGTAGGGAAAGGAACACATCTACACTTCTGATGGGACTGCAAACTACTACATCTGTGGAAAGAAATATGAGGAATTCTTAAAGAATTAAAATTCAACCTTCTATTTGGTCATCCAGTACTATTACTAGATATCTACCCAGGAGGAAAAAAAAATAATTTTCTAGAAGAACGTTTGCACCAGAATGTTTATTGTAGCTCAATTCACAAATGTCAAGACGTGGAAGCAACCCAAGTGGCCATCTACCATGAATGGATCAGCAAACTGTGGTATATGAATACCATGAAGTACTATTCAGTCAAAAGAAAAGATGTAGACTTTCCATCTTTTATGTTCACCTGGATGAAGCTGAAACACATTCATCTTCATAAAGTATCTCAAGAACGGGGAAAAAAAATGGTGTACTCAATACTAAAATGAAACCAACATATAAACAACTATACACCCACACAAAAGAAAAGGCACACATATAGTCTAACAAGGGGGAGGATAACAGAAGGAGATGGAGGATGGGGAGGAAGGGAGGAGGGAAGGAAATTGGCAGGATCTCACCTAAGGTGCATAATGTGAGAGTGTTCAGCAAGCCCCCTGGGTGAAGGGGTCAACTACACCTTTTATGTTAGAACTGAAAAGAATGTAACCTAAACACTACCCTCATGTTAATTTGAAATAAAAT
>NW_003852502.1:6589145-6668041 GCF_000181295.1 Otolemur garnettii | reverse complement strand
TGGCCTTATTCTTATAATTTTTCATCAAATTAGGTAAAATTGTGCTCAAAGTTACATTTTATGGTTAAAACATTATAATTAAGCTGATTCTGTTTATACTTCTTTTTTGACTTCCGTCAAACTTAGATGTTGAAAATTACAATCATATACATTATGTCCAGTGAAATGTTGAAACTATATTAACAAGATTTCTGTCTCAAGATATCTTACAGAGAAATTATAAAATTTTAAAATTAAATTTTGTGCTTTTCCGAGTTGTAGTCATTTAATTGATACAATTTCTCTTCTGGTTTTGTAGGAATAAATTATTATGTCTCCCCTATAGCAAGCTTGAATTTTCTGTTGTTGTTTAGGATACAGGATACTGCATCCTCATTTATTTATTTATTTTTATTTTATTAAGTCAAATACACATAGCTCATGAATACATTCATGCATATGTGGGGTACAATATGCTGATTTTTTAATACAATCTAATGTGGTTACACTAAACCAATCAACATAGCTGTCACCTCTTTTACTTTAAACACAATTCACAGAAGCTTTGAATATGGTACTCCATTTGTTGAATTCTGGTTAAACACGTACAACTGATTTTAAAACAGTGCAAAAGGAACAAAAAGGATTCATTGACAAAATATTTCATCTAAATTATAGGATAGTTACATTGATTTACAAACTAATTTTTCAAAGTTCCTAACTTGCAAAATCTGATTGATGACAAGTAAATGCGAGTTATTTGTGAGTAAAAGTGCTTTTTGTCATGCTGAAGAATTTTCTGTTATACTCAATGTCTGCTTTGTCACAAAATTTTCAGATACAGTTACTTTGTGAAATGTAAATTTTTATAACTACAACTTCAAATTAGATATTTCAACCTGTTTGAGCATAATTGTGAATTATTTATATGCTATAAATAATTCCAGGTATATTTCTACTGTTTTTATTTCTTAGTAAAAGAATAATATTTGTCCCATTATGCTCTGCTCAAACAAAATTAATACTTGTATTATCATTGCAAAAAACAAATAATTTTACTTTCTGTGTTAAACTTTTAAGCTGAATTTACTAAAGCATTTATAATAATGACGTATTTTATCTTTAAGAGGATTGAGCACACATTGCTCAATGCATTACATTCTGCAAATTAGATAAGAATGACAAATTGTTTTATTTTTCTAGAAGGACAAAAAATGGGCATTGTAAAATACACAGAGTGCACAAAATTAATTTAGAAAAATAGTCTATTTGATTTGAGTGAACAAAGTTATGCTCTAGGGTAAGACATCAACGTGACTTCTACATATATACATGTTAAATTGTCATGTTTTGGATGGGCTATCTTCACTAATGCTTTTTGAAAAATGCTGATGTTTCTTCAGCATATTTGTATCTTTTGGTTTTTGAAATGATATTGCTATAAACTGTATGGTGGATAGTAATTGTCAACAAATTTATCCAAATTTCATTAAATGATCATATCTTGAACATCACATTGCATACTTAGCACTACAGGCAACACTGAAAGTAATCAGAATGGATCTTATCTTCAAAGTGTTATAATCTGGTAGGAGAAACAGAACATGTTTTATATTTACACACAAGTGTGCGCACGCGCACACACACACATGCACACTTCAGGACATGGCCCACTGACTTTCTTTTCATCACTACTTCTGTCATCCTTGCTGGTGGCTAGCTTATCATAATATAGCTAATATCTTGGGTGCTCCATACTTGACGTCCTCTACCCCAGTGATATTTCTTCTGCAACCCCCTCCGTCTCTCACTCCTGTGGTCTCTCATTTAACTCAGGGTCAATATGACCATGTAAACTTCAAAGTCTTTTTTAGGACTTTAAATCTCTGGCCCTTGCCTCCTATTCATTTGGCTTAGGAAGGAAGGAGGGAAAGAAGGGAGGGAAGGGAGGGGAAAGGAAGGAAGGAGGGAGGGAAAAGAAGAAAGGGAGGAAAAAAGGAGGGAAACCCTCAAAGACCAGCGGCTTTCATCTATCTTTTTAAGTCGACTAGTCATGCTCTGTCCGCCTCCTACTTGGTTGTTCTACTAGTCATGCTCTGTCCGCCTCCTACTTGGTTGTTCTACTAGTCATGCTCTGTCTGCCTCCTACTTGGTTGTTCTAGTAGTCATGCTCTGTCTGCCTCCTACCAAGGTTACCATTGAGCAACCTCTCCACTTTCACCTTTTACTACCCGTGCAGCCCTGGGCAAATTATTTAACCTTCATATTTCTCGGTGTGCTCATTTGTGAAATAAAGGCAATACTAGCTCCTTACTCAAATGTGAGAATTAAATGTGATAATCTCACCACCACAATATGTTTAAGAAAACTCTTCTTCTTGCTCTACTCTTACTCTCTAAAATCCCCCCCCCAGAAGAGTAGCACAAATATACTTTTATGTATGTATCAGGTCAAAACAGATCAGAATCTGTTTTGTTTCTAGATCGTGGTCTCCTCTCTTCATTCTATGCCTACCTTTCTGGTCTTTTTCTGCCAGGGAGTGTTTCCGTCGCCCTTTGCCCTATAACAAACTTTGCCAAAGTTTAGTGGCTTGAATCAACAATTTCTCAAGTTTGTGAGTCAAGCCTTCTGGCAGAGCTTGGCTGGTGACTGTTCAGCTGTGTGTACCATATTCAAGTAGCTGCTGAATTGAGGGGTCCACAAGGCTTCCCTCATGCGTCTGGAGACCAGAGTGGTTGCCAGGAAGACTGTGCTCAGTGGGACCTTTCTCTGTTTGCCAGGCCTTCTACGGGTGGTCTCTCCAGGAGAGTTAATGGAGCTTCCGTGTCCATTTAAATGCTCCAAGAAACTAGTTAAGAGCTGCCAGTCCTCTGAGAGATTATCCCAAAACTGACATAGGCTCATCCTAACATAATCTACTGGTCAAAGCAGTTACAAGTCAGCCCAGGGAAGTAGAGGGAAGGCAAATAAATAGACCCTTCTCATGATGGGAAAGGGCCTATGTATTTGCCACCTTCTTCAGGATCATTCCTGCTAAATCCTTTACCCACTTGTTCCCGCCTCCAGGAATTGTGCCCTTGAATCTTTCCATGGCAGATCCCTTCCAATCTCAGCTCAGTTATCACATCCTCATTACAGTAAAGCTTCACCGACTGCCTTCACTCAATGTCCTTCCTCCACCATTACCGTCTATTCCATCAGCTATTTCATTTTCTCCTGAAATTACCTTATTTACCATCAGCCACCTTCCACCAGAATGTGAACTTCAGAAGCAGAAACGTTGTCCTTCTTGTCAACTCTGTATTTCTAGCCCCCAGAATGGTGTTTGGTGAAGATAATCCATTCAGTTAATATTTTCTGAATGAATACATTAATTATAAATAGACAATTAATTCACACATGTATAAAGAAAAGACTTATAACTACCATAAAACTGATTTTGATATTATTATCTGTACTTAATTTTCCTGAGTGTATGGTGTTAATGTACATATAAGACACTATCTCTGGATCTATTTTCTTTTGGTTAGAGATAAAATGGACCTATTAGTTGAGAAGATGGTGTTTTTATAGTTAAATAATCGTCACTTTTATCAGTTGTGATTTTGAGATGAATCCATTTGAAAGACATTTTTATCTAGAATTATGTACTGCTTACGGGAAGGAGGACACATTTGGAAAAAATTACATAGAATTTTACTCTCTTTTCAGAAATAATCTCATACATGTCAAGTTAACTTTAAAATTAACATTAAGAGCAACCTATACCTTTTGGTTTTCAAATTTCTTCTTGCTGTTAAAGAAAACTTCTTAGTTTTAGTAAAGAAACTAAGATTTTTTAATACAATACGTTATGCTTTAAAAGCATTATGGATTAAATGAAAGTGATTGGAAACATGACTTCATGTTTTTTCAATATAAACAAAAATTTGATGTTTTCTGAAAAAAACAAAGTTGGGTTTTATTGAACCAGAAATGTCTGGAAAAGGTTGTAGGTTGCTGAGTCCAATATGCATCTGATTTCGCTGTTCCTTAAGTGCATCCAACATACTCAAGATTTTCTAAACAATCAGGTACGAATTTTGATTGTTTCTTTCTGTAAACAGAAAGATAAATCATTTTTTATGTTGTCCTATTCAGTCACTGCAAAACACTAACCTTTCATGTGGATAAGTGTTTGAGAAATAAATTCAGGATATTTTTTCCTTTTTATGGCCTCTCTTTAGCTTTTGTCAGCCTGTGTTCAATCTGCCATGGCAATGGGACTCTGACCGGCACACAGTTAAGCTCCCCACACATTAATTCCATCAAATGATTTCAAAAGTATCAGACCTTTCCTGTCCATATTGTTTTCTTTCACAAGATTGTGTTGGGCTCTTCAAAGAGATCCTGAATGAGCCCAAACTGGAATCATTGGTACATTCACAGGAATATATTGGGAGCTTGGATCCAATCTTATTTCAAATTTTGTAAATTTCTTCTGATTCATTTCACTTTTTCCTTGTCCTCCTCATTCTACTTTTTTTTCCTCCTGTAGTTTCCCTTCTCACTTCCTTGATAACTTATTTTTCTTGACCACTTTATCTTGATGTTTAACTTTAGATTTTATGCCAAATTTTCCTTTTTTGGTGGGTCTGTGAGATAGATTAGAAACACTACGTGCGACATTCCAATAAAGAGGTGAGCTCATTAATGTTCATTCAAGAACATGCAAGACGTATGACCAGGCAAGAGCTGATTCTCATTGAGTGACAAAAACAATCTGGCACTTGGTTTTAACTAAAGTAAAATTTGCAAGATAACATCCCTATAAATGCTATACTAGTTGGCTAAGGAAAATATAGCATCTGTTAAAACATTTCTCTTTTTAGATCTTGGTTGGCAAATGCTTTTGAAATTAGAAAAAAGTAAATGGACTATTCTTCCATCATTAATTTTCTTAGCCTTTATATAATTATTAAAACTAAGAATGGTCACTTTCAGTGAAATAATAAGGTCTAAAAAAAATGATACTACAGTAGTGCAGTTGACGTTCTGTGAAAGGGAAAAGAGGATAATAGTTTTGAGCATGGAGTGTTGAGAAAGTACTGAACGTGTTTTATTTACTTTTTTTAGTTATACCTGTGACAGGTTAGTATTTTGCCATGACTTTATATAACAAAGTAAAAAATGAACTTTCTGTTTACCTGTGTTTTGTTTCAAACTTAAAAAAACCTTCTATTTATAAATTTACTTTCACAATTATTACTTGATTGTTTAGAAAATCTTGAGTATGTTGGATGTACTTAGAGAACAGTGAAATCAGATGCATATTGGACTCAGCAATTTATGACATTTTTCCAGACATTTTTGGTTCAATAAAACCCAACTTTATTTTTTCCATTCATGCTCAACAATAAAACTGAAAAATTTACCTAAGCTGGTAAATTTCTAATACATCCTGTACTCTTATTTTTTCCTATATCATTGTAGTTAGTAGTCCGTGTTTTATGTAAGGAGATGTCAATAACTTGTCTACAATCTAGGGTAGCAAAAGGCCAGGAAAATATTCTGGCTTTACTCTCCCTACTTCCAAAGTCAGAAATTTTTCTATAAAACCAATCACTTCCTACGTACTTTATAAACAGTAAACTTTTATTATCCTTGTGAATGGTTATTTACACAATTATTTATTAGTACAGGTAATAGCAAAAGTTCAAGCAGGTTCCATTAAAAATGAATGACTGAGATGGTGCAGATATGACAGTATTCTTGACAGCTACTTCTATAATATTCAGACATTAAGGTGACATAATGACATTGAAAAAAATATAAAAATGATACTAAATTGCAGAGGAAACCATCAATTTATGTGCATAGCATTTATAAAAAAATTGAAATTATTTTTTAAATTGAATGAAAATATCACTGTTAATGCAGAAAGCTAATATAGCTCATGCCTAATTAACATTTGCTAAATCTAGAATTTAAGCAAGGTGACATAGCAAAGGGTAGCATTCTGCATACAGAAGCCAACTGCTTCTAAGTGATGGGTCAGCCAGGTCCTGGCCCGGCTTTTCTGTCCTTGAGTTAGTTTCTTAACTAGAAGCTAAGATTTTTTCCAAGACAGAATAAAGAATTGTGCTGTCTTCCAAACTAATTTTAATTCAGGGTTAAAACCTTCTCAGTGGGCTGCAAGCATAAAGAACTTTGAATTTCTATGCTAGGTGCATATATATAAACCAGAAATACATCTTTCTTAGATCTCATATTTTCATCTCTAAAATGAGCATGTTTCTCTAAGGAATGGCTTTCTGATATTTACACTACTAAATGTAGAACTTCTCAGGGAGCCATTTGGGACAAATGTTTGGTGATGAAAAATATGGAGGTAGGAAAGAGAGAGAAGAGAGGGTGAGGGGAGGGAAGGAGAGAAGAGAGGTAACAGGTGAGTTTCAAGAGAGACTTACCCAAGGAAATAAGAATTGATCAAATCAAGGATGTGTACATTTCTCTGAAATGTTATCTTTCTATGAATTTAAAACATTTTGCCATTTTTAGCAGATATTATCAAAATTCAAAATAATTGAATGAGGTGGCTTAAAATTCATGAAAGAATATTTAGGGAACCAGGAGACAGAAAATACACAGGCCATCTTTAGAAATAGCACATCAGATTAATCAACGTTCTGTTATTCTTCAACTCAGCTTCACAGACAAGTCCAGGGCCGCCCTCTTTCTTCTCGTTCTTGGTCAGGGCAGGCTGAACCTTGACCGAGAGGGCACTGCCTTCCCCAGCACAGAGCTGAATCTAGTTTGAACAGAATGAGTGCGACCCAGGCCTTGAAGGGCACCCTGTCAGCACAATGGCACGGAGTGCTGGGAACATCAGAACCAGAAATTACTTGAATCTAATTTTCAGGTGTACAAGAGGCCAATGTAACATGAGGATTACAAGAAATGGAAAAAGTGAGAGGTGCTGCAGAATTTTGGATGGACTTTACGCGTGTGATGGATGAATGGAGCAGGGCAGCCAAGGAGCTGCGAAGTGATGGCTGGAGCCAGAGCCAGGATCTTAGAAGCCCAGAAGTGAAAACCTCAGCAAGGTTTTAAAAAGATTAAACAAACTACAGTAAAAGGATATAACCCCAGTGATAAGATTTCTCTGATGACTAATGACAAACTTATTGCTCAGGGTCTGAACACCTCAATGAAGAGTAAGAAGGATAATACAGGCTCTGAAAATCTTCTATTGTTATTATTATTATTTGTTCTGAATGTTGTAATTTTGTGATTTATAGAGATCTCATCATTTCTGTGATAATGATCACTTTTCTGGGCTCTCTCCCTTTTCTACTAAGCCAAAACGAACTTCTTAGCATGTCCTAAGCCCCCATGATCTGGATGACTCGGAGCTGCTTTCCCAGACTCTGCCCAACTACCACCCTCTCCCTTCTCCATCATCTAGTCACTGTTCAGTGGAAAGCTACCACCTCTTTGCCCATCCTTGCTCATAGCATTTCCTTCATCTTTTTGTATTTTCCTGTGTCTGTCTAAATACTTCTCACTATTTGAGATCTCTTGCATGAACTCTTCCTCAATTCTTTCAAAAGAAATTATATTACCATCTTGCAGTAGTTTGGCTTCTGATTCTAACAGCTTAGAAATGCTCACAGCATATTTTCTGCTGGCAGATGGCACAGCTGTCACTTACCTGAAATGAGTTGATTGCATTTTGCTCCAGACATAAACTGTCTTGTTTATCTCTCCATCCTCAGATGCCTAACATGCATGTCTGCCTAAGTTTGACTTCAATTGATGTGGGAGACTTTTGGTTTAGGAGATGACAATTCAAATTGGAAGAACAAGAAGCTATGGTTACTACTGTGGCTTTGATTTGTCATGCTGTCATCTCAGCATGGGGCAAACTATTAAGCACGCATGGTGATATCCGTGTTTCCAAAGTCTTAGAAGACAGAATGGGGCATAGGAATGAGAATGTGATTTTAAAAATTTAGCCTTTTTGTTGATTTTCTTTGCAAAAAAAAATGCTTGCTTAAAGTTTCAAATGAGCTAACCAGTACAGATTGACAGAATACTATTTCTGTGTCCATTTGCACCCTGACTACGAATTTGGTTAAACTTCTATCATTTTGGAAATTTGGTTTTCTCAATTATTTAATAAAGGTATTGCAGCAAAATTAATTTCCAGGTTATAGCTCAGCTTTAAAGCCCATGATTCTATTATATTCCAAAGTAATGTAAGCAACCACAGAAGATTTATATATACATGTATTTTTGGTTTGTATCTCAGATGTGCATCCATGTCTAACAGGCATACTGTCTAGAGGGGTTTGGGGAGAAAGAGTAATGACCAGTATACTTGGAGACAGACAACTAGGCTCCACCTTCTAGTCACTGGGAGAACAGAGTCGCTCCTTAGCCCTGAGGGATTGACTGAAGTGGACATTGAGAGGGAGACTGGGTGAAAGTGGGGGAGGGAGAATGCTCCCTGCTGGTACCGAGGAAACCTTACTTGTTCCATGTCTCAGTCACTCAGGCTGCTCTAGTGAAATACCATAGACTGGGTGGCTTAAACAACAGACTTTGTTTTTCTCACACACGTGGAGGCCAGAAGTCCAATATAGTAGACTGGCAGGTAGATTTGCCTCCTGGTAAGAGCTCTCTTCTTGACTTGGCTGCCTTCTTGCCATGTTTTCACATGGCAGAAAGAGAGAGAGAGAAGGAGAGAAAATAGAAGAGAGAGAAAGAAGGTGAGAGAGTGAGATGAGTGTTAGGTAATTGCCCCAGAAAAGCCCCTTCCTCAGAAAGCCCTTTCCTGCTTCAACAGACTAGCTGTTTCGTTCTTAAAGTTACAGCTCGTTTGCAAGCACAGGGAGTTGCCCTCTGAACAACAGAAAGTTGCCTGCTAAACATCTCCTTATCTCCCAGTCGTAAAACCTGCCTCCTCTCCCGGTCCCAATTACCCACTGAAAATTTCAAACTTATGGCCTGCCCCTAACGGCTCTTCCTTCCAGAGCAGTAACTCCTTATTGGGCTATTCTACCATCCTGTCACCATTCGGAGACTTCCCTAACTGAACCTATGTGAGGGCGAGCTTTTCTTTTAGTCCCTCCTCCTCCCCCTCTTTTCTCTCTCCTCTTCACCCTCTTCTTTCTCCTCTTCACCATCTTCTCTCTCCTCTTCCCCCTCCTCCTTGGTGCTGCTCTGCAGCCTCCCTCCCTCGCCAATAAAGACCTTTCATACAAGCCTTGGTGGTCTGTGAGAGCTCTGCGGCAAGTGCCGCCCTTTCAATGAGAAAGGAAAGGGAGGAGAGAGGGAAGAAAAAGAGAGGTGACAGGGTGGGAGGGAGAGGGGTTACCTGGTCTCTCCTTTTCTAAGGTTATTACTACCATCATTGGAGCCCAATTCTTAAGACCTTATCTAAACCTAATAACCTTTCAATGTCCCACCTTTAAAAGCTGAGACACAAGCATTCAGTTCATAACATCTCATAATTTTTTCCTTTCAATGAGTGTCTTGGGACCAGGAAACTGCAAATAAGACAAGTAAAAGCCAGGCCACTGGAGAAGTTTGCTGGGAAGCCAGGAGCCAGGGCAGAGGGCTGTGTTCTTCACACAAACTGCAGAAGTGATGGTTGTAGCAAGAAGATTCTTTAGCAAGGCTCATCCCTGATAATATTGGAATTGGTTGCTTGAGGACAGTGACCAGGGATTCAATAGACCAGGTAAGAATATGAAGGCACAGTGAAGTTCTGAGACTCTGCGTTTCCCTCCCCACTCTGAGCCATTAAGAAAGAGGCCCAAGCTAAAAGCCTTCTGCAGAGCTGAGGACACAACAACTAAAGCAAACAGACAATCTTCAGAATGGGCGGAGATATTCGCATGTTACAAATCTGACGAAGTCCTAATAACTGGAATATACAGAGAACTCAAACTAATCAATAAGAAAAGAGGAAAAAATCCCATTTATCAGAGGGCCAGAGACCTGAACAGAACTTTCTCTGAAGAAGACACACGAATAGCCAACAAGCTCATGAAAAAGTGCTCTTCCCTCCCATCATTAAAGAAATGTAAATCCAAACCACTTTGAGATATCACCTACCTCCAGTGAGAACAGCCCATATCAGAAAGCCCCAAAGCTGCAGAAGCTGGGTACAGAGAGAAGGGAACACTCTCACATGCGGGACTGTAAATTAAAAATACAGCATTTTTAGAAAGACCTAAAATTCTCAAAGACCTAAAAATAGATCTTCCATTTGATCCTGCAATCCTGTCACTAGGTATCCACTCAGAAGAAAGAAAAAATCATTTTACCATGAGGACATTTGGATTTGAATGTTTATAGAAGATCAATTCATAATAGCCAAGATGTGAAAACAACCTAAGTGCCCGTCAAACATGAATGGGTAAATAAACTTTGGTATATGTGTACCATGGACTGCTACTCAGCCATAAAGAAAGATGGAGACTTTAAATCTTTTATGTTTGCCTGGAAGGATTTGGAGAACATCCTCCTAAGTCAGTGGTTCTCAACCTTCCTAATGCCGTGACCCGTTAATACAGTTCCTCATGTTGTGGTGACCCCCAACCACAAAATTATTTTTGTTGCTACTTCATAACTGTAATTTTGCTACTGTTATGAATCATAATGTAAATATCTGTATGCAAAAGACCCTCAAAGGGGTCGTTATCCACTAGTTGAGAACCACTGTCCCAAATAAAGTATCACAAAAATAGAAAAGCAAATCTCCAATGTACTCAGTAGTAAAATGAAACTAGTAGATGAACAATTATTCCCACAGGAGAGAAAAACACATTTAAATTCCAGAAGGAGGGGTGGTTGGAGGGCATGTGGTAAGCTCTCACCTACGGGTACAGGGTAGAGGTATATGGCATACCTCCTAGGTGAAGGGCTCAACTACAACTTGGGCTCTAACGAATGCAAACAATGTAACCAAGTCCTATGTACCCTTGTGTTAATCTGCAAAAGAAAGAAAGAAAGAAAGAAAGAAAGAAAGAAAGAGAGAAAGGCTCAGCTCTCCAAGTGAGCAGCATTAGTGAGCAAAACAAGAAAATCAAACTTATTTTTGATCAATTATTTGATGAGCATATTTGATTTTTCTCTTGCTCAGTTAATCTTTTCTGGTAGAATCTGGTGACAGTGAATGATAAAATACTGCAGAAATACTACAGAAATCATTGTAAGGATGCTTCCAGGTTTAATTTCTTATATCTTTAAATACACATATAACTTGAGAGGAATGAAAAGGGTACAGGTGGGCTTTTGTCAACATAATAAATTTAGTTCAGCTGTAAAATTTTGTCCTTGCGGGTGGGGCAGGGTCATAGGGAGGTGAGCTACAGTCAGGCTGTGCATAAAAGAGAGACTTCACGTATATTCTACACCTTGACAGCCGAGGGTACGTCACTTTCATATTAAACAAAATATGCTTAGGTAGGTAGACCATGAATTTTAAGAGATTTTTTTTTTTTTTTTTTTTAAGAAATCTCTGACTTACACACTTGGGCATAAAAGACATCACCATGAAGGACAAACACCGGAGTAATATAACTAAGGTGTGTATGTTTCTAACACTCAGGAAAATAAATAGGTGTCTAAGAGGTTAAAGAGTTCATGAAAACTCATTTTCCCCCGCAACAATACAATGTCATTGTATTTGTCATCTTGGTACTATGTTTGACTTGATTTGTGATTTACCATTTGTTAAAGGCTGTAGATGTCCTGCCTGGACACCCAGAGGTTATTTGCGTTTTTCTATCGTCAGCATGTGAAATGTTACTCAAAGCCCACACTTTGCTTTTAGACACTATCCAGTGGTTTCAGTTCTACAAAGGTCAGATTTCAACCCGAATTCTTGGATATCCAGTCCTGGAAACCAGAAAATTTGTTTTTGTTTCTTTCTCCTGAAAAAGTTGTCTCTCCAGGTAGAGGTTTGGCATCTGTCTACCTCCTTCACATATACTATGTTATTTACGCAACCGCTGGAAACCTGAAAATGCCTTGTTGATGGAAAACACAGGGTGAGTGAGAAACCTTGGATGTCTGCATCTGGATGTGTAATATTTCTTTCTTTACAAAGTTAATGTTTAGAAATGAAAACTTATAATCAGATTTTTTAAAGAAAGCATAATGCATCCAAATGACTAGTAAATTCATTGTGAAACTTTGGAACCAATATTGAAACTTGTTTTATAGCGTATGGTAAAGTATGTTTCTGGTTATTCTAAGTATCTTCTAGAGATGAGACAGTCCTATGTTTTTGCCACATTAGGTCAAAACTCAATTTAATTTTGGTATCTCAGCTCTCTGGTGGCAAAATACTGGATATAAAACTTCTAGGTATAGAAGTGGTTGAATATGCCCTCAATGTGTGATATTCTGTATATCAATGTATAATATTCAGGATATTGTACATATTGTGAGAAGAGGTTTATCAGTTTTTACTTATATCAACTCATTCATGGTTTTTATAGTCCCATTTTCTTCCCTGTATGTTTTTCATTGTTTTATGAGCTATGTTTTTTCTTTGTTTTTAAAATTTTCCAATAGCAATAGAGAAGAAATTAATGTTTCTTTTCTATTTTTGTGTCAACTGTAAGTTTTGGACAATGTATTGAGCTATTTTTTAAATTGCTATCTGACTCAGATTTCATTTATTATTTGAGGATATCATCATCCTTGCCTTTGTTACCTGTGTTTCTTATTCTTGCATTTAAAATAAAGTTTTTAATTAATTTTTTTTTTTGGCAGTTTTTGGCTGAGGCCGGGATTGAACCCGCCACCTCTGGTATCTTGGGCCGGCACCCTACTCCTTGGAGCCATAGGCGCCACCCTTAATTAATTTTTTAGGCTTCATATTTATGCCTTTCTTTGTAATATTTTTTAACATTTAAATAATTTTGTCATTTTATCACAGAAACTATTTTTTTAATTCCATAATTGAGTGATTTTAATGGATATGATTTTAAAGGTCATGGCACCTTTTTTAAAAGTTCTTACTTTTCATTAATTTATTTTGGGGGGTGGAGAGGAGTCTTACTTTGTCACCCTTGGTAGAGTGCCAGCGCATCATAGCTCACAACAACTTCAAACTCCTGGGCTCGAGCAATCCTCTTGCCTCAGCCTCCCAAGTAGCTGAGACTATAGGCACTGGCCACAATGCCCGGCTAATTTTAGAATGGGGGTCTCACTCTTACAGAATCCATCAGCCTTGGCCTCCCAGAGTGCTAGGATTATAGGTGTGAGCCACTGCTCCTGGCCCTTTTATTTTTAACTGACAATAATAATCGTATATATCTTATTTATTAATTAATTAATTTTACATTTTGGGTTTTTTTTTTATTAAATCATAACAATGTACATTAATACTATCATGGAGTATAGTGTACTGTTTCTGTATACAATTTGAAGTACTTTCATCCAACTGGTTAACATAGCCTTCATGTCTTTTTCTTAGTTATTATGTTAAGACATTTATATTCTACATTTAGAGAGATTCACATGTACCCTTGTAAGATGCACCATAGGCGTGATCTCGCCAATCACCCTCCCTCCACCTACTCTCCCCCCTCTCCTCACCTCCCTTTCCCATCTCCCCATATTCCTGGGCTAAAATTGGGTTATAGCTTTCCTATGAAAGCTATAAATTAGTTTCATAGTAGGGCTGAGTACATTGGATACTCTTTCTTCCATTCTTGGGATACTTTGCTAAGAAGAGTATTTTCAAGCTCCATCCATGTAAACATGAAGAAGGTAGTGTCTCCATCTTTCTTAATGGCTACATAGTATTCCATGGTGTACATATACCACAATTTATTGATCCATTCGTGGATCGATGGGCTCTTGGGCTTCTTCCATGACCTAGCAATTATGAATTGGGCTGCAATGAACATTCTGATACAGATATCTTTATTGTAGTGTGATTTTTGGTCTTCTGGATATATACCTAATAGAGGAATTATAGGATAAAATGGCAGGTCTATGTTTAGCCCATATCACAAAATCCCAAAATCATAGATGCTGGCGTGGATGTGGAGAAAAGGGAACACTTCTACACTGCTGGTGGGATTGCAAACTAATACATACCTTTTGGAAAGACATCTAGAGAACACTTAAAGAACTAAAAATAATCGTATGTATCTATGGGATGCTATGGGATATTTCGACACAGAGAGGATTTTAAACTGTCAGTACATCTCTGAGAAGTATTTTAAGTGCGGGGCCCCAGGTAAAATATTTCCTTAGTCTTTACTTATCTGATACTGCTTCTCTTTTTCCTCATAAATAAAAATAAGAACTATTTCTAGGTAAAAGGAAAAATTCTTGGTCCATAAACATTTCCACATAAAACTCTAGTCATTGTTATATAAATTTTAATTTTTTGTATAATAAATGGTAAATATGAAGGAGCCTTAGATTTTTAAAAATAAATAACATTTTGTGTTGTTTTGTTTTTCTTCTGGTCTAGATGTCTATATTTCTTATTTCTGTGAAAATAATTTTAAAAATCATTGAATTAAGAATGGGACATACACACTATCTGGGCATGCTTATAACCTGGACTCAATTTGTGCAAAACAAAGTATGTAACAAAACATGTATACCCCTAATCCACTGAAATACACACAAAAAAATTAAAAAAAACTTCTACTGACTTGGAGAATTTATCTTAGTGAATAGTAAAAAGACATGAAAGCCTGTGATTTACGATTGTGCATAAAATTGTTAAATTGAAAAAAAAAAGAATGGGACATAATAGCCTATAAATCCTAACACTATGATAGAAAAGCAAATTATTCTCATCCAAGTCTGTGGAATTTTTACAGTAAAAAAAATGAAGTCAAGGGAAAAAGGAGGAAAATGTATAATTAGAACTGTGTATAAGTGGATGAGCTTTATTAAAGGCTGAAAATGTATTAATTCAGATCAAGAAAAGTGATGCCTGGGGAGAAGAAAGAGGTAAGAATTCTATATATTCTAACCTGATGGACCTGTGCAATCTTGAGTGCGACAACCAGGAGTCTGATGTGCTAGGATGTGAGCTGGGTGCGGGGCATATGTGCTTCCCCTTAGGAAGTTAACGTAGAGAGACAAACATCTACAACACTTGCAAACAGGCATAAAGCAATAATGTCTTGTCAGTAAGAAAATAAAAGCCTATCAAGGATGTCATTAGATCAGAAAAGACCCTGGTCATTTCTGAACTGGCAGCTCATCAGTCTCAGGGAAGCCGCAAAATGTGTCTGAAGTTTATGTAATAGATCCTTCCTTGAAAGAAATGTTCTTGGTGAAGTCAAAGGCCTAAAAAAATGAAACTAGGAGTGCTTGTTTTCTAGCGGTTTCATTAATGCAACACTGTAGTTCAAGGACTAGAAGGCAGAAGGGAGGAGAATATAATTTTTTTTTTAATTGAAAACAAGTTGTACCCAAATTTCAAAAGACACAGAGGACAGAGGAAGGACCAGTGTTTACCATGCAAAACTACAAGGAATACGCTTTTTAAAAAGTATATTTTGCATTAACCTTTTTCTGTATTTATTTTTTACTGTAAAATTTACTAATAATAAGAAAATGTTGAATTAACGTGTTATCTGTGATGAAGAGCTCAACCGAATGTGAACTGGGTGAACTCCCAGAAATCAAAATAGGAGTGCAGATTGACACATGCCATCCTCTTAAAAACCCAGATAAAATCAAAACAATTATGGCACAATAATTTAAAATTTGAATTATTCTTTTTGTTTTCAAACATACATCCAATTAGCTAGTTCAAAATAATAAAACATGGAAGTATCCATTCCTTTACTCAATCCTCACTGCTGCAACCCTTCCTAAAACCCAGGGCAATGATTTGAGATATCACAAGTCTTTCGAGATATCACACTTTTAGTCCTGGCTGTGCATTCCTAAGACATAGGAAGCTTTGTAAACATACCGAACTCAACTTTCCTACACATTTCCATTTTTTTTTCCAAAAAAAAAAAATTCAGATCTATCCTGGAAACTGTCATCGATACTAAACTAACACACACCAACAAACCCTTTTAACCTTTAGGAAGGAACCAAATTCTTCCTAGAAAAAGGACAAAGAATGTATATGATGTAACTTTATAATTATTCCCTTTTTGCCTCTAGATATTACTTAGTATTACTATGATCATGACTATAATATTAGTATGTCCTTTATACTCAACATTAAAGATGTTGAAGGAGTAGTAAGTTACATGACATTGTTTTCTGTTTGTTTTTCCTCAAGAATCTTAAAAAATCTGAAAAAAATTATATTGTATAGTATTATTATGCTAATGTGTTAAAAAAAAGTGGAGTGCATATAGTACCATTGTAATGCAGCAGTGAACTCAGCTTCAAGGGGAATGGATGGTACATAAGAGAGATGGGGCTTTTGAGTTGGACTTTAGGTACAATTTTCAATGTAGAAAAGTAGGACTTGGGCAGAAGTTGCGGACCAGCGCTCCAGCTGGAGAGAGCAACACAGGTATTTTATCCATTTTCCCAGTTGTGGCTTGGCTTAGTAAGATGGCTTACCAAAGACTGTTATTGGTCTCAGAGTGAACATACAACCCTTCACCCATTTCTAGAAACTTTTAGTTTAACACTCAATATATTGTGCCACCAAGGAACTGGGAAGCTTCTACCTATCAAGATCCTTCCCCATCTTGCCAATTTTTCTGATCTTTTAAAAGATGCATCTTTAGGAAATACAGACAAATAGATGGCATTTTACTGGGCTATATTGTCTTGGTAAGATGACCAATTAAAAAGTTTAGGAAACAATCAATGCTATTGTTATCTTGAGAAAAATAGGAGCTTATGTTGAATAAGCTTTCAAAATAAGTTTTCAAAAGCATATATCCAATTAGCTAGTTCAAAATAATAAAACACTGCAACAGCTTGCAGTGTTTCCAATCCAGCTTGCAATTGGAAAGCTGCAGCTTACTTTTTGTTGCTTAAAATCAGGCTTACATAGGCAAACAAAATGGCCAAATAGAACCCTCCAGTGATTTCCACCTGCAGGAACACGAAGGTAAACAGCTCCTCACACATGAAATCATCTTCGTAAGAACTAAAAATCAGGTGAGCAGTCACAGTGCCTGGTGTGAACAGCACACCGTGGAAGGAGGCACTGTAGACTAGGGTAGGAAAGACAGGTTTCCATTGTTTACGCTACCCCGCTCCCATTCCCGGCCAGCACAGCACCAGTGCTGGATGGAGAGAGAATTTTTGTGCTGGGGAAGGAAAATGAAGTGATGGTGGAACTTGGCATTAAAACTCAGGGCTGCCCTCTCACAGAGGAGCCGAACAAAGGGCAGAATTCCACCATTGCTGATGGAGAGAGCATAAAGACCAGCCCCAGCCAGAGGGGAATCTTCCACCCCTGCAGTGGGAACCTGTGTTTCAATAGTTCCTATGCCAACCAGCTAACGTGGCCTAGAGTCCAGAATAAATTTGAAAGAAAGTCAGGTCACAAGGACTACACTTCCTGGGCAGGTAGGACCTTGTGTGGTGCTAGGCTTGAACCTAGTGTACTTGGGGTGCATGTGGCCCAATGGGACAACAGCTATGGCCCCCAACTCTAGATGGCATATCTTGGGGAGAGATTCTTTCCACCTGGGGAAAAGAAATGGATAAAAACAGAAGACTCTGGGTGCCAGCTCAGCCATAGTGAAACACGGTACCAACCAGATTTGTGAAGCACTGTTTCCAGATCTTAGACTCTGGATGATGTCTAGACCCACCCTGGGCCAGTGCAGTCCTTACTGCCCTGAAAGGAAGGACTCAGCCCCAGTAAGATTCACCATCTGGTAAAGAGCTTCAGGCATTGAATAAATATCAGGGATAGCCAGGCAGTAGTCATCACAGCCTTGGGCTAGACAGTGCTGGCTTCAGATGTGACCTTGACTGTGCTGGTTTCAGCAGTTCCAGCTGTGGTTCCTATGGAGGAATGCTCATGTCATCTCTCCCGCAACTCCAAACAGCAAGTCTCAGAGAACAAAAAATTGATAAGAACTGATTTTTGTGCCAGATTCCACAATGCATTTATTTACAATGATAATATTTTGACTTTAATTTTAGACTTGTATAAATGTGCCCAGTGTTTATGCCAAGTGTTTTATTGGAGTGTATTAACTCTTTGAAACAAAGACATTTACTTAAAATAAAAAAAAAAAGAATTATGAAATGTGGATGTTCTCCATTGTGAAGAATGAATTTTTAAGCTTTCTTTTGATGGCACTTGAGTTTAAATCTCACATTCATCATTTTCTAAGTATGTAAACCTGGATGAGCATTTAAAACTTCTAAGCCTATATCTTCACCTTTAAATGAAAGTTATATCTGATTATTTTGAGGATTTAAATCTATGCCCAGCATATAGTTAAGTACCTAGGAAAGATCAGTCATATAAAGCAATATTTCTCGTCTTTGTTTTGTCTTCTGAGCCTCTAGAACAGTGGTTCTCAACCTTCCTAATGCTGCAATGTATTTTCATTGTTAAAAAGGGGTTGCGACCCACAGGTTGAGAACTGCTGCTCTAGAAGGTGGTTTTAATATCATTTTCTATGACAATTTGTGATTTATGAAGGGAAAAGACACAGTGACAACTTCTTGTGTGACCCATCAAATCAAAACTCATAATCAATTGGCAAAACCATTTCTGGTTTAGTTATTAAAGTATGGCTAATGGACCATATTTTGAAGGTCTGTCTGCTCTGAGCATCAATGTTACAGCCATAATTGTAAGTCATGGTCAAGTTCAAATATTTACTTAAAGTAATGTCTAAATGAGTGGTTTAATACATGCCTTTATAAATACAAGAGAAAACATTTATTAAAAATGATTGATCTACTTTTTAGATTCATTAATTACCTTAGAATTTTAAGCATAATTACAAATAGCAAAACAAATTTAACAAAACTAGAGTGCAATGCTGATACTAATTTATAATTCTTCCTTTCTAGGACTTGGTAAAACTTGTTTCAGTATAATGATGACTTTTGTTTTATTTCTGATAGAATGGCAACTTTGCTGATTTCCTCTTTTTGGTTCGAATGATTTTCTCCCGTGTTTCTCAAATTATTTTTCCCATTCCCTCGGTTGTGTTGAGGTCTTTTCTCTTTTAAATAAAATTTGTTCTTTTTCACTAGCTTTACCAAGGTATAATTGACCAATAAAAGTTATATATATTTAAGCTGTACAACTTGATGTTTTGATATATGTAAACATTATAAAATAATCACCACAATTAAGATAATTAACATAGCAATCACCTCACATAGTAACCATTCTTCTTTTCTTTTAAATTCTTTTCTGTCTTTTTTTTGTGTGTGTGTGTGGTGAGAATACTTAAGACCTATTGCCTTAGCAAGTCTCACGTGTATAATACAGTGCTATTAACCACAGTTGACAGTGTTGGATGTTAGATCTCCAGAACTTTTCTTCCATAACTGAACCTATGTACCCCCCGACCAACATCTCCTCCCCCTTATCTCTGGAATCCAACATTCTGTCCTCTGCATCTATGAATTTGATTTTTAGATTCCATATATAATCATGACCAAGTAGTACGCATATTTGTCATTCTATGTCTGGCTTATTACACTTGGCATAGTGCCTCCCAAGTTCATCCATATTGATAAAAATGGCAGGATTGCCTAATTAATTAAGGCAAAAATACAATCCTGATTCTCCCTAGAAAAATAAGGAAGCAGGGACAGTACTGATGGAGAAGATGGGAGGTGAATGAGAGACTGAATTGGCCAACTTCTATTTTTCCTAGTATCGACTCCAGATATAGATAAGAACTCAGAATTTTCATCAAAGTAGCATTTTAAATTTTGATGGTGATACTTCATACAAAATCAAGTTAGTCATGTTGGTTCCCACTTTCTACTTATTGAGATAAGTGAATTTCTGGCTTTCTGTGCTCCCTTCATGATCTAATAAGGGCATGAAGAGCACGTCTTGAATTTACTTGTAGATTATACCATTGCACAATGACACTGATTCTTTAGTCTAATATTTAAATCCCAGATCAGTCCCTAGTAATGGAATCTTTGGCTGATGTAAGAAGTTGCTTAGTTTTATACAAATTACTTTTATTTTCCATTGCAATGTAACTTAATAAAGTAAAAAAGATGAGGTATTTAATCCTTTGGCAAAACTCACTGTTCATTATACAGATATGCTTCTTTTGAATCTTATTTGGATTCCCAAGCATTAAAGATTTAAAGATTTTAAATTTTAAAACTATTACTTTCTTATTTCTCTGGCTATATATCATTTACTCTTATGTGATCATTTAGACATGAGCAGCTATATGTTTTCAATAATAATCACCATTTAAAAAGAATTATTTGGTTTTTATTTAAATCATGGACCATAGGTTTTTATATTCTGGGAAATAATCAGCTATAAGATGTATAAATAAAATAAAAATACATTCAATATGCCAAGAACTTTTAAGTCAAATTCCATTATCAGATATGCCAAAATATGAACAATGTACATTTAAATAATATAGGAAGTATAGTATGTTTCTATTTGAATGCCATTAATGACTGGGTTGTACTGAATAGGGAAATCCTCTGGAGGTTGATTTTTATTTTTAGGTACATTGAGTCTGCAATTCTAGTGGTAGGCACCAAATATCTTTAAACTTACCAAAATAGTTCACACTATCACTTTTACTTTTCTAACAAAAGAAACTTTTGATGTGAACGTCAAGTTAACATTGTAGAAAATGTTTTAGTTGCTAATCAAAATATATTTCCATGAGAGTTTGAAAAAGAAAAGAAAAGAACTCCAAGCCAGGCTGGGTACCTTGATGAGCCCTGAATTTCCTCTGTGTCGTGGGGTGACGTTCATCTTGCAATCTTGATTTAGTGCAGTTATAGCTTTTCTAGGTCTGCTAATACAAGTCACAGATATAAAGATGCCTAAAGATTTTCATTAATTCTGAAAATCCTGACTATATATTAAAAAGTGCCCTGTGTTTCAATCTCAATCTACAAAATAAGAGACTTAAAATCCTTTTTCTCAACCCTTTTTAAAGGCCTATATCCTTCTCAATAAATAATACCATGGAGTGTGACATTTAACTTCATGCCTCCCAACGCCAAAGATTGGGTACATGCACCCTCTGGGAAGCACATCTTTACTTGGCAAGGCATTTGTTTACCTTTAATTTTCACCTTTTAAATGAATATTATATTATTCTTAATATTATATTACTCTGGGTATCATCTCAGAATCTTGTGAAGGCCCAGGTTCTGTGTTAACAATTCTCTTATCAATAGCTAAACCTGTTCTAACAACTTGTGAGTGCTAAAAAAATATTTATTGGATTGATGAATTAAAAGTAACCAATTCTCTTTTACGATAATTCACACACATTCTAGTATTTTTGAATACAAGAATAAAAGGAATGTTAGAGCAGAAATGAGTTAAAACAGGGGCAGTAATTTAATTTAACTAATATTGACTCATTTGATGATGTTATGACATTGCCCTTGCTCTATTTTTTCTCTCTTCGTATTTCAAATTCTGATGTTATTTAGTATTTTACAGCACTTTTAGTTTTCTACTTTGAGAATTTTTTCTTTCTTTTTTCTTTTTTTATTAAGTATTTTGTACATAGATCATAAATACATTTATGCCATTATGGGATTCAATGTGTTATTATTTGTACAAATTGGAGTACTTACATCCTACTAAACAACATAGCCTTCACCTCATTTACCCAATTATAGCATTAAGACATTTGTGTTCTATACATGATAGATCCAACTTGTACTTGCAATATGCTCCATAGGTGTGGTCCCCCTACTAACCCTCCCTCTTTCCCACCCCCATCCTTTCCCCTCTCCATTTCCTTCCCTTCTTCATCCTAGGCTGTAGTTGTGTTTCATTTTTCATATGCATGTGTGAGTGAGTATAAATTGATTTCACAGTAGTATTGAGTACATTGGATACTTTTTATCCCCATTCTTGAGATACTTTACTAAGAAGAATATGTTTCAGCTCCATCCAGGTAAACATAAAAGATGTGAGGTCTCCATCTTTTTTATGGCTGCATAGTATTCCATGGTGTGCGTATACCAAAATTTGTTAATCCATTTATGGGTCCATGGGCACTTGAGCTGTTTCCATGTCTTGGAAATTATGAATTAGTCTACAGTAAATATTCTGGTGTAAATGTCATTGTTGTAAAATGACTTTTGATCATCTGGGTATATACCTAGTAGAGGAATTGCAGGCCTGAATGGTAGGTCTACTTTAAGTTCCTTGAGTATTCTACAAACTTATTCCCCAAAAGATTATATTAGCTTGCATTCCTACCAGCAGTATAGAAGTGTTTCCTATTCTCTGCGTCCATGCCAATATCTGTAGTTTGGGGATTTTGTTATGGCCTAATCTTTCAAGCTAGATGATGTCTCAAAGTGGTATTGGTTTGCATTTCTCTGATGATTAAAGATGTTAGCATTTTTTCATGTATTTGTAGGCCATGCGCCTGTCTTCTTCAGAGAAGCTTCTGTTTAAGTCTCTTGCCCACATAGAAATAGGGTTTGTTCTTTTCTTATTGATTAGTTTGATTCTCTGTGGATTCTAGTGATCAGACCTTTGTCAGAAAAATAACCTGCAAAAATCTTCTTCCATTCTGAAGGTTGTCTGTTTGCTTTACTTACAGTGCGCTTAGCTGTGCAAAAGCTTTTTAGTTTGATCAGATCCCAGTATTATATTTTTGGTATTGCTTCAATTACCTGGGGGAGTCCTCCTCATAAAATATTCTCCCAGGCCTATTTCTTCAAGTGTTTTCCATGTACTGTCTTCTAGTATTTTTGTAGTTTCATGTCTTACGTTTAAATCTTTTATCCATTGAGAATCAATTTTTGTTAATGGTGAAAGGTGTGGGTCCAGTTTCAGTCTTCTACAGGTTGCCAGCCAGTTCACCCAGCACCATTTGTTAAATAGGGAGTCTTTCCCCCACTGACTGTTTTTGATACGCTTATCAAAGATCAAATGATGATAAGTAGCTGGGTTCATCTCTTGGTTCTCTATTCAGTTCCATAATCTACTTCTTTGTTTTTGTGCCAGTACCATGCTGTTTTGATCACTATCGATTTATAGTATAGCCTGAAGTTTGGTAATGTGATACCTCCTAATTTGTTTTTATTTCTGAGTAATGTATTGGCTATTCAAGGTTTTTTCTGATTCCATATAAAATGAAGCACTATTTTTTCAAGCTCTGGACTCAAGTGATCCTTTTACTTCAGCGAACTATAGCCATCTGCCACCATGCCTGGGCAATTTTTCTGTTTTTGGTAGAGATGGGGTCTTGCTCTTGCTCAGCTTTGTCTCGAACTACTGAGCTCAAGCCATCCACCCACCTTGGCCTCCCAGAGTGCTAGGAATACAAGGTTGAGCGACCAAGCTCAGCTCATATGTGCTTCCTTTATTATCCTCCTATTAACCACCATGTGTTTTGTGTAAAGGGCTACTTGAACCTTGGTGTCTGTGTGTGTGTTTTATTGTCAATAGCATAAAGGGAAGAGAGTAGTGACTTACCCTCACTTCATGTCCCCAATCCCATCCATTGCTTCATAGGGTGGTGAACAGATCTACCCATAGAGATTGTCCAACAGAGAAACTATACATTTGTTTTGGAGTGAGATTCCTTTGGTTCAAAAATATGAAAGATATTTCCTAAATATACATATATATTCTTAATCACATATGTAAATATATGCATATGTTAGAAATAATAAATTAAATAACATCTCTAAGGATTTTTTAAAACATAAACTTAAGACACTACTTGATTATTGCATTTAAGTTTCTAGAGCCCAGATTGCAAAAAACAAGTAAATAGACCTCATTAAAAATTTTATTTTAGCCATCATTCTGGTATATTGTATTACATGTAATCTTAGTATGCTTTGGAAGAAAATGCAAAATCATGCTTATCTTGCTTTGGAGACTGAATAACTGAGACTATCCTAATTTTTTGCAGGTGGCTAAGTGATTATTTCTGTTTTATTAGGGAAATTTTGAGTAAACTTGAAAATTTTAACTGAATGCCATGAAAACATTCAAACCGCATGATTGCGAAAGAATGAATGTTATTTGCTTACATGTAAAGTTGAGTATAAGTTTGTAACATATTCAAAAGCCTATTATGTCAGTTGAGTAATTAGCAGCTGTCTGACATGGCTTAAGAAAGAGTAATCAAAGTCAAAATCCCATTGCCATATGCATTAGTTTTCTAGTGCTGCTCTAACAAATTACCATAAACTTAGTTGTTGAAAACAAGATGAATTTGTTATCTTGTTGTTCTGTAAGTGAAAGGTATGACACAGGTCTCATTGAGATAAAATATAGGAATCAACAGGACTGTATTGCTCTCTTTAGACTTTAAGGGGAAAACTAGTTCTTGTCTGTTCCTGCTTCTAGAGGCTTCCCTCATTCCTTGGCTCATGGACCTGTTCCTCCATCTTCAATGATAGCAGCTTTGCATCTTCCTGACCCTTCTTATGTTGTCATATCTCTTAAAGGTCATAGAGGGAATGGTCATCTAATTTTAAAGACTCGTGTGTTTGACCTACCAGGTATTCCAGAATACTCTCCCCACTGCAATGTCATTAATTTTAATCATATGTGCAAAGTCCCCTTTTCCATGTAAGGTAATATATTCACACTTCTAGAGATTAGGACATGGATATATTTGGAGATCACTACTCTACCTACCATACCGTCACATTGATTTTTGGACTTAGCTCATATGCGGACATCTCATTTCAAAGAGAATAGATGGCAACTGCTCAAATTCAGAGAACCATTCCCTTTCAACCCTGTTATAATTGCTGGTGAAGAAGAGTAAGTATGGAGGCAGAAAAATAGTTTAGATTCACCTGAAGGGATTTTTATTTTTTTATTTATTTTTATTTTTTAGAGGCAGATTCTCAGTTTGTCGCCCTTGGTAGGGTGCTGTGGCATCACAGCTCATAGCAACCTCCAGCTCTTGGGCTTATGTGATTCTCTTGCCTCAGCCTCCCAAGTAGCTGGGACTACAAGCATCCACCACAATGCATGGCTATTTTTTTTGTCACAGTTTGACTGGGGCCAGTTTGGAACCTGCCACCCTCGGTATTTGGGGCCAGTGCCCTACTCACTGAGCCAGAGGTGCCACCAAACTGAAGGGATTTTTTTAAATTGCAGACATATTGTTTCCATAAAATCAAGGCTGGGAGGGGAACCTGTGGTCTTTGAGCCACCTGTGGCCTTCTGGATTCTCGAGTGCAGTCTTTTGACTAAATCCAAGTCTGCATGACTAATCCTTTTAATAAAGGGATTTGTTCTATGAAGTTTAGATTTGGTGGAGGGGCCACACTTGGGATTTGGAGGGCCATGAGACTTGAGACTGCAGGTTCTCTCCCCGCGAATGCCTTTCATGAATCCCCCGTTATTCCAGGAATTTAATTGTAGTCATCTGTTTGGGAGATAGCATATGAGGGTGAGAACCATTGTTTGATTTCATGTGTACTAAACTTGTGCTTAGTTTAGACAGAAGAAAAGAAATCTGAACTCAGCTGAGAACTTGTTTGTAATGTTTCAATCTTTCAAAATGATTTAAGTAAATATTTCCAAACCTTGAAAGTCTTATGACTATTTACTAATGTGTTCTTTATTTTGTTTAGTCTCCACAGACAAGCCAAAGGCCTGACATTTGCATTGCTAAAAACTCTTTCTTAAAGTTTATCATGTTACTTTTAATTTTTTCTCTGAACGATTGTTTCTCTGAACAGACTGGGACAAGGGAGGTTACTCACAGACAATTGGGCTAATTAAATAATGGGAAAATTTTCTGATTATGCCCTGTAATTAAACATTATAGGAATGACAGGAGCGCTTGGAGTAGACAACTCATTGGGTGAGAAGTAAAGCAGAGGTGAAAACTGGTTTCAAATGTAAAACTATTAACAATATATCTTATTAAAAAATTCTTTTATAAATCTGGAAAAGTTTATGTCTTCTAATAAATTTGTGCTTCTCATAAAAGTTCCCCACGTCTTTAAATAAGAACTCTCAATTTTGAGATAACTTAAACCAGATGATATTGGGGATAAAAATATTTGCAGAAAAAGTTCTTTTATAGAATTTTGAAGAAAAAAGAGGCTATTTTGACAGAAGTAAGTGGTATTTCAACAATTACTAAATAAACTCATAGGTCTGAAATTCTATTTATCTTTTAATGGATTTACTGGGATAACATTTCTTGGTCAACACTGTCTGTGAAGGAATGCATTTTTTGATGGTGACGCTCTGTGTCATAAAGCTGTAAGAAGTCTTCAGTATATTTTTGAGGTATTAATTAACAGGTGGGTAAGTAAAATATCCATTTAATCAGAAGCAATAATTAAGGTCCAGGAATCTTACTTTCTCATTTGCATCATTCCTAATACAACCTACCTTTGCAACTTGGTAAAATTATTTGTACTTCTCATAGATTAGTGTCACTGTCTTCAAATAAATGTGATACTCTTAATTATTTGTCATAGCTTTAATGATTTAACATAGACGTAATTATGTCAAATTAAAAAAACACAATCAGAAATATTTTAGAATATTGACATACTCTTGATGATTCAAACTATGTTTTAGTGGTGAATACTTATACATAATTTTCCAGAAATAATAATGACACAGTAATATTTCAGAGAATTATCTGATATTTAAAAATATAGAAAGTATGATGTTATTGCCATGGTTTGTTAAAATTCAATGAACATTCTAATTATTGATGATATCCACCTATGCTATATGATTTTCATTATTGTTTTTTCTATTATTATTAAATGATAGCTGTATACATTAATGAAAATGGGGTACAGTTTAGTGTTTTCATATATAATTTGAAATATTTTCATCAAACTGGTTAACATAGACTTTGTGATTTTCATTATTGTTAATAAATAAGAATCCCAGGACCAGACATTATTTTACTTATATAAGTAATATAATACAGAAATATTAAGTAAATATTATTTGTATTTGTAATATTAAGTTATACAATACAGAAATATTAAGTAAAAATACTCTCTTAGAAATTTTCCTTGAGGTGTCTTATTAAAGAAGGCTAATAAACATCATGAGCTATGATTTCTGACATATTACACTTAACACAAGACATAACAAGATTCTGGATATGGTAATAACTGCTAAGCTTTTAAAAACGTAACTTCTTAGATAAACTAGAACCAAACAAAATATTCCTGTCACTTGCGGTAAAATTCTTGCCTGGCACCACCAGTTAATAGCACCAGTATAAACAAAGATGGTTGCCTGGGTATGAAAAATAAGAGCCATGATTTGGTTAGAAAATCAGCACAGTCACTCAAGGAAAGCCCGTAGTCACCAAGGAGAAATATTTATCCCTGAAATAAACACATTGGAGCAAAAATGCAAGTTACCTGGTAGTAAAGAGGACCTAGCTTTATGAAGTACAAATGATTGAAATGTTTATCTAAAACATTAACTAGTGCTGAGTGGACAGAAATGTACCTGGGAAAAGGTGAATTACCACGTATGCATGTTTACTCTGTGCTAGATAGTATTTTAAATGCTTTACATTTAAGCTTCATGTAAGTTTAATGATCTAGATCCTACCATTACCCTCACTTTGTAGTTAAAAGAAACTGAGTACAAACAAGAAGAGTACCTTGTTCAGAGTTCCATTGCTAATAAACAGTATAGCTGGAGATTGGAAGTACGTGGGTGTTTCTGGAATCTAGGCACTTAGCTCTGTGAGATACTGAGGTTCAAAAGGAACTGAGATAGTGAAGGCCCAAAGGTAGTGTGTTATATCAGTGTTATATCATTTGGCATGCTAAATTATCTGTGCATGAGATATTTTACATTAGATGGTCAAGCCAGGCTCCATGGATTTCCTTAGTGCATAGGACATCTGATGCTATGAGATTAGTACCAGTTATCATCATCATTACAAAAAAACTTAGAATTTTAAATTGAAAAGTTTTGGCCTACATGTCTTCAATTAAAAAAAAAAAAAGACTCAAGTAAATTCCAATCATACCTGTCATCCGGAAAGACTGGCAAGCTTTAGGAACCCAAATTAGAGTCCACCCAGAATTCATGAATTTGGAATTTTGAAGAAAATGCAACCTTTCTAGTGTTTTATTCCATTCCTTTTGGCAAAACGCAATTTCCATTCTTTAATTTCCATTCTTGTCAACATCGCTTGCAAATGGCATGTAGAAATTAATAGAAATGACACACACACAACATTGTTCACATATCTGAAGTGACTGTGGTATCACAGTAAATGACCATGGACAAGTATATTTTTTAAAAATTTAGGCAACATTCAAGCAGCCATATTTTTCATTTTTTTTCTTTTGTACCTTTAAATTTGAACCTCATTTCACAAAAGTCCCCAAAGCAAGTATAACTCAATTGTAAGTATTTTATTAAACGAAATCTAGTACCATCAAATCTAGTATCAGACCCTTTGGATGGACTATGAATATAATGAAGAAAGTTTATTTTGAAAAGTGAATTTATACGTCTTCTATGTAGAGTTATTTTACAATGTTTTATTCTTTTAAAATATACGTAGCATAAATTTTTTCATGTTAGTCCCTTGAAAGTGTAGAATTCCATGGCATGAAATACATTCACAGTATTTTCTAACTATCACCACTATCTATACTTGAAACTTTTTCATTATCTCTACTAAAACGTCCATTCTCATTAAAAGATAACTACTTTCCAGGCCTTGGCATCTTTGTTCTACTCTATGTCCCTATTGATTTGCTTATTCTAGGTTCCTCATTTAAGTGGAATGATAATATTTGTCCTTCTGTATTTGGCTTATTTCATTAAGCAAAATATTTTCAAGGTCCATCCACGTTACAACAAACATCAAAATTTCATTTCCACTCCGGGTGAAGTGGAAATGAAATTTTCCATTGTATGCATATACCATATTTTGCTTATCTATTGATCTATTGATGAACACTTAAGTTTTTCCTGACTTTTGGCTATTACAAATCATGTTGATAAGCAGTGGTGCCCAAACAACTAACTTCTTATTTTCAATCCATTTGAATTTATAACTATGAATGGAATTGGTGGTTCATATGGTAACTTTGTTTAATGTTTTGAGGAACTGACATGCTGTTTTCCCTAGTGGCTGTACCATTTTAATTCCCATCAGCAATTCCAATTTCTCCATATCCTCACTAGACACTTGGTATTTTTTTTTCTTAAAAACTGATAGTCATTCTAGTAAGCGCAAAGTGGAATCTTATTATGGTTTTCAATTTCATTTACCTAATTACTAATGGTAGTGACATCTTTTTATGTGTATATCTTCTTTGGGGAACTATCTAGTCAAGTTGGCTGCTGGTTTTTCAACCCATTTTTCAATTGGGTTGTTTTTTGGCATTGAGTTATAAGATATATATATATAAACTTTAATACCTCATTCAGTACATCATATTTTTCCTTTCTTGACAGTATTCTCTGATGGACTAATTTCTTAATTTTGATGAAGTCAGATTTTCTATTTTTAATTTTATTATCTGTGTTTTCATTATTAGATCCATGAAGTTACTGCAAAACATGGTATCAAAGTTTTTCTTTTTCTCTAATGTTTTTCCTAAGAGTTTTATAGTATTTATGTCTTACAATTAGATCTTTAATCCATTTTGAGTTGATTTTTGCATAAGGTATAAAAAGTACTGCTCCAATTTCAGTCTTTTGGATGTGGATATCCAGTTTCTCCTACACCATTTGCTGAAAAGATGGTTCTTCCCCATTGAACAGAATTGGCACCCTTGTAGAAAATCAACTGGTCCTGTACAGAAGTGTTTATTTCTGAGCTCTTTATTCTATCCATTTGTCTACATCAAGGTAGGAAATATTTTCATGTTTGAAGACCACATTAAATTTAGCTGTTATGAAGTAAGGACACATTTAAGAAACTTTAATTACATTTGCTTAAAAATGTACATTTTTTAAAAAAAATCTAACTACTATGTACTTAACAATTTCAAGAAATGAGAACTGTTAATTTTAAAGTTAGTTAAAATTTGTTGTGTCTGCTTTTTGTGGGAAAGCATTTGAATATTTGGTTGCACCATAAACACCAGCAGTTTCAGTTGGTCCCTAGATGGGTATCAGTTATTTGTGACGTTCAAAGCGTCTTCATTTGGGTCAGAGAGGAGAATGTACATTCACAGAAATAAGTGTTTGAAAAGCAAGAAAGCATTTTGGGGGCATATCACCAAAGACATGGGTATTTTACTCCAATTTTCTGTATGTCAATTGGATCTTTCTTAGCATCAAGAGATGACATTAGAATGTCAACTACTGAGAGCTCAGTCAATTCCGTACGTAGTTCTTTAGGAACCTGGGTGAGATCAATTAGGTGAGGCTGAACAGCTAACTTGAGTGTAATGGCATGATTCTCAAAGCCAGTAATGTTTCATTGTGTTCTCAAATTAATAGTCTAGAACAGCTGTGTATTCTTAAATGATTTGCACATGTCACCCTGCTCATTAGTGATTTTTGCTAACTTGGAAAAATGTTCATCCGAAATTTTCTTTTGAAGTATTTTGGAAAATGGTGGTTGTTTTCAAAATACTTGAACCTTTTGCCACATATCATATATAGACTTAGTTTATCTTGCAAAGCAATATTCAAGTCATCTTGAGTTGACATAATATCATATACAATGCTGAATTTCTATAGGCCTCTTCTTTCAATAATTAATATTGCTGACTTTATTCTTCATACAATTTAACAATCTGTTCTCTCAGAGATAAAATTTTGTCTAACCCCTGTTCCTGTGATAGCCAACACAGGAATGATATGGCAAATCCAGACCGAATGCCTCATCATTGGTAAGAGTGCCCAGAGCAAGTAACTCTTTGTAGCAAGGAAAAGTCTTCCATTATGACCCAAATGAAAGAAAAATCCTGCTCCGAGTCAGTAGTATCAATTGGTTCATCCAAAGAGATTGAATAATATATACTGTTTTTCCTTTTGAAGTAGTCCAGGAAGATGTTCTGTTAAGATGAAGGCTAATTCCTTCAGCAGATTAGTTATGGGTCTCCTAGAAAAAGTAAGGTGACCAGATTTTAACATTGGTAAAGCAGGACACCATTGATGGGGGTGGGGGTGGGTGGGGGGTGTTCTTAATTAAAAATTTGGTCTATATGGAGCAACAAAAATTTTCATAGAATGCAAAAATAGTATTGTAATATATATATTTTTAATTTCAACATAAGTACAGTTTATAAATATAATACATTAAAAATATATATATATATAGGGCAGGGCCTGTGGCTCAAAGGAATAGGATGCTGGTCCACCTGGGTGACTTTGCCCAGGAGGGGAGTAGTTTACATTAGCCTTTTCATTTCCAAATGAAGTTACATTAACCTCTTCATTCCCAAATGGAGTTACATTAACCTTTTCAGCAGCCAAAAACCTTATATTCCCTTCCCATTGTCCCGCTGTTCCCTAGCTTGTCATGCATTCTTTCCAAAGTTGGGACTTTTTAAAAAGCTGCGGAATGTGGGACAAATTGTTAAAGATCCGGACTGACGTCTGGTCACCTTAAGAAAGAGGCAGTTGTTTGTACTTTGAACCGTTATAGGGGTCTAAGCATCCTACACCTTCCACGGGGCAATGTTTCACTATTTCGATGTCATTGAATGGCTTCCCTTTATCCTCAAGTATATGGGCTACTTTATAAGATGCTTCAGTGGTATTATTTTTGGGTTTTATGGCTACTTGAAGGCATTGTCTTTGCTTTGCTTTTCATCTTTTAAATTCTGCAGTATAACCTTTCCCGCTTCCCCCTCTGTTATAATGCTGATGAGCACTGAATTTTTTTAATGTTGATATTATCGTATCACAAAGCAAGCAAATTATCTTATTGTTGGCAAAAACAAGATAATATTGCAATTCTCATTAAAATTTGTTTTCTTCCTTCAGCTTCTTGTTGGTTTTCTTTGATCTAATGGGCAATTAATTAAGGAAATAGAGTTTAAAAAAAACAAACGTTGACCTGTGCAACTGTTGACAAACTCCATTTCAAGCAAAAACACAGGGCACCACTGTCAAAAACTGACGAGTGGAGATTCTGGACCCCTATAAAGCTCTCATCAACCTGCCTCATGTGCTGAGGGAAGTTAGAAATCGTGAGCAGAGCAGCAATCAATTCAGCACTTGTGGGTTACTAATGTTCTGATTGTGCCAGTCAATATGGGAGGATTATTTCATTGGAACTTACTTTGTTCTTTGCTATTTTAAATACATTCATTTTTAAAATAAAAATTTAAGTGACAAACAAAAATTTATTCATAAAAATAAAAGGATTTGCTCAGTAAAATTCGGATTCAGGCAAAAGGCCACACTTAAAGTCCTAGAAGGTCACATGTGGCCTTAGGCCACAGGTCCCTCCCCCTGGTCTTTATGTTCATCCTTATGTCCCTACCATTCTGTTTAATTGCTGCAGCTGTGTAGTAAGTTTCCAAGTTGGAAAATGTGAGTTCTCCAAATTTATTCTTCTTTTTCAATATTGCCTTGGCTAGTCAAAGGCCCTTTGTAATTCCATATGAATTTGAGCATAGCCTAACTTTTCTATTTTTATGTAAAAGGCTATTAAAATTTTATCTTTGTTGGTTTTTTCTGTAGAGACAGAGTCTGTTTATCGCCTTTGGTAGAGTGCTGTGGTGTCACAGCTCACAGCAACTTCCACCTCCTAGGCTTAGGTGATTCTCTTGCCTCAGCCTCCTGAGTTGCCAGGACTACAGTTGCCCGCCACAACACCTGGCTGGTTTTTTGTTGCAGTTTGGCTAGGGCCAGGTTTGAATCTACCACCCTAGGTATATGTGGCTGGTGCTGTACCCACTGAGCCACAGGCACTGCCCAAGGCTATTGAACTTTTAATAGGCATTGCATTGACTCCATAGATCACTTTGGGCAGTACTGACATCTTAATGGTGTATGTTTTCCTATCCATGCACGTGAATAGCTTTCTATTTATTTAAGATTTTAATTTCTTTCAGCAATATTTTATAGTTTACAGAGTACAAGTCTTTGACCTTGTTGGTTAGATTTATTCCTAAGTATGTAATTATTTTAAATGCTATTGTAAAAGCAATTGCTTTCCTAATTTCTTTTTCATATTGTTCATTGGTTATGTAAGAAATAAAACTTATTTTTGTATGTTGATATTGTACCCTGCAACTTTGCTTAATTCATTTCTTAGCTCTAATAGATTTTTGTGAGTCCTTTTTTTTGAGACAGCTGTTGCCCTGGG
Source organism: Otolemur garnettii (assembly GCF_000181295.1). NCBI lineage: Eukaryota > Metazoa > Chordata > Mammalia > Primates > Galagidae > Otolemur > Otolemur garnettii. The sequence goes on along the minus strand of NW_003852502.1, from coordinate 6,634,667 downwards.
TGGAGTTCTGTGGCGTAACAGCTCACAGCAGCCTCCAACTCTTGGGCTTAAGTGATTTTCTTGCCTCAGCGTCCCAAGTATCTGGGACTACAGGTGCCCACCACAATGCCTGGCTATTTTGTTGTTGTTGTAGCGGTTGTCATTGTTGTTTTAACCAGCCCAGGCCAGGTTTGAATCCACCAGCCTTGATGTATGTGGCCGGCACCCTACCCACTGAGCTCCGGGTACCGCCTTTTTTGTGAGTTCTTTAAAATTGTTTCTGTGTGAGATCTTACCCCTGGTAACCACTAATTTATTCTTCAATATTATAATTTCATCATTTCAAGAATGTTGCATAAATAGAATCACACAGTATGCAAGTTTTTAGATTGCATTTTTCATTTAGCATAATGTCCTTGTCCATCCAATTTGTTGTGGGTGTTGGTAGTTCATTCTTTTTAATTAAGGAATATTTTTTGTTGTAAAATCAAACCATGGTTCATTTACCCGTGCATCTATGAAAGAATATTTTTGTTGCTTTTAGGTTTCTGCTGTTACAGATAACACTGCAGTGTACATTTTGTATAAACATAAGTCCAGACCAGGTATGATAGCTTATGCCTATAATGCTAGCACTCTGGCAGGGGGATCACTTAAGGCCAGGAGTTTGGGACCAGCCTGAGCAAGAGCAAGACATTGTCTCTATGAAAAGAGAAAAAATAGCCATGTGTGGTGGCTCATGCTCATAGTCCCAGCTACGTGAGAGGCTGGGACAGAAGGTTCTTGGGTCCAGGAATTCCCCTCCCAATAAGCAATAATGTTACCACTGCACTCTGGATGACAGAGCAAGACCAGCTCAAAAGAAAACAAAACAAACAAAAAAGCAAAAAAAAAAAAAAAAAAAGGCATAAGTACAATTGCTACGTCTTATAGCATGTTGATTTAACTTTATAAGAAACTGCTAAACTGTTTTTCAGAGTGGCTGTATAACTTTACATTTGTACCAACATGCGGGAAATACCCAGTTGCCCTTCACCAGCACTTGCTAAGCTGTATTTTATTTTAGCTACTCTAGCTGGGGTGCATGGGTACCTCAGACTGGTTTTAATGTGCAGTTCTCTGATGGCTACTGATGTTGAACATCTTTCCATCTGCTTATTTGTCATTGGTGTATCCTCTTTGATAAAGTCCTCAAATCTTTCAGCATTTTCTATTTGGATTGTTTTTCTACTATTGAGTTTAAAGAGTAGCACATATATTATAAGTCTTTTGTCACATAAATAATCTGTAAATGTTTTCTTCCTTCCTATGAATTGTCACTTAATAATTTTTACAGGTTACTTCAGGTAGCAAACATTTTCATTTTTTAATTTTGGTATTTGTGTGTAAAGAAAGACTCTTCACCCCGTTCTAGGCCACAGTGATTTCCTCTAATGGCTTTTTCCTAAAATTTTCATTGTTTTGCTTTTTACAGAGAGCTCTCTGCTCCATTTTGAGTCAATATTTTACACATTGAGAGGTTTTGGTCTAGGTTTGTTTGTTTCTTTCTTTCACTGTGGAATTTCAATTGTTCCAACATGATTTTTTTGAAAAGGCTATGTTTTTTCCATTGAAATACATCTGTATCTTTGTCTGAAACTAAAATTAAACCTACACATCATAGGTGTATTTCTGGACATTTGTTTGACATCAATTTGTTTCATTGATGTCTGTGACTACCCCTTCAACAACGCCACCTTTGTTTGTTACTGCAGCTGAATCACAGTATGTCTTAATACAGGGTAGTGTGATTCTTCCAAACTCATTCTCTTTCTCAATTTGTTTTAGCTTTTCTAATGCCTTTGGCCTTTTGACTAAAGTTTAGACTCTGCTCGCCAATATCACCAAAAACAAATTTGCTAGAAATTTGATAGATACTGCTTGCACCTATATGCCAATCTCAGGAAAATTGGGGTCTTACTATGTTGAGTCTTCTAATCCATGAACAGTTGGTCCCCATTTACTTAGGACTTGATTTCTTCCAACAACATTTGTAGTTTCCAACGTACACACCTGCACGTGTTTAATTAGGTTTACACTTAAGTATTTTTTGAAGCTGTTATAAATGGTATTCTGCTCATTATTTGGGTTTCCAATTAGTAATTGCTAGTATACAGCAACACATTTCATCTTAGTGGATTTACCCCTATATCCCGTGTTCTTGCTACACTCACTGGTTGGTTCTAGGAGGTTTCTTTTGTGCTGTGTGTTTTTTGAAACTGGATTTTTAGGCAATCACATGATACACAAGTAAGAGTTTCATTTCTTTCCTTCCAGTCTGTATATCTGTGCTTCCCTTTCCCCCCTTACTGAACTGACTAGGATTTTTAGTATCATACTGAACTTCAGGCAAGCATGCACATCTCTGCTTCCTCCCCAAATTTTTATCAATTTTTCACCTTTAAGTACAATATTAGCTGTAGGTTATTTTGTGGATGCTCTTTATCATGTTCAAAAAGTTTTCTTATATTTGTTGAGAGTTTTTATTATGAATGAGTGTTGAGTCTTATCAAATGCTTTTTCTACACCCAATTGATATGATTTTGTGGGTTTTATTCTTTAAATTGTTGATATGGTGATTACATTGATTGATTTGAAAATATTGAACCAGTCTTATGTTCTGAAACAAACTCCAGTTGGTCATGTGGTATTATTTATTTTATATATTGATATGATTTATTAATGTTTTGTTTGGAATTTTGTACTTATGTTCATGAGAAATATTTTTTATAATTTACTTATTCTCTCTTTATCTAGTTTTGGCATTAGGATAATACTGGTCACAGATATGGGTTGGGAAATATTCTTTCCTTTTCTTTTTTCTGAAAAACAGTTGTGTAGAATGGAATTCATTTTTTCATTAAATATTTTGTAGACGGTGGGTGTGGTGGCTGATGCCTATAATCCTAGCTTTCTGGGAGGTTGAGGAGGGTGGATTGTTTGAGCCCAGGAGTTCGAGACCAGTTTGAGCAAGAGTGAGACCTCATCTCTACTAAAAATAAAAAAATAAAAAAATTAGTGGAATGTTGTGGTGGGCACCTGTAGTCCCACCTACTCAGAAGGCTGAGGCAAGAAAGCCCAAGAGTCTGAGGTTGCTATGAGCTATGATGATGCCATGACACTCTAGCTAAGGTGACAGAGTGAGACTCTGTCTCAAAAAAAAAAAAATGTTTTGTAGAATTCATCAATAAAGCAGTGTGGAATTGGAGTTTTTTTCTTTTTGAGAGTTTTAACTATAAATTTAATTTATCTAAGACCTACAGGACAATTAAGGTTATCTATTTCTTCTTAAGTATGTTTTGGTAGGTTTTATCTTTCACAAAACTGGTTTCTTTTATCTTAGTTGTTGAGTTTATGGATATCAAGTTGTTTGTAGTATTTTCTTATTATCATTTTAATGACTGTAGGGCTGTAATGATATTCCCCCCTTTTTATAATCCTAGTATTAGTGATTCATATCTTTTCTTTTTTAAATCATTTTTTGCTGTAGGTTTATAAATATAATTGAAATTTTCAGAAATCCAGTTTTTAGTTTATTTTCTCTATGTTTTTGTTTTTAATCTAATTGATTTTTCTCTTTACATATATTTGTTTCCCAATATTTGCTTTAAGTTAATTTATTCTTCAGTTTTTAGTTTAATGAAATGAATGTTAAAGTTATTTGAATGCAAACATTCTTCTTCTCGACATAAGCATGTGCTGCTATAAGTTTCTTTCAGCCCCATAAATTAGATGCATCATACAGATTTTGATATGTTATGTTTGAATTTTCAATTAGTTGAAAACATTTACTTTTCTTTGAGCTTCCCCTTTGCCCCATGGAGTTTTTTTCAAAGTATAATATTTAATTTCTAAATATCTGGACATTTTCCTTTTATGTTGTTATCCCACAGGTCGCTGAAGATTATTAATTAAAAAAATTTATTTTCTCACTGTTTATATTAGATCATTTCTGTCATCTCTATTCTGCTACTGAGCCTATCTTTTGAATATTTTTTTGTGTGCATATTTTTATTTATTTTTTAGTTCTACAATTCCCTTTTTGCTCACTAATATTTCACTTATTTGTTGAGACTTTTCTACTTTTTCATTTGTTTCAAGAGTGTTTGTAGTTATATTTTGGAGAATTCTTATGAAAGCTCCTTTAAAATCCTTAGACAATTCCATCATCTTATGGAAGGTGCCATCTTATCTTTGCCTCTGTTGATTTTCTTAATTCTATTTGAGATTTTTCTGGTTCTTAGTACATATAATAAGTAATTTTGGATTATATCCAGGACATTTTCAATATTATGTTATAAGCCTCTGAGTCCTTATTTGAACTTTCTATTTTAGTGATCTGTTGGCCCATTTAGAACACATCCTCTACCCTATTTTATAGCTGTGGTTCAAATGTCAATTTAGTTTTCAGAAACTTTTCTATGATATTGTGGTCTCCTCTGTTTGTGTGCTACCCAGAGGCCAATTTGAAACTTGAATAGTATAACATACTGTAGTTTCATTTTCAAATTATTTGCTATGCTGACTCTGGTCAGTTCCATGCAAAGGCTGCTGGAAATCTCAAGATTTTAAATACGCAAATTTAAAGAATCCCTTTCTCTAGCTGTCTTTTCCCATAGCTCTATTTACACTCTCTAGTTCAAAGGTGCTGGAACACCACGCCTTTGCTGGTGCTCACTTAGTGCAGGCAGGCTGACTGGTACTGCCCCACCTTACAGTCCCCACAGAGCCTAGTGGGGAGGAGAAATGGCACGGCCTCTGCTCACAGTACTATAGGCTGGGTGCCGTCAGTAGACCCATGTACATTTGCTCCACAGCACCTAGTGGGGAACAGAGATTACTCTGTTTTCATTACTATAGGGAGGGTTGACTGTGACCCACAGTCTCCCCAGTGCCAGGTAGGAAGAAGGAGAGGGGGGCAGAGTTGCAGAGCTGACTTCTTCCTGGTCTTTTGCCTAGAGAGAAATAAAAGGCTTTTGCTTTTCTTGAGCATTTTTGGTATGTTCCCATTTGTGTCCCTAATTGCAGGATCCCAAGTGGCATCTCTCAGTTACTGAAGTCTCTAACTAGTCAGCTTTTCTCCTCTTCCTTTTGGTATTTTCTCAGCCATTTTATGTATTTTGTTATTTTAATTGTAATTATTCAGAACAATGGGATGAAATATGCTTACTCCATCTCCTCCAGACCCAGTAGTTTGTCACTTTCTCTATTTGCCTTCCCTTCCCTTTCATTGATCATTGCTGTTTTACTCAAGCAACTCTTATTTTTCTCTAAGGTTTTGGTCAGAGTTCATCTCCTCAATGAACGTTCTGGTGCTCCTAGGTTGCAATATATGCCCATTTTTGTGAGTGTTACCCCTTCTCTCTAACTGTATTTGCTTTGTTGTTTATTTCTGTGTCTGTTGTTCTGATAAGACTGTCAACTCCTTTAGGGACTTCAATGTTGTAACCTCATTGCCTAATTTCCTGGCATATGGTAAGAACTTAATGAACAGTTTTTGAATAATTGAATAGGAGGAAGAAACAGGCTATGTATGTATTCATAGACCTTTTAATTCAACGATAGGAACATTTTTTATTATGTGCCAATTATGTTTCTGATATCCTTCAGGGAATACTGGGAATACAGAAGTGATGGGCAGAAAAGGTTCTTTTCACCCTAGAGCTTACATTCCTTTGGTGGAGATAGAAAACAACATCAAATAAATGCCTACCCCTTAGTTAACCATGAATGTTCTTGATGGTGAAGTGAAGAAAATGGGGATATGCTAGGAAAGAGGGTTACTTTAGATTAAAGGTTGTAGAAAATCTTGAGACAGAAATTCTAAAATGGAGGAACTGAAAATATGTTGGTATACATAATTCCAGGCAGATAGAACAAGTGCTAAGGGTCATATGAAGCTGAGTATTCGTGTTTGACACATAGCTTCAGGATCAGGCACACTGCCTGTTAAAGTGAATTACTAATCCATAAAGATGTTAACATAGTTTTTTAGCCATCTCTGTTATCTCTCAGCACCTGCAGTACAGTGTCTTTTATAGAACAGTTGCTCAGACTGTAATAAATTTCAAACAGAATTATTTTTATTGATTTAGAAACTCATGTCACATTAGCTATTTATTTTTATACCCAAACCATCTCCATAAATGACTTTGTTTTTAAATCTTATTGCTAACATGGAATTATTTGTGTCATAATAACCTATGAACATGTCAATATTTCTAGGTGCCTAAGAACGTATTTTTGTCAGTGAGTGTTGTGTTCTGTTTGTGTTTGGCTATCCAGTGTCTAGGAAAATGCTGACCAAATAGGATTAGGATATAGATATATGAATGATTGGACTATACAGATTAATTTTACTGGTCTATAGGTATATATAATGTAGGGAAATTTGTCCTTTCTATTTTCCATATGTTCATAAATCCTCAAACCAATGTAGTATGCCTTTTTCTATATGTTAAATATGGCTTTACTCAAATCAAATACGTTCAAGATCATGTAAGATGTGCAGACTTTCTTCCGAGGATATAATACCCTCTGTGACAATAAAATTGAAATTATCCCTACTACTTCCCCCTTTAGTGTCTATTATTCTGATAGCAAGTGTTTTTGTACATGGTGTTATTAAGCTTTGTTTAAGATTGCTAAATCTTTTGTTGCTGAGCAACAGGTAAAATAAATTCAAGCCTCTTTCATCTGATGAAATGCTTTCCCATTGTTTATAATCACAAAGACAGTACAATATGCCGTGACATTTCATTTTACAGATGGCATTCCTGGAACATTTTAGTAGGGCAATGAGGTACAGTGGAAACATGGGGTTTGAAATTGAAAATACAATACCTGTGGGGCAGCGCCTGTGGCTGAGGAGTAGGGCACTGGCCCCATATGCTGGAGGTGGTGGGTTCAAACCCAGCCCCAGCCAACCCCCCCACCCCCCCAAAAAAAAGAAAAAGAAAAGAATAAAGAAAAAGAATATACAATACCTGTGGTTGAAACTAGCTCTGTAAGCTCATAGAACTCCCTTAACATGGAGACTACCACATGCACTTGCAAGGTCATTGAATAAAAAATATTTCTCAAATATCTATTGCACTGGCTCGTCTGAGACTGAAACATGAGCACACTCCCCTGGCAAAGATGGTCAGGAGCAGACAGACCAGACGAAGATGCCTTCTCACCTCCAACCAAATACGAAATACTGTCCCTGCTTCATATTCTATTCCTCCTCCTTCTTTCAGCACCAGAAATAGTAGGGGGAGCAGGCAATATGCTCCATCAATCTCTCCTTCATGCCAATGAAAACAGACCACCTTCTCTCTACTTTCTTATCCCCAAACAACACTTAGCCAACAAGTGGAGATGGTGGTGGTGGTGGGGTGCAGCTTCATTCAGAAATAGATGTGATATTGAAATTTTGATGAAATATGTTTTTTTATCAAAAGTTACTGTGAAAATTAGACAGTGAAACTCAATTGGGTGTTGTAATGGACTACGAATAAAACCATTTCATGTTTGTACAGTGTTATGATTAGGATTACGGGTTCTGGAGGAGGCAGAACCATACTCTTAATTGTAATATTGTACAAACATGAAAAAATTAAATTAAAATTCATTTAATTAAAAAATATATATGAATTTTAATTCTGCCACTTCCCAGAGACATTACCTTTTCTTCAGCTATAATGTGGAAATAGAACTGTTCATGGAAATGATGCAAACATTAAACATATTGTTATTTAAAAAATTAATATTAAGAAGTGTTTGGAATAGTACTAGATCTATAGTAAGCCTTCAATAAATCATCTCTTTATCTAGCTATCATCATTGCCATAATCATGAACATTATCCCCACCAACCTGAGACTAATTAATGTATCTATTATATTTGTAGGACAAACCCAGGATTTAAAAATCTCTAGTGTATAGCATCACAGATACTAGTAGGATCATAAAATAATAAATATGTTTTAAAATATTAATATAATTAACCCCCCCAAAATGTTTGCAGTTACAAACACCAATAATTTTGAACTTATAAAAAATCATAAAAGCAAAGAAAAGCTGTAGTAGAGAGTAGCTAAATAAGTTATTTAGTATTTAAAAATACAAAGTGTAGAACAGACACTTTTTGCCCGAGAGTAATTGGCTTTGAACAGTATACAAGACCCTACCCATGGGAGTGTGTAATACAACAAAATGTCAGATGGGGTTTTCCTGTTCTAAAGTGAGCCACCAACTTTTGGGACCAGCTACCTCCTCCAGGACTTGGCAAGAGTTAGAATGGCCACCTGCTATGACCTCTGCCACCATCTCTCTTCCAAGTTCTGACCAGGAAACTGAAGCCCAGGACAGAGGTCTTCAACGTGTGAGTTACCAGGGAGTGAGAAGCCCCTAGCTTTGTTCCCCTCCTTATAGGAGAGGAGGATGTCAAGCCCCCTCCCCTTCATACCACACACACTCCAGTTTTACTGTTGGGGCTGAGGTTCACATCATGAGGAAAGATGTTGGCTTGTGTTTCTGGAGTTTCACACAACTGAATGAATAGGTTAGTTACACGTAGGGAATGAATATTTCTGAGGGCAGAAAACCTGATATGAGTAGAGAAATAGGGAGAGTAGAGATCTTCATCCCTGAGAAGGAGAAGAGGTGAAGTACCACTCTCTGGATTTTCCACAGTCCAGGAGGGGAGCAGGCGAGCTTCCCATGGCTCCAGTGAAGGAGCGGGGAATGGAGAGAAAGCTGGAGCAGAGACCACCTGCCCAGAGCAGAGCAGAGCAGAGCAGAGGGGCCGCTTCCATCAGTGAGGGCTGTAGGCATGATTTTTGTGCCTCACTACTCTACATCTTTAAGAAGATCACAGCTGTGGCCGCACTATCTAGCTTTCTATCTGCCAAAACTTAGGACTTTTGCGCTTAATATTTTTTGTCTGGATTACTTTGCTTCCAAAACTTTCACTGGCTTCTGATTATTCAGAATATCTTCCCTAGCCTCCTCTTCTATCAACACTTTCTGACATACCTCCCTGCTACACAGGCTTTGTTACACATATCACTATCTACGTTTACTTGTGAAGCTTTTTATTTTCTCTCTCTAAGTCCTAGACTATGTTTCATGAGAGGCGGGACATCGCTTGTCTTACTCACGGCTGTTAACTCCACCGGCTGGCAATAGTGGGTTCTCTGTGTAGTTGTGGAATAAATCACAATCATGTTTTTTTTTTTTTTTAAGAATTGAATGCTTATTGACTACATGCATGATTTAGACACATACGAATCATCTTGTATGCATTTAAATTTAATGTTTCATCATTTTTCTTTTCTATGACATATTCATCATTTTCAGTCTATATCCTTAGTTTTAGAATTTAGATTTTTTGAAAAGAGCTTTTAAGGCAATGCTGTTAATAAGCACATTAAAACTTGTATCTGGATAACCTCTGGGAAACTAATTAAAATACGATATATTTAAGTTCAGTCTAGTTGATGGCAAACTGCATTTTCAGTGCAAAATATAGTATAAAATTAGTATAGTTGACTGGAAAGTTTGACATAAGGTTGATGTGAAACAACGACTAGATCAGATTAAATGGCTGACTTGATTCTTTTATTTAGCAAAACTATTCAATTCTCCTTTTAAAAATTCATTAAAATGTCCAAGTTAGGATATCACCAGGTATTTTGGTTGAATTAATTATATCTATAGAGATTCAATTAATAATTTCAAAGATTGAAAGTTAACAGTGAAGCATATTTGATTCTCATGATTTATGGTGATTGTGTTCTATAAAGTTGCCTTGAACAATAAATTGTCAATCAATCAATACATGGCCTTCTGTGCTTTTCTGTTCAAAGATACTTTAATATGAAGTTGGACAATTATTTGTGAACTCATCCTAGAAAAAGCACTACATGTCCCACTGCTGGATATCACTATGGTCATCATAAGGTCCAGGAGAGTACTGTGAAGGTGACCTTAGTTATATTCATTAATGAGGTATGTAGCACTTTTTCTAGGATGAGTTCGTGAACTTAATTATCAGACCTTATAAATTGTTGCTTCAGATCATTGAACACGTGGCCACCAGTGGTATAACTCTTGCCAAAACAAAACTTACCTAACAGTGGTATATCCCTAAAACACATCAGACTCTTGTGTTAGGAATACTAGACAGCACTTTAGCACCCTAATTGTGGAACATTTTAAACAGCAAAATTACTGACAAAAAGCACAAAAATGAGAAAAATGTGGCATTACATAGAACAGAAAAAGGACACATTTGTTTACAATTTGAGATCCGAGAACAAGAAAAGAGCATCGCCTCGCTCAGCCTCAGCTGGGAAACGTGGGTTGGGTGACTCAACCGTTTTCCCACTCGGTATGTGCCTACAAATAACTGTGAAGGAACTGAGAATATTGATTTGGGGGTTAACAATACATATCAGCAAGTAAGTGAATTGACACACACGTGATCCATAAATAACGATCAACTACATCCGACCACTAAGTATAGGATCCTGAAGAACATTGAGAGATAAAGGCAACACCAGCAAGTTACTGAAGAAAAGCATGCCATTTGTTAGCCACTCTCGACATGTATGATCATACTTAGAAAACAAATATTAAAATAATTTTAGATATTATGAACCGGCAATACTCCTGTGAAGTCTCTACTCACTTCTTTTTCTTTAGAAATTATAAGTGGAATAATGTCCCCCCCAAACCACAAACTAGATGAGAAAACCATGTCAACTCTAGTATGCGAGGAAAAATATTCTTATAAATGTTAGTGTCAGTGAGAGAAGTTCAGAGTGACTTCTAAATTTCTATTGGATAATAATAATAATCCAATAATATCCAATAATAATAATTATTATTATCAGTCAATGTCAATGAACAGAACAAAAATCCAATAATATCCAATAATAATAATTACTATTATTATCAGTCAATGTCAATAAACAAAAAAGAAAGTGAAGACATAGTTTTATTTTCTGTGTAAATAAGAATAAAATGATTCATAAATGGGAAATAAAATAGAAATAAAAAATAACAAGTATTCAGAAAAAAACTGTATAACCCATTGATAAATGCCTAAAGTCATCACTGAGTAAAGAGATAAAGGTCAAAATTTCTGGATACAGAATATAACAAAAGGAGTCCTGTTCACTAATGTCCGGAGAGCTTGGCATTCAGTGTTAAATGTCATAACCCTGGCTTCTCTTTTCTTTTTTGTCTTGGTTTCAATTGCTACAGCAAGTCATCTGTAGGAAATATCAATGAATGGACTAAAATAGGGCTCTGAGAAATGGTTTTTCTTTTTTATATATAAATCTAAAAACAGCCAGTCATTTAGAAAACTGAAATCAGAGTCTTTAAGAAGGATTTACCTTCATTAAAACTGCATACACAGTCTCTTGGAATGAAATGTTAATTTTCATATTATTTATAATACGAAGAAAGACAAGTCCGTTTGTAAAAAAAAAGCCCCAAAAATGACTTATAAAAGAAATAAACACCATTTGTTTGATATTGACCAAAATGATGACTTAGCTTCATTTAAACAGTGAGGGAGGAAATAATAAATACTGGTGTTTTTTGAATAATTACCAAACTGCCAGGAACAGTTCCAGTTCCTATGACACAGGGGCCATTATCATTCCCTAAGTGAATTAGGGAGTGGGGGTGCAGAGACGTTAACCATCTTGTCCTGTCTGACGACTGTTAAGTGGTAACATTGTGTTCTTTGGGGGACAAATGTAAGTACCCTCATAGAATCATATTGAGTATTTTCTCTGCCCTACAAATTCCAGGGTCCGTGTATTTGATGCTGCCTTCATATGATGTACAGTACTATTTCCATGAGTAGAAGAAAAATGAGTAAGAAAGTGTTCTTGCAATGATGAAACGCCATGTAAAAGTTAGAAACACAATGATGACAGTTCCAGGCCCTACTGAATTTGAGGTGAATGTGAAAGAGGAGCATTGACCAACAGGGTGAAGAGTGTGTGTGTTTGTGTGTGTGTGTGCGTGCGCGTGATTCCTTACGAAGCAAACCACTTGTGAAAATTCCCCGGAGTGGGAAGATCCTGACAGGAAGCCAGAGTGACCGACTGCAGTGTGCGAGTGGCTGCCGTCAGAGGCAGGGTAGAGTCAAGGTGTAGCTAAACTACACCTTCATTTACTCGGACATTTATAAATTTGATCCAATAAAACCCTAACAGGCAATGTAGGAATCTCTGTTGTCATCAAACACAATTTTCAAAAATACTATTTTTCTTTTAGGTAGCACTATGTCCACAGCAAAACAGAAGGAGAGGTGTAGAAATATTCCATGGACCCCTGGCGCCCATAAATGTGTAGTCCCCCATTATCAACATCCCCCACCAGAGGGGCACACTTGTGATCACTGATGAACCCACACTGACACATCATCATCACCCCAAGTTCACAGTTTACTTTAGGGTCCACCGTTGGTGTTGTGTGCACTGTGGGTTCAGACAAATGTAGAATGGCTTGTAACTGCCAATACAGTGCCGCATAGAGAATCCTCACTGCCCTAAATATCTGTGCTCTGCCTGATGATGTCCTCTCCGCCTCCCATCTCCTTCCTTCCTCTCCTTCACATCCCTGGCCAAACTCTGGCAAGCACAGTCTCATCACTGTCCTCACAGTGGTGACTTTCCCCAGTGTCATATTGCTGGAATCACACCGTACATTATATGCTTGTTCACACTGGATCCTCTCAATTACTAGTATATGTTTACAGTGCCTCTTTCTATTTTTATGGCTTAAAAGTTCATTTCTTTCTGTCTCTGGGTAACATTCTGTTGTCTGGATGTATCACAGTTTATCCGTTCATCTACTGAAAGATATCTTTGTCTTAGTTACGTCCAAGTTTGGGCAATTATGACTAAAGCTGTTATAAACATCTGCGTGCAGGTTTTTGTGCTGACATAAGCTTTCAGTAGTTTTGGGTAAATACCAAGGAGCACAGTTGCTGGACCATATGGTCTGAGTGTGTTTAGTTTTGTAAGAAACCTCCAAACCCTCTTCCAAAGCGGCTCTCACGTTCTGCATTTTCCCAGCAGTGAAGGAACATTCCTGTTGCCCCAGACCCTTGCAGCATATGGTGGTGCCAGTGTTCGAGATTTTCCAGATTCCAATCAGTGTACTCCTGTCTCATTGTTTTGATCTGCATTTCTCTGAAATTCACATCCTTTCATATGCTTGTTATCCATCTGTCTTCTTTGGTGAAGTCTGCTCAGGTCTTTAGTCTATTTTTAATTGGGTTACTATTTTATTATTGTTGGGTTTTAGGAGCTCTTTTGGTACACTTTGTAAAACAGGCCATAATTCGATGTGCCTTTTACATCTTTATTTCTGAGAGATATTGGTTTTTAGTCAGTTCTCTTTTCTTGCGGTGTCTTTGCTTTTGGGATTTGGGTAGTGTTGGTGTCACAGAATAAACTGGGAAGTATTGTTTTTTAGCTTCTATCTTCTAAAAGAGATTGTAAATAATTGATATAATTTCATCCACAGATGTTTGGTAAAATTCATTAGCAAACCCACCTGGGAATGGCAGTTCTTCTTCTGGAAGGTCATGAATAGTTAATTCCACCTCTAACTGAACCTCAGAGTCAAAGCCTTCTATAGATATACTCTTATTTGACAATGAGAATGTTACTTTCTTTATTATTATTGCTTAATACTTCATTGCAGCAATCGTCTGATTTCTTTTATGAATGTATTTATCTTCATTCATTCTTTACCAGGTTTTTGTTTCTAATCCTTATCTTAAACATTGTTATTGTTAAATTTTAAGCCTTTTTGATTTTGTGAAGGGCAAAAAGTGGAAACCTAGTAAACACATGTATATGTAAAAATAAAAAAATTTAAAAAAATAATAATTAATTCCATTTCTTTAATAGACGGAGGCCTACTTGGATTGTCCATTTTTTTTCTTGAATGAGCTTTGGCACTCCACTCTCTTTTTGCTCACTTGGTTTCTGAAAAGTCAGTTGTAATTCTTACCTTGGTTTCCCTATTGGTCAGGTGTTTTAATTCTGGCTTCCTTCAAGACTTTCCCTTTACTTTTGGTATTCCGTAGTTTGAAAATAAAATGTCTAAATGTTGTGTATTTTTGGCATTTAGCCTGCTTGATATTCTCTGAGTTTCCTGCATCTGTGGTTTGGTGTCTGATCACGAATTTGGGGATATTCTCAGTCATTATTCTTTCAAATATTTCTTCTTTTTCTCTCTTTGTTGCCTTTTGATATTCTCTTATGCATATGTTACACCTTTTGTGCTGTTCCACAGTCCTTAAATATTGTATTCTTTTCACTTTTTGTCTTTTTGCTTTTTAAGTTTAGGGGTTCCTATTGCTGCAGTCCCAAGTTCAGAGATTCTTCAGCCACATTCATTCAACTAACATGCTCATCGAAGGCATTCTTTGTTTTTGTTGCAGTGTTTTTAATCTTTAGCTTCATTTTCGATTCTTTCTTAGGTTTTAAATCTCTCTGCTCATGCTGCTCCTCTGTTCGTATGTGCTGTCTGCATTATCCAGAAGCATTTAGCAGATTAGTCCTAGTTATCTTGGATTCCCAGTCTGATGATTTTAACCTCTCTGCCAGATCTGTTGTGTTTTTTTGTTTTCTGGTACGTCATGTAATATTTTCTTGATAGACATAATGTAGCAGGTAAGAGGAACTGCTGTAGACAGGCTTTGGTGATAGGTGTAGGATGTGGGCAGAGTGGTTCTGTAGTTCTCTGGTTCCGGGATTGGGACTCAGCCTTTTAGCGAGCCTATGCCTCCGGACTTTGAACTTCACAAGTCTTTCAAACGTTTTTTCCTCCTCACTTAGGTGGGATAGATGGTTAGAGTGGGCTGAACTGGGTATTTCCCTTACCTCAACTTAGTCTCTGATAACAGATTAGGGCTGGCTAACTAGTTTCTCTTGAAGATGCCCCTGTTAGGGAGAATGAAGGGTTCTGGTGTATTTTCAAATGGTGTCTTCTTTCCTCCCCTGGACAGAGCGCAAAGGGATTTTCTTGTATTTATTGTGAACATCTCATCAAGGTTATTCACATGGAAAGACAAGAATCGTCCTATGACTGGATCCCCCGGGCGTTTCTTTTCAATTTATTTTTTATTAGATCATAATTGTGTACATTCATTCTATCACAGAAAGCTACAACCCCCGGGTGTTTTTAACTCTTATATTTGTCCACACTAAGCCTCTAGCACATTGTCAGTTATGACTCAGATTTTCCCATCTTAGCACTGAATCCCGCAACAGTTTTCACTCATGAGTGTCTGCTCTGGTAAGCAGTGACTCCCGTCTGTCTCTCCAATCTCAGGTGCAGTGGGTTATCCTATTTCCTCATCTCTCCCACAGAATCAGGAGAGTTATTATTATTTGTTTGGTCTGTTGGTTTTTTACATGTTGTTACGACATAATGGTGACTTCTAAGCCCTTTTATGTGTGGAACCAGAAATTGAAAGTCTCCACTTTTCCATCTCGGAGAGGGACAAGCTCAGTGGTTCCAGGTGCATAAATCCTGTTCTGTCTTCATTTCTAAAAGAAGTATACTAGACCATCTGCACACCTTACAGCAATCAACAGTTCTGGGTTCAAACTTCACTGAAATGAACCCGATGAAGCTTGAGTCTCAAAAAGAGATTTTCCTGTTTTTAAAATATTTCTGAAATTGTGGTTCTTATATTTCTCAAGTAAATGGAATTATAGTAAGGATACAGAAACACTTTAAAAAAAAGTTCTAAGCTCTTGCATATTTAAAATATTATATTAACTTCATTCATAAGAAGACATAAGTAGAATGAAATTAGTTCATGCTGACTAATCTCATGTTTATTTTTGACCATCGAGATAGCAAATTCTGTTTCTTTTGTGTGCTTAGATTTACTGTTTTGTTAGTGGGGAACCTTATGGCTTTAACCAAGTAGTCACCTTGTTTATTATCTATTGTTGTTAATCCATCTATCATTACAGTAGGAAGAGATCACTACATGAAAAGGGCTTGCCCAGGCACACAGACAATAGCTGTGGGCAATTATGGAGTAATGTAACTAAAAAACAAACTTGTCACTCAATAAATCAGCAATTATTTTTCTTTTTTACTTTGGACTATATGCACATATATTTTCTCTTACAAATTAGTTCAATTTCTAACCACAGTTATTTTCATCAACATATTTTCAAGCATGCTTAATGCTGGGAGTTTCCCTAGGAGATAAAAATAAAAATTCTGAATACTTTCTGTGTGTAATTTGGGATTGTTATTCTCTGATAGCTTTAAGATGTAGTCTTTACAAATTTATGGTTCCAATTGGAAATGTGGTTCAGTAACTAAAAACAGGAAGTTTGTACATCATTTTGGAACCAGAAAAATATGCAACTAAGCAAAGTATCAACTGAATCATGGAGGGCTGTGGTCTGCATCTGTAATGGTATACTTCTCAAAACAAGCTTGAAAACCGTGCTGTGTCATCTTTTCTGATAAATTGGTGGTAAGAAGAAAAAGCCCATACAAAGCTATAGGGAAATGTTCATTTGGTCGTTTACTGTCTGTTGTTGTAGAGCTACAGGTGTGTCTCAATTTGGATGTCTTGCTCGAGGATAAAGTGAGCTAGAGAAAAGAAAATGTTATTAAGAAAATCATAAAGAAGAGAAAATATATTTACTATTTTTTAAGTGAAGGTGGACCATCCTCACCATCTACACATGGACTAGTTCAAGAAGAAGGAATAAGTGAGCTCGTTTGAATCCTTCACTGCTCTTTTCCTGGTGTTATCTGGGTATTGGTCACAGTGCAGGTGCACATACACACAGATTTTACACACCTCATGGACTGAATGAAGGACAATGACCATATGATCAGCGGAACAGATACAGAGAAGCATTTGGCAAAATTCATTATCATTTCATGATGAAAAACTTCCAAAGATAAAATTCCAAAGATATTTTTCAAATAAATAGAAAAACAATGCTAAAATTTGTATAGAACTACAGAAGTCCCTGAATAGCCTAAACAAGCTTGAGTTAAACGAGCATAGCGGGACTCATCATACCAAGTGAATTAAAAATATTCTATGAATCTAAAGTAACCAAACTATACGATCTTGGTATAAAAGGGAAAAAAAACATAATGACCAGTGGAACAGAATAGAGAACCCAGAAATAAATTCATGCATTTACAATCAATTAATTTTTAACAAAGGTACCAAAAACACACAACAGAGAGGGACAGTTTATTCAATGGTTGGTGTTGGGAAGTCTGGATATCAACATGCAAAAGAATGAAAGTAGATCCTTACACCACACGCATGAGTAAACTAAAATGCATTAAAGACTTACCCAAAATACCTGAAAGCATAAAATCACAAGATGAAAATAGGGGGGAAAGATTTAGGACATAGTATGTGCAACTTTTCTTTTGATATGACCCCAAAAGCACAGGTAACAAAACAAAAATAGACAAATGGAATTACATCAACCTAAAAAGCTTCTGCACAGCCAAGGAAATAATCAATGGAGTGAAGAGACATACTACAAAATGAGATAAATTGTTTGCAAACCATACATCTGATGAAAGGTTAATATCTATAATGGATAAGTAACTCAAACAACTTATTAGGAAGAAAACAAATAACCTGATTTAAAAATAAGCAAAGAGTTAAAAAATTTCCCAAAAGTAGAAATACAAATGACTAACAAGGATATGAAAAAATGCTCAACATCACTATTCATTAGAGTAATGCAAATTAAAATCACAGTGAGATATCACCTCACACCTGCTGGAATGGCTACTATCAAAAAGATGAGTGTGAAGAGGTATTGGTGGGACGCTGAGAGCAGGGAACCCTGGGACAATTTTGGGGGTTGATGTAAAGTGGTGTAACCATTGTGAAAACAATATGGAAATTCCTGAAAAAATTATAAATAGAACTACTTTGAAATCCAGTAATCCAGATACTGGTTATAAGCCCCAAAGAATTGAAATCAGTATGTCAAAAGTATATCTGCACTCTCATGTTCATTGCAGCATTATTCAAAAATTGCCAATGCATGCCAATGCCAATAAACCTAATTGTCCACGAACTAATGGGTGGATCAAAACTTAATGCTATTGTACTGCATTTTACATACACATATATGGGTATATGTATTTAAAATATTCTGTTAAAAGAAAGAAGGAAATCCTGTCATTTGCAACAACAGGAGGCACCTGCAGGACATTATATTAAGTGAAATAAGCCAGGAATGGAAAGACAAATACTTCAGGACCTCACTTATATGTGGAATATGTTAATAAAAAGTTGAACTCATGGAAGTAGAGAGTATTATGGTGGTTACCAGGGGCCAGTGCTGGGTGGTTAGGAAGGTATTTGCCAAAGGATACAAAATTTCAGTGAGATAGGAGGAACAAGTTTGAGAGATCTATTGTACAAAATATTAACTATAGTTAACAACAACACTTTGTATCCTCCACAGTTGCCAAGACAGCAAATTTGAAATGATCTCACCACATGTAATAACATGCATATGTTAAATAGTATAATCTAGTCTTTCCACAATGCACACATATTTCAAAACATACTGTTACTCATAATAATTATACACATGCTTCTTGTCTTATGATGGGGGTTACGTCCTGATAAATCTATCATAAATTGAAAATATTAAGTTGTAGATCCATTGAATATACCAAACCTACTGAACATTATGGCTTAGCCTCGCTCACCTGAAAAGTGCTCAGAACATTTACATTAATCTATAGTTGGGAAAATCATTTAACACAAAGCTTATTTATACTAAAGTGTTGAATATCTTACATAATTTACTGAATACCATATTGAGAGTATGGTGGTGTCTACTC
This sequence comes from Otolemur garnettii, assembly GCF_000181295.1. Lineage (NCBI taxonomy): Eukaryota > Metazoa > Chordata > Mammalia > Primates > Galagidae > Otolemur > Otolemur garnettii. Next base: position 6,615,750 of record NW_003852502.1, on the reverse strand, counting down.
AATGCATAATTTCTTTCACTCCACTGCAATGTCAAAGAATTTAATGTCAAAGCATCTTAAGTCAAGGACCATCTGTATATAATCTTTGTTAATCAGAAAATTAATTTAAAATGATATTGTTCTTTTAAATTATCAATTTCCATTTTTCACTGCTAGCATACATTCAGTTGATTTGTTACATTTACTTTTTAATTACGACTTTTCCAAACATAATTATATTTTTTCTAACACTACACAGATGACCAGTCATTTGCCCATGTGCGGAACCAAGTCTGGCCACAGAGAGTCAGAGCAACACGGGAATGGAAGGGACAGACTTGTCCCAGTGGCTTCTATCAGTTGCTACAGCCCACTACTGACCTTTCTCACATCTGGGAAACTTTCCTGAGATGTGGCTTCAGAATCTATCTGTGCATACACTGTAGGTCAAGGTCTTTCATGCACAAGCCCCAGTTGATCTCATATGTGATGAGAAGCTACAAGCTTTTTAATCTATCAGCCAGATTAGCAGGCCAAGAGGAATGAACTCCAAAAAGTAGCAGGTTCTAAAATAGCAAAATAAATGTATCAGTCTATACAAAATAAATATACTATGCATCTTTGCAGTCAGATTGGCTATACTATTGTTGTTTGGAAAGAGGGGGCATCTTTATATGTAATAAAAAACCAGCTACAAAATTTCTGCTCATCACCATTAGAAAAAAAAAATACATGTTTATATACATGTTTCCTTCAACAAAATCTAAATAATGGAAATCGTGAACAAGTACCTAGAAGTGGCATAAAATACATTGAGTGTGGGAGGTGGTGAGAGGGTTTTAAGTACATGTTTTCTATTTGGAATCCTGAGTAATTTAAAGTTTGTTTCTTGTTTTCCCTGAGACATTTGGGGATTATAGCCACACATCCCACTGAATCTGGGTTGATTTATGTCCTCAGGGTCTAAACATCATCATGTGCTCCCAAGCTCCCTGGACTCACAGTCCACACAAACACCAGCTCTGTGACCAGGAGGCTCGGCCACATGCCACTGTGGCCTCAGATCCTTGGAGGGTCAGTGTTAGCAAAACTCCTTAATTTTAGCTTTTAAAGACCCAAGCCCTCAATTTTGTAATCTTTCATAACGATTTACCAAAATTTCTTAACAAAGGAAGGCCCAAAAGGATGGGGATAGTTTCCCACTTCATCCCCAGGTTCCAAAGCGTTATTTTTAGTGTGGTCTCCGAATCCTGAAAGCACCACAGACATCACACACTGCCATCCGAGAAAACTGCTATGGGAATTCATTGTCTCTAACAAGAAACTTGTTTTTCATTTGTAAATACATCACATTGTTGGGCCCATTTTCCAAGTTAATCATTTTTTCTGAGTGATTTGAGTGTTTCTAGACAGAAATATGTCTTATCTCCCTTATATTCTTTGGGATAAGATTGCCGACAAATTGCAACAATATTCTACAGTCTCAGTAGCTCATTATTTATAATTGGACATAAACATGATTCGTATTAAGTATTCAATAAATGTTGGGTGAATTAAATTGCAGTGGGAAAGAGAAACAAATGTTACCAAGGAAGGGGTTGTCCCTGTGTGACTTTGGTTAAGATTCTTCATCACTTTGCACCATTCTTTGTCTTACAAGTACAACAAGGAGTTTAAAGCAGTCTCTAATATTCACTTCATTTCCTAAAAGTGCATTTTATTGAGTATTGGGAAATTGGAAAATTTAGTTTAAAAATACATAAGCTTTATTTAAATGAAATATAAATATACTGAGACATATCTTAAAATTTGACAGACTATTAGTTTGATTAGGATACTGAATAAACATAGCCTATGATTTTGTATTTGTTTCTTTTTCTCTACATGAGGCAAAAATAGTTTTAAAAAGAGGATTCTATTACAACTTTGGTTTAGGATACAAGTCCAATTAGTTTGTTATACATTTTGATATATTTTGGAATTGACTAGTTGTGATGAGGTCGTATATTTGAAACCATATTCAATTCAAATGAGAAGATGAAGACTAACATCAAGCACTGAGATTGCAGAAACAATAAAATAGTTTCAAAAAAAAAAAAAAAAGCCTAGGACCAGATGGCTTCACATCAGAATTCTATCACACCTTCAAAGATGAGCTTGTACCTATACTGCAAACCTCTTCCAACCATTGAGAAGGAAGGAACCCTTCCCCAACATATTCTATGAAGCAAACATCACCTTGATTCCAAAACCAGGAAAGGGCTTAACTAAAAAGAACTACAGACCAATTTGACTAATGAATATCGAGGCAAAAATACTCAACAAAATCTTAGCTGATACATTGCAGCTACTCATAAAAAAAATTATACATCACATTCAAGTAGGCTTCAGCCAAGGGATACAAGGTTGGTTTAACATATGCAAATCCATAAATGTAACACACCATATCGACAGGAGCAAAAACAAAGATTATATGATCTTCTCAACAGATGCTTCGAAGCATTTGACAGCATGATCAAATTCATAGAAATTTCAGCATCCTTTTCTAACAAGAACACTTAAGAAAATAAGGTGGTACATTTCTTAAGCTGATTGAAGCCATCTATGACAAACCCACAGTTAACATCATACAGAATGGTGTAAAATTGAAAGTTTTTCCACTTAGAACTGGAACCAGGCAAGGATGTCCACTATCACTACTACTATTCAACATAGTTCTGGAAGTTCTAGCCGATGCAATCAGGCAAAAGAAGGAAATAAAGGACATCCAAATGGGGGCAGAGAAGGCCAAACTCTCCCTCTTTGCTGATGATATGATTTTATACTTAAAAAACTCCAGAGATTCAACCACAAAACTCCTGGAAGTCATCAAGAGATTCAGCAATGTCTCAGGGTGTAAAATCAATGTCCACAAATCAGTAGCCTTTGTATATGCCAAAAACAGCCGAGTTGAGAAGTAAATCAAAGACGCAATTCCCTTCACAGTAGCTTCCAAGAAAATAAAATACTTAGGAATATACCTTACAAAAGAAGTGAAAAATTTTTTCAAGGAGAATTATGAAACCCTAGGAACAGAAATTGCAAAAGACACTAACAAATGGAAGAACATACCATGCTCTTGGCTGGCAAGAATCAACATCACCAAAATGTCTGTTTTACCCAAAGCAATCTGAAGATTCAGTGCAATCCCCATTAAAATACCAAAATCATATTTTGAAGAACTGGAAAAAATAGCACTTCATTTTATATGGAACCAGAAAAAAACCCTACTTTTTTTTTTTATTATTACTAAGGCTATTCTTAGTAATAAAAACAAAGTCAGAGGCATCGCCCTGCCAGACTTCAGGCTATATTACAAGTCCACAGTGATCAAAACAGCATATAGAGACATAGACATATGGAACAGAATAGAAGACCAAGAGATGAAACAAGTCTCTACTTGCATCTGATCTTTGATAAACCAAACAAAAGCATATAGTGAAGAGAATCCCTATTCAACAAACGAATGGTGCTGGGAGAACAGAAAGACTGAAACTTGACCCACACCATTCACCCCTTACAAAAATTGATTCAAGATGGATAAGTAACTTAAATCTAAGACACTAAAAGATAAAAAGCTTAGAAGAAAGTGTGGGGAAAACTCTTGATATGTTGGTCTGGAGAAAGATTTTATGACAAAGACTTCAGTGGCCATTGAGACAACAACAAAAATTAACAAACGAGACCCAAATAATTTGAAAACCTTCTGCACAGCCAAGGTTACAAGTAAAGCAAAAAGACAACTTTCAGAATGGGAAAAGATATTCGCAGGATATGAATTTGACAAAGGTTTGATAACTAGAATCTAAAGAGAACTCAAATTAATCAACAGAAAAAGAATAAACAATCCCATCTACCTCTGGGCAAGAGATATGACCAGAACCTTCTCTGATTAGGACATACAAATGCCTAACAAACATTTGAAAAAATGCTCATTGTCCCTGATCATCAGAGAAATCCAAATCAAAACCACCCTGAGATATCACCTAACCCCAGTGAGAATGGCCCACATCACAAAGTCTCAAAGCTTGCAGATCCTGGCATGGATGTGGGGAGAAGGGAACACTTTTACTCTGCTGGTGGGACTGTAAACTAATACAATCTTTTTGGAAGGAAATATAAAGAATCCTCAAAGAACTCAAATTAGACATCCCATTTGATCCCGCAATCCCATTACTAGGCATCTACCCAGAAGAAAAAAAAATCTTTTTATCATAAGGACATTTGCACTAGACTGTTTATCACAGCTCAACTTACAATTGCCAAAATGTGGAAACAACCTAAGTCCCACCAACTCAGGAATGCATTAGCAAGCTGTGGTATATGTATACCATGGAATACTATTCGGTCACTAAAAAAGACAGAGACTTTACATCTTTTGTATTAACCTGGATGGAGTTGGAACACGTTCTTCTTAGTAAAGCTTCACAAGAACAGAGAAGCAAGAATCCAATGTACTCTATTCTAATATGAAGGCAGTAGATGGGCTAATATGGGTGAGGGGTAGGGGAATGAGCAAGTGGGGAGAGGGGAGGAGAAAGGGGCATGGTGGGTCACGGTGTATGGCACACCTCTTGGGTGCAGAACACAATTACAAGAGGAACTTTACCTAACAACCGCAATCAGTGTAAGCTAATTCTTTGTATCTTCAATGAATCCCAAACAACAATAATAATAATAAAATACCACTTGTCCCTTTTATGAAGACACAACTTACTGGGTATCTTTCTTTTAATTTTCCTAAACAAGTAGAGCATTTACATATCTTTAAGGCAACTCTTTCTGTTCTGTTGGTGAAGTTGTTTCCTTGATGGGAAACCACTTCCCATAAAATAATATTTTCATACTTGTTTACTTAGTGTTTTCTGGACTATGTTCTGTGTGGCATAACATATGTTTAAATCTTTTTAAAAAGAGTCTATAGTTAGATAAGTTTGGGAAGCATCAAATTAAAAAACATTGAATAAAATGTGTCAGGATGGTTTGGATATTTTAATATATTGTACATTATAAATATCAGAAGAAGAAAAATAATAAGTGGTAATTTCCAGGTGTTTTCATTTCCATGACCATGGACCACTTTTAATAGAGAAATATGCCTGATGAACAATGCTGCTTAGCTATTTAAAATTTTTTTTGATGCACAGGATTTTAAGTGGATCGGAAATTTTCGTATCACTTAAAAATAAAATGTTTTTTTCCTTTCATAAAATGTACACATGTGTGCAAAATACATTATGTACAGTCTAGCAGGTTTCTTGGTTTCAGAGAGAATTAAGATATATTTCATCCTTTGACAAAAATAAATTTTTCAGATAAATTCAATCATTAAGTAGCTTTTAGTGCTTTAAAAATAACTAGGTGTGTACCTATAAAACTTGTCTTTCCTTATGATCTGCTAAATTTACGAGGTCTAAAATCATGTTACTTCATGAAGTTTGTTTCAGCTGTTAGATCTATGATTCTAGTACTTAAATAATTTCTATTCAACAAATTTTGATCTAAACCTAGACCCGAGTCTCTTTTTAAAGATTACTTTGACCATGGTCTTAATATGTTTCTATGTGTGTGACGTTGCACATCTGGACAGCAACATATATTATTTTAAAGTATTCATGGTTTTGGTCTAAGCGTAAGTGGAATTGAAAGAGAAGCTATTTCCTTCATTAATTGTCTGTCCTGGAATTGTTTTGATTTTTAAAATGTTACCACTACTTAAAAGCCTTTACAAAGTTTCATATGTATGACATCAGACATTCAGACAAGCATAGGCCTAGTAGATGTGACATAGTGCTTCACAAACTTAAGAATCATAAGAATTATCTAAGGATTTTGTTAGAATTTAAAATTTCTGGTGTCCTTCCCTTACATATTTTGAATTTTTACATTCTGATTGTTATATCAGCCTGATTCTGATGGACTGCTAGGCTTGATAAACACTGTAGTATCCATTATATAATAAATACTGGAAATAATGCTAAATCCAGTGACATGTCAGAGATATAGTGAAAAGTGGGTACTGAATTTTAAATTGTTACAAATTCCTTTGTGTTATCCCTTCAGATATGTTATTTTGAATTAATGCTGGTGTATTTGCATCTCTTAATCAGAATCTTTCTTATTTAGTAGCTTGTAGTAATCCCGTGTGGCTTGAAGAACAGATATTCTCTCTGATTGAGAATATCAAGTCACCATTGCAATCGATGATCTTCGTTAGGTATCAATATATAAAAGCACAAAGACTGCCCTTTAAGCATTTTCTCTACCAGTACAGGAGACCAGAGGCTGAACGTCTTAGTAAGGAAATTTCTCCCTTTTCACAGACTAGATTGGGACATCCTTCTTCTCGTTGTTCTGTAACTATTCTGTGTTTCAACGCCTTCCCTAGTGAATGGGGATAATAACACTTAACTCATTAGGCTGTTACTTAACCAGCTCGGTCTGAGATGGTTAGAACAGCGTCTGGCACCTCGCACAGACTGAATACAAATTACTCTGTTATTCCTTTCATTATTTTGTTATTATTCCAGACCTTTTTGTCTCTCGTCCAAAGTGAGCCTAAGTAAGTCACCATTCTGTTAGAGGTACCGCTTCTCTCCCTCAGAACCAGACTCTGGCCTGTAATCATAAGGAGTGACAGCTTCCTGTCGATATGTCCCTAAAACAACACCTAATGGGTTTTTATTTACATAGACTCCATGAGATAACTGAAAAATATTAGATTTTTTGAGGAAAATGTTTCTACAGATTATTGGAACATCGCGATTGAGCATCTGGCATTTATTTCTAAATCTTCCACACAAGAAACTCGTGAAAACTCAGTTAGTTAAGATGATTGCCTCTCTCTGAGTGCTCTGTGGATTTCTCTTCTTGTATTTTTCATACTCTACCAATATTGTTTACATAGGACCATGCATTGTGCACTCAGACAAGTTTTCATGGCAGTTTTGTTTGCTGTCTGTCTCTTTAATTTTCTTCTTTTTTAAAAAATTTTCTTTTATTTTTGGCTGGGGCTAGGTTTGAACCCGCCACGTCTGGCATATGGGGCCAGTGCCCTACTCCTTTGAGCCACAAGCAGCACCGCCCTGTCTCTTTAATTTTCATGTTGTTGACTATGTGAAATATATTTACATGTTCTTATATAGCCTGCAGTGGAATACCATATACTATGTAGTTAATTATAAACTTGCTTCAAGTTCACAGTCAGCAGAGTTTTTATAAGTGGGTCATTCTGATCATGAGTGTATCTGTTACACTAGGATTTACCCTTCTATTTGAGGTGTTGGGAAGGCATCAGTGAAAGGCATGCCAATATATCGTTGTGTTAAAAGGTGTGTGTGGGGGCGTATGTGCATTTGTGTGGGGCTGGGGTGGGAAGGGAAGTGTTTGCTCCTTAGTTTACTCAGAACTCATTTAGCAATGCTAAAAATAAATGCTATAAATGCTATAAAACTCAATGCATAATGACATCAAGATTTTGTCTTGCATGTATGTATGCTATCTCTGTATGTATTTCTTATTTGTCTTTTTTAAAATAACATTTATTGGGACAATATTTTAGGTTTTCAGATATGTCTTATCTTGCACAGGTCAAGTTCTTATCTATTTATTCAAAATACGTATTTCATTATTGACTAAAATCGACATGGGCATTCTTCTGTAGACCTGTTAATTTAATACCACGTGTATTACTATTAAATTGAGACTTATGGAACCACTCATGGGCACATTTGGTAGTAAAAGTCAGTGGAAAGCAAGCAGGTGGGAGGGGAGAGGAAAGGAGGGGTAAAACCACACCTACTAGGTACAAAAGACCCTGTCCGGGAGAGGGGCACACCTGTAACTTTGATTAAGACTGTACAAAAGCAATTCATAGAACCAAAACATTTGTCCCCTTGTAATATTCTGAAATTAAAAGCAAATTTCAAAAAATATAAATAAAAATTCCAGCATATATTCTGACACACTTATGACTTGATTTTTGACATTGTTTGGGTTTAATATAAGTGTGGGTCTAGATAATTTAAAAATGTTTAATTAATAGCTGTACAGGGATAGGTTCTATGTCATTCAAAAAATTTATTTTGAAATTTTGACTCAAAAATCGAAGAATTACACTATTGTCATCCAGACCTCCAGTTACTTGGTACATTGCCTTGGGTAAGCTTCACTCTGTTAATCACTCACTCCTGTCTTCTTAAGGGAGAATCTTATCTTAAACATTTCTAAACTTGTGTGCTCCTCTCCTTCAAAATAGCTCACAGAATTAATTACATATTGACATTAGGTAATATTAATCTACAAAATATTCAGACGATATAAAGGGAGCTGTTTTCTTTTGCTCTTCTTTCAGAAAAAGACATTTCTATATGAAAGCAAATGGACTAACTTCATTCATTTGGAATGCTGAGGTTGAATCGGGTTTTAGCCATTTTACCTAATAAGGTAAACCATCAGATTTGGTCATTTAAACTAAGCTTGGAGAGCGGTTCCAGATTAGGGGCATAGTGTCAGATGACTCTCAACCACAAGCAAGGGCTTGTAATCATCAACAATATGTTGTAAAGCCAAGATGCAATGTCACCAGGACGTGTTTATCAGTCCATAAGAAAAAGATGAAACACTGACTTCTGACATTGCCATGTCTCATCATAGCTATCTGCTGCCCAAACCACATAAACTATCTCTATAAGGTGACCATGGCTTAATGGCTTTTCTGGTCAGTCAACTGTGAGTGAACACCTTTAAAAATTCAATTCTCTCTTGGGACTGGTGGTGAACTTTGAACACAATTTTAAGAATACAGGCTGAGTTTAGTTTGTTCATTTTCAGTGATTTCTGTCTTTTGACACTTTCTAAGACATACCAAGCTTCAATCACTATTTTATTCCAACATCTATTTCAAATGGACTTTAGTAAGTATATATTTCAGAGAATTATGTCCTCTGCCTAGATATGTCCTTCAGCTGATGATGAAGTTCTGCTACAACTCCCCAGCACAAGGTACATGAAAGAGCTCGGAGGGTCTCCTTTATGTATATCGATTGCTAAGATTTCAAAATAATATTTTTAATGTAATATTTAAAAATATCTCATGCCTATTTCAAATGCATAGGGGAATGTTATTTCCATAATAACATTAATAATAGGATAATGCAGGAGAGGAGAGGTTGGTAAACAATATCTAAAAATAAAATACTATAAGTAATAGCCTTGACTATAGACTTGTTAGTCATGAGGTTTCGTTCACAGCCGCCCATGGAAGTGTGCACACACTCATGATAAAACTGACACAGTAAATTTTGCAGGGTAGGTACCGCTGGTCTCGGGGAAGTAGAAGACAGCTTCCCTAGAAGCAGCATAGTACACATTTCCTCCCTTCAAAGTCTATTGTCAAAGTTTTTCACACAAGTTCACACCTTCCTGCCTGATCACACTTTCCTGATCAATGAATAGATGGGGATTAAGATATCTATTAAGACTGGAACATGTTGACATTGAAATGGACTCTGATCAATAGAATATCCCCAAAACATCATATTTGTTTTGACTAAGAAATTCACATTTTCTTTATAATTTTTTTATCTGGATTAGACTCTCAGATTCCTTAGTCAATTTTTGTGTAGAATATTCTGAAAGTAATATTGTCCTATTAAACTTGTGAGGGCACTTTGTCTTTATGGAATTAAAAATTCATCTGATAAATTATATTCTCTAGGTTCACTTTGATATTGGTAGAATGTTTTTATTTCAACAATACCCATTCTGCATAATTTACTGTAATTATACTCAGTTTTATCGTGTGTGTGTGTGTGTGTGTGTGTGTGTGTGTGTGCACTTCCCTGGGTGGCTGTGAATGAAACCTCATGACTAACAAGTCTATAGTCAAGGCTATTACTTACAGTATTTTCTTTTTAGATATTGTTTACCAACCTCTCCTCTCCTGCATAATCCCATTACAGAAATAACATTCCCCTATGCATTTGAAATAGGCCTGAGATATTTTTAAATATTACATTAAAAATATTATTTTGAAATACATTTATTTATTTACTAAGTTTTAAGCCAGTTATTTTCAGACAATTTTTATTCTTAGAGATCTTAGTACCTCTTTGAAATCCCCCATTTTCATGTATTTAATACCCCTTACTTTTCAGCCTTTGCTAAAAACCCTGAATGATTTGTCCTTCAAGCTAATCATTCTCAGGCCATTTCTTAACATACAGTAATCATTTCTCCATCAAAAACTAATTGAAGGCTCAGTGTCCGTACCTAGGTGGTTAGGGTATCGGTCACATACAGCAGGGGGCTGGCAGTTCAAAGCCAGCCTGGGCCTGCTGAACAACAATGACAACTACAACAACAACAACAAATAGCCAGACATTGTGACAGGCACCTCTAGTCCCAGCTACTCAGGAGGCTGAGGCAAGAGAATCACTTAAGCCCAAGAGTTTGAGGTTGCTGTGAGTTGTGACGCCACAGCACTCTACTGAGGGAAACATAGTGAGACTCTGTCTCAAAAAATAAAATAAAATAAAATAACCTAAGTGAATACTTGTCACATATGCACAGGAAGTAGGTAATTTTTTTCTTCTTTAGAAGCTAAAATTCTAAAAAGTATGAATACAAAAGTTTGCTGCTGGATTAAAGGGAAAGGGCTGGATTCTTGACCCTCTGTTTTCTATGGAATAACATCTCCACCCTAAATAGTGGGGCACAGTGGCCCATCATTTGCCTGTGTACAGAACAAATCCTGGCTTTAAAAAGTAGAAAAAGCTCTAAAGAGACTCAGTATAAAAGAGATAATAAGGATTTTTCAACTACAATAATTTCTCAGTCTCATATTGATCAATGAATACGTGTTCTCATTTTAATAATGTAAGATATTGCACTGGGTGATTTTGGAGACACTAGGGTAATTAGGACCAAACCCCATTAACAGGAAGATGTTGTCCCCCTGTAGGCACTTAGGAAGTGCTCATTTAGCTATGCTGACTTTGCAGCTAATCCATTCGGAATGTGAGTGAGTGTATTCCCGTCCGTGCATGGGCATTACCACTGGACAGGCAGAAATGATTAAAATTGCATTACTTTTCAGGTCTGTGTGCTAGGAAATAGTCTTCTGGGCTAATTATGTGTGACCCACTATGCATGTAATTCACCTAAAAGCATGTCAAGAAATATAAATAGTATAGAGAAGAAATTTAACTTAAGCAAAAGGGTAAAATATTCCCAAAGGAAAGAAAGATAACATAGATATAATAAAGTGATCACCCAACTATGATCGACAATTAAAAAAAATAAATTCTATGAGAATGCACAAAACAATTGGTGTTTTTACCTATATAAAGATGTATGTTGATTAGCTGTCTTGACATTAGAAATTTTTGTACTAAATGTTGTTTGTCAAATTCTCATCTAAAGTTGTCCATCCTTTATGGTTGGGTCCATTTGTAAGGTAGCATCCTGGTCTTTAAGAATCTTTACGCGACTTTCAGATGAGTTGTTCAGTAGCCTTCCAGAGATCTTTTGTCAGAGACCTTCTCTGGATAAATCAAAATTATTCTTATCAATGGAATTTTAAAAAGTGCATTTCTTACACATTTCATCATTAAAACATACAAAATTCTTTCCTACAATATCATAAAACTACATACTTCTATAAAACTTATAATTTTACTGCTTTTAATACTTTTTATCATGTAAAAGTGATTTTGATTCTGATGAAAGTCGTTTTGGAAAAGTCTTATATAACTAGTAGGTAATAAATACTTTTCACTTATTATTAACATCAGAATTAGCATTTAAGTTTTTCAGAGAGGTGCTGTAATGCTCCTGCAGCCACAGTGTTTATGGCATGCTTATGAACACAAAGTTGTTAAAAACCTTTCCAGGAAAACCATATCCTGCCCAAAAGTTTATAGTTCATTCTCTTTTGAAATTATGATGCAGCCACCAGCCAATCAGATTAAAATAAGACTTTAAAATAATGTTACTCCTAAGAAGCTAAGAATTCCAACACACAAGAATGTTCTTAAAAGGTTTAGACCTAACATTCTGATTACACACCAGATTTATAAATGAAAATATTTATTGAAAATGTTCAGAACAAATTTTATAGTGGTTTATTAAATCCTGAGGTAAATACTCCTCAACCCACCTCCATATGGAAAAGAGATGGCTTTTATTCAATGGGGAATAAATGATTAAACTCCTTAATCTTTATAATCACATGTTAAATGTCCATTAAATCCTGTCCTGTATAAGGGTAAAGATATTCCTAGCCAAGCCGCTATCAATAGATGTAACTTCAAAGGTTTGCTATCTAGATCTTCCTATAACCTTAGCAAAGAAATATTTTTCAGATCTGATGATCCACGAAAATAGTTGTAGTTGCTTATCATTATCTGTGAAAGGCTGTTGATGTAGACAATTATAAACCTTCAATACATTGAATCAATGTTGGTTGAGATGAAAAGAAGCTACAAATAACAATGGTATCTAATACAAAGACTTAAAAGGGAGTAAAATAGCTATTTAAAAGAACTACACTAGTATTGTTTTATATAAAAGTAAGGGAGAAAAGTGGAGAATATTTTCACACCAGCGTCCACAAGAACACTAGCTGGCTGGGGCAAAAGTATTAATTTTTTTTATTGTTTCAGGCTATTTGAGGGTACTAAGAGTTAGGTTACAATGTTTGAATTTGTTAGGTAAAGTCCCTCTTATGATTGTGTGTAGGAGATGCCAAGAGCCAGATGACATCCAAGCAAGATGATCTGCAGCTGAGGCGTGGACCTCGGGCCATTCCTCCACAGGAGCTCCTTGTGGGAGGAGCCCGTGCCCTCAGCCCGAAGTCATTGTTAATTACTCCCCTCACCTGTATCATTCCGTTTCGATAAAAGGCTGGTGCGGAGGTTGCTCGGGGCTACCCGGAAAGTAAGGGCTAGCCCGCCTTCCACAAGCTTGTACTTCTAATCCGCCTCTCGCCTGGTTCCTTCCTGCGCTAACCGAGACCAGGGCTATAGGAGCCCGGGTCACGACAATTGTGTCCTGCCCCCAAGAGGTGTGCCATACACCTTAACATTGTGCCCATTAAGTGGGAGCACACCTATTTCCTCCTTCCTCCCCTGTCCCAGCTTCCTTGTGCCCCGTGCCCCCCACCTTGAACTGATTTGAATTTTTCTCATATGTGGGTGTGTATTAGATTGTCCCATTTGATCCTGCCATCCCATTATTAGGAATTTACCAGAAGTAAAAAAAAGCATTAATTTTAAAATAGCTCTTTTGTTTTCGAATTGAGTTTTATATTTATAGAAGATTTGGGAAGGCAGTACAGAGTTCTGTGTGCCCCTTCCGTATCCAGTTTCCCTGCAGTTGATAATGTTACGTTACTTTGGCATATTGGACACAACCAAGGAGCCAACATCAGTACATTTCTATTAACCAAACTTCACGTTTTATTCAGATTTAACTAGTTTGTCCTTAATGTCTTTTCTTTCTTTTTTAAAATTAAATCATAGCTGTGTACATTAACGCAGTCATGGGGTAAAGTGTGCTGGTTCTATATACAGTCTGAAATATTTTCATCCAACTGGTTAACATAGCCTCATGTCATTTTCTTAGTTATTGTGTTAAGACATTTATATTCTACATTTAGAAAGATTCACATGTACCCTTGTAAGATGAGCCATAGGTGTAGTCCCACCAATCACCCTCCCTCCACCCAGCCTCCCCCCTCCCCTTTCTCCCCTCCCCTCTCTCCTCTCCCCTCCCTTAATGTCTTTTCTTTTTCTTTTTTTTCTTTTTGTTCCAGCACACTATCCAGGATACCACATTGTATTTAGACATCGTGTCTCCTTGGGCCCCTCTGCTGTGACAGTGCTCAGTCTTTGCTTGTGTTTGATGACATTGGCTGCTCTGATAAGTACCGTTCAGATACTTTGTCCTGCAGTTTGGGTTGTCTGCTGCTTTTCTCAGGGGTAAGCTTGAGCTACAGATTTGTAGGGAGCGTGCATGCTGAAATAAAGTTTCCTTCTCATCACACCATACCAGAGACATTGTCAACGTGACTGATGTCACTGGGGGTGATGACCCTGGTTGCCCAGCTGATGTACTTGCCAGTTTCTCTACTGTAAAGTTAAAACTCTGATTTTTTATGTCAAATCTGTACGTGCTCTGTGTCCTTCTGGAATGCCCCATTCTTTGAACCCTTTCCTGTGATAAGAACTTTCTCACTCGCTGAGGCACACGTCTCTCCAGCCTCCTCGTGGTACGTGAGGGGAGAGGAGCTCTTTCTGCGGCAGTCGGAGCCATCGGCCTCCAGACACTCAGCCCAGGGCCAGGTGGAATGTACTCTGGTGACGAGATGGCAGAGATAGATAGGTTAGGGCAGCAGGGACAACAATTCACTTATTTGTCAAAAACCTCAGGATTCGGGTCTTGCCTCTCTCCACCACACCAGGAAGCTCACTCTATTAGACTCTTTCTAACCACAGCAAAAAGCAGTTTTCTTTTTTATAGGTTACTATTAATTTTTCAACATAGGTAAACCCTAAAGTTGACAAATAATTTATGTGACAAGGAAGCAGCATGAAGTTAGGGTTAACCTCATGATTTGTTATTCTTATGCCCTTGCATCCTCTTATGTTTCTTGGTAGAGAAAAGGATAAAATTGCAGCTGGTCCATACAGAAGCATATCATACACGAGAACATTACCTGGTGTGGATTGTAGTGAAAAATTCTGAAAAACTGCTGGCCTTTATCCCTGCTGTTATTTGTTCAAATTCCAGTTTTCCATGAAGCTGATCAGTTTACACTTTTGGACAATACCTCACTAGACCATCATCCACTAATTGTGAACACATAATGCTTCATCTGCTCTTGTTGTCTAGCTTAGACAAAAACTTACAGGCAATATTAGAAGCATGGTTTTTATTTCAGCATTTTAATGTTGTCCATACATTTTCATGATATAAGGACCTAATTTTCACCTGTAAAATTAAGAATATTTAAGAATGACCAAATTCAGTTTTCCCTGAACATTGAATATAATTTTTCCTCTCTACTCAAGGAATTTTAAAACAAATTTTTTTTAATTTCAAATAATTAGAGATGTGTAAGAAGCTACAAAGAGATAGATGTGCAGGCTGCACAATTACAAAGAGATCTATACGGTTGAACAATTAATTTCACAAACTCGGTCTAGAAAAAGTGCCACAAAAAAAAAAAAGAAAGAAAAAATGCCACATGCATCTTTGCTGAATATCACTCCAGTCACCTTTGAAGTGCACTCCTTGGGAAGCTATGGACCAATGCCAGTGCCTGGTCCAGCCTTCTAATCACTTTTTCCAGGATGAGTTCACGAACTTAGTTGTGAGGGCAACTTCATATGCCCTTACCTTAGACTTCCCCAAGTTAACATCCCACATGACTAGAATAGGGTAGGAATCCTAGGAAACTGTCATGGGGACAAAGCATGGAGCTTTTTCACATTTCTTCAGTAATGCATGCACGTGTGTGTGTGTGTGTGTGTGTGTGTGTCTTGAAGGAAAATCCTTGACTTTTCGGTTTCTCTCTGCCATATTCTATTGGTTATGGTAAAGAAAGCTAACTGTTGTGATCACCTAACTCAGAAAGCTGGGTGACTAACACAACAGTTATTTACTACTCAGACAACAGCCAATGTGAGTGTTTCTGCTTATGGATCACCTTCTCTGTGGTCATTTAAAAACCCAGAGTCCTTCCAGATTTCAGGTCCATCCTCTTTTAAGCCTTACAGTAGGATCATTTCAACTGGCAGATGGGGAAAAAGGGAGGAGATAGATCACACTTTGCTGGTCAGGACTCAGTCATGTGGCTCCTTACTGTAACTGCAGGAGAGCTGGGACTGCAGGTTAGCTCTGCATCCAGGAGGAAAAGGGAACGGGCAGTGGTTTCTGCCACATGTAGTTCTTTGAAGAGCCAGGCTTTATGCCTCATCATCTTTTGTTGGAAGTACTGATTACAATTTTTACTATACCCTTTTTTTCTTAATCTTTTTTCAAATATTCTTCCTAAATTTAGTTATGAAATTTCTGGATTTTTTCTGTTTTGTTATCATTATGGCAAAGAAATGGGAAGCAAGTAAATTCTATAAGCTCTACAAAAGTTAAATAATTTATCCAGTATTTTAATTGCAAAGTTTTGTTTTTATCCTTCAAAATCTCTTTTCTTATTCTCTAATGTGCTATAAATTAATAATAAAAATGTACTTGGTTAGTAATCCAAATATAAGGACATTTAGAAATATAAAAATAATTCATTGTATAGATATAAATTTTGTCCAAGTAGTTTATATCTGGAATACTGATCATAATAAGAAGAAATTATTGGCCAGGCACAGTGACTCACACCTGTAATCCTAGCACTCTGGGAGGCCAAGGTGGGTAGATTGCTCCAGTTTAGGAGTTTAGAGCAGCCTGAGCCAGAGCAAGACACCATCTCTATTAAAAATAGCAAAATGAGCTGGATATCATGGTGCATGCTTGTAGTCCCAGCTACTTGGGAGGCTGAGGCAGGAGGATTATTTAATCCCAAGAGTTTGAGGTTGCTGTAAGCTATGATGCCATGGCACTCTACTCAAGGCAATAAAGTGAGACTCTGTCTCAAAAAAATATTTTTTCTGTTAATTTTTTAAAGATATTTTTATTTACATAGATTATTTGGGATAGTCTTTGTAGTCTTGATTTTAAGGTAATATTGAAATATGAAAAATGGAAGCCATGCATGGTTTGACTATTCCCCATAGCAATTCAGCAACCTAATTCTGTTGAATTCTACAACTGTGTGGGTTCAGTCATTGCATCTTTTGCTGTTAGACACACAGACCCCAATGGAGATGTCATTTACTTACTTACAAATCATACAAAGAGAAATTTTGCAAGCTCTAATGATTGCAGCATGTGGCTATGAAGGACCATGTTTAATTATAAGAAATCAGGAGAAGGAGGCCACTTTCCCAACTTCAATTCTCCCATGAAAGTCTTACAAAAGAGACAAGGACTTAATTTGTAAATTATCATGCCATGGAAAGTCCTTAAATAAACATGAAAGTCAGTTCTGCTCTTTAGTAATTTTTGATTCTCAAATCATTATTTCCATAGTAAAGTATCACTGTCTTTGTAGTTTGGGGTATTATTAAGAAATTAAAGCACAGATATAAGGAGCTAAAAATCAGTGAACAGATGGAAAATGTGGTATTGCTTTTAGAAGCATTTCCAACTGAAATTTGACATCAGTTGTGGATTGGTCAAATATCCTAAAGAAATGCTAAATCCAAACACTAAGTTTAATCCTGCCAGTTTCCCCACAATAGTGCATATATGTAATTAAGGGGAGGACTTGACTGTCTATCTTTGGTGTGACCTAATTTCTTAAGTATGTATGATGTAAAAGCCGCCTCCCTGCAGCACATCAGGCTTTCCTGTTCTTCCCAGACACCACCACTCCTTTCCTTTCTCCCTTTCATCCTTTCTGGCATGACAAATATAGACATGAGTATGGGAATCATCTACGAAGTTTTCAGGGACAAGCATTTCAAACTGTTTTCCAGAGCAAGAATTGTACCATGCACATTTTCTACACACTAATATTTTTTAAATACTTTATTAACATTTATTAATATTCTTTAACTTGTTTTCCATTTTCATGCCAGAAGTTTGATCTCAAGTATGCATTACAGAAAATTTAAGTAGTTTCCTTCCTGCCATGAGTTCATTTTCAGTTAGTAGCTGGCAAGGGACATTATGCTATGCCACTGTCATCTGGTACGTAAGTTGTCTGTCTTGAGCTTTGGAATATACAAATCTTCAAGTATTAGAATTTGCACCCCATTTGAAGAAAAGACTGATGTTGCTGAATGAAAAATGGCATTTTATCTTCAAAATTGATGCTTTTCATTTTGCAAATTAACAGAGATGAATTTTACCTTCTTATTGTGCTTCATCCCTGCGCAGGGCCAGGCCAGCCCCTGCTTCTTGTGCTAGCTGTTACATAGTTGGTAGTTCCAGAATGTTATTCCTTGGAGCCCAAGGACAAAACAATGACAAGAGAAATCTGCTGTAAAAATAGCATCACAAGAATGGAGAAGCATGAATCCTATGTATTTGGTATGAGGACAATTAATGACCTAGTATAAGATGGGAGGTGGGGGAAGGGGAGAGCAGAGAGAGAGAAAGAGAGAGAAGGAGGGAAGGAGTGGGGAACAGGGAGAGCAGAGAGAGGGAATGAGGGAGGGAGGTGGGAGAAGGGAAGTGAAGAGAGGGAAGGAGGGGAGGTGGGGTCTCAGGGAAGACACAATTATAAGAGGGACTTTACCTAACAAATGCAATCAGTGTAACCTGGTTTCTTGTACCCTCAATGAATCACCACCACCACCAACAACAACAACAAAAAAATAGCACATACTATAAAATAAACTACTAATTATTTCTGGATTATTGCTTCCCTTCCTACAATACTCTAGCTTATAATTCCCTTTATTTGGGTAGCATGTGACTCCTTAGCTCTGGTTCCCCTATTAGTGATTTTCAACCCATTTGCTGCATCACATGATGTGCTGAGAGAGGATCTTAGGTGTGCCACGAAAATTTTTAAAGATTATTAATTAAATTATTTTTGAAAGAAGGTCAAGTATTGTAAGCATTATTTTTTTAACTCTTTGTTTTTTGATCAACATAATTTAACTTGTAGGATCAAGTGTGCCATGAGATACAAAAGGTTGAAAACACTGCCCTATTCAGCATCTAGTCATACCCGAAGAATAAAAAATGAAACAATATCTTTCCTGAAACCCAAAAGTTATACTTGCTATCCCCCCTCTAATGAAAAGGGGATATAATGGGTGATGCCTGTGGCTCAAGGAGAGGGCGCTGGCCCCATATACCGGAGGTGGTGGGTTCAAACATGGCCCTGGCCAAAAACTGCAACAACAAAAAAAGGAGGGGGGATATAAAAAGAAATTTTCAGCTCCTTGTTAAAGGATACATAAAACATAAAATTCATGTTTTAATTATCTATGTTAATTACATATGAGGTATAGCTATAAGAGAAAGAAAACATGGCTAACAGTATGAAGATTCAGGGTAGATTTCTGAGAGGAAAAATGATAGGCATTAACGTTTTGATGGGATATTGAAGAATGTGGGTTTCAAAAGATGAAGGGCATTCTAAGAGTGGGGAGCATCTGTACCAGCATTGGTGGCAGGTAGCAGCGGGGTAGGCTCTGGAACTATGAATGCGCGTTGTTAGACAGAGGATGGACTGGAGTCAAAGATGCAGGTGAGAATAGGGAGGGACGGAGTCAGTCTCCTACATGTCAGGTCATAACTGGTTCCTGCGTTTTATTCTGCCATAGTTATTAAGACAACCCTCTTTCACTTTCAAAAGTGCCCTGGCTGGGATAGTGAATTATATCATGTTGGGGTGGGGGGCCTCTGGCAAAGCATATGGTGCTGTTCCTCCCATTCTCACTCCCTGGTACTGCCAGTGTTACCTCATCATTTTCATAGATATTACAATTATTCTCTCAGTCTCTATGGAGAAGAAGATGTAGGGAGATGTCAAATCATAAAGAGTTTTATATATCTTACTAAAAGGTTAAAGTTTAAAGCTTTAGAAAGGGATCAGTGAAGAATTTCAAGCAGGAAAAATGCATGCTCATGTTTTTGTTTAACAAAAAGCACTATGGTAGTAATTCAGGACAGCCAGAATGATGCAGGGCCAATAAAAGCCATCACCAATGAGCCATGGGATGAAGGCATCATAAGCCACCCAGTCTCAGTCAAGCTGCCACATGACTTCAGTTGACTACAGCTGCCTAAATGGCCAGGGTGGAAATTAAAACCACAATAAGATACCACCTTACTGCCATCAGAATGGCCATTATTAAAAGGCAAAAAACAATAGATCATGGCATAGATGCAGCGAGAAAGGAACATTTCTATGCTGTTGGTGGGGCTTCAAATGAGTCTGAGCTCTATGGAAAACAATATGGAGATTGCTCAAAGAAATAAATGTAGACTTACCACTTCATCCACTCCTAGGTATCTACCCAAAGGGGAAAAGAAAGGTCATTTTATCAAAACAATTCTTGCAGTTGAATGTGTACCGTAGCACAGTTCATAACTGCAAAGATGTGGAACCAGCCTATGAGGCACCCATCAATCTATGAATGAATACAGAATATGTGAAACACACACACACCAACCACAGAGTACTACCCAGCCATAAAACACAATGAACTTGGATGGAACTGGAGACCATTATCCTAAGTGAATTATCTCAGGAATAGAAAAGCAAACACCACGTGTGCTCCATAGTAATGAGCTCTGGGAACTAACAGACGGGCACACAGGCATAAAGAAATATTGCCGAGACATTTGAAACCAAGCATAGGGAAGAGGGTGACGGGTAAAAACCTTAACTCAGATCCAACACACTATTCTCTGGTGATGGGCACATGAAAAGCCCAACTTAAGCATCATATACAGTGTCCATGTACCAAAAATATTTCTACCTCCCTAGTATTTTGAAATAAATACTATTTTTTTCCAGAGCAGTATTTTAAAGGACTTGAGTAAATGTGGTTGCATATGATAGAGTTGGATAAGAGGGCTGATCATGATAAATACATTCCTTCTCAATTTAAATCAAAGTTTATTATTATTGGTAAAAGTATAGAGGTGTAAAAATGTAAGCGTATAGACAAAAATTCTGGCAAAGGAAAATTATCAGCAGGAATATATCTTCTTAGATACCAAAGGATAAGAAAAATGTAGAATAATTGCCATTATGAGTGGAAGCTGAAGAACAGAACAGAATAGAAAGTGAAGAAACAGACCCTAGTACATGTTGTGACAAAAAGTCACAAATCATGAATAAAGTTGTTTTCAGTTCCAAAAAAGTCCGTACTTCACATATTCATCAAAGTAAACTATGCTTAGATTTAAAAGATAAATATTTCAAATTAAACTTAGATTATCCCCTCTCTCCAAAGTATAGTCAAAGAAAACATCCCTGACATGATGAAGAGGGCCACTCCTCAATCAAGGAAACTATAGCATTCTAGTCACACAGTGGCCAGTACATCGTTTGTGATTTATCAGATTTTGCTGAGTGTTCACTTAAGTTCCCTCATGTGACAATGACACATGAGAGTAGAACCAACAATGTAGTGCATCTAGAATCATTTATCTGTAATTTGGAAAGCCAAAAAGCTCAGAATACCAAAATATATTTTATATCTTGCACAATCTGACTTGAGCTAAAGCTAGTTAGTGTCTTTTCATGTGTGACTATTTATACATTTCATTACAGAAATATTTGATTTCAAGGGGCTACATCAGACCTATCGGACATATTCTGACATATTTCTGAATTTTTAAATGCACTTGGCACCAAAGGATTTCAGGTATATGACGTGGGGGAGGCCTTGATACATGACTCATTGAATATCAAATTTTGGAATTTTCAATCTGGGAGAGACGCTGATGACAGGGAGTAGAGCTTTCTCACCTCCTGATGGAAAGAGGCTCAAGGTCAAAGCAGCCGCTTAATTTCAGGCTTAGGCCTCTAGTTCATAACTCACACCAACCATAGTAACAGTACA
Organism: Otolemur garnettii; assembly: GCF_000181295.1. Taxonomy (NCBI): domain Eukaryota; kingdom Metazoa; phylum Chordata; class Mammalia; order Primates; family Galagidae; genus Otolemur; species Otolemur garnettii. Next base: position 6,594,082 of record NW_003852502.1, on the reverse strand, counting down.
TTCTGAGTCTGATCATTTTTAAAACAAATTTATCATCCAGGTGATATAATAAAGCTTACAAAACTTACAATGGTAAGTTATTTGGAAAGAAATAAGCTTATTTCTTTGGCTTTTGTTTCCATTGTAACTTACCATTGTAAGGTAAAATAATTCTTAGAGCAAGGCAACAAAAATGAATTACTTCTACAGTGATAAAACACTTTGAGTTAATGGTTATAAATGACTATATCTAAAGAAATACAGTAATTATTCACATGGTATAAGATGTATTATTCATATACTTATCCATTCAATAAACCTCTAAGTGCCAAAAATATTAAACCTACGTTAATATTTATTTTATTTGGGATTAAGAATTTTCTGAATAAATGGGAAGACTTTAAAAGGAGTCGTGGTTTGACTACAAAGAAAAATTTTAAATTATATATGAATACCAAAACAAACATAATGAAGAAATAGTTAACTGGTGGAAAAATTTTCAAATGCCTTATGGGCAAAATTATGAAGAAATAATTCTTTGACATCAGAGAAATTTTTAAAATGTGTATGAATTAAAAAATGTAAAATACATAGTCTAAATGGGAAAAATACCTATAATAAATTTTGCAGTTCTAAATGTGTAAGTAGCATAATGAATCCCTGAGAGATGAATTTCCAACAGAAAAATGACATCAAATATTATAAATAGGAAATGTACAAAAGAAAATTACAATGTTGAGTAAATAAGGAAAATATGTTCAATATTACCATGAATAAAATTCCATGAATAAATATTAAATCAGAGAAGTATTATTTAGCATTTACCGAATTATTCATTAAAATTACATTTATACAAGTATGGAAGATATATTCAGATGATTGCTGGTGTGTTGTGTATTTAGTGATGAAATAAAAATCATGGAGCTGATCAATCAGAATAGAAACCCAATCAATCAGCTCTATGTACATTCTGACTGGAGTATAGACACAGACCTTCTGGTGGATAATATGTCAAAATCCGTCCTAATTAGACAGACAGATTTTCTCATGAATGTATTAAATATGTTTGATACAATTTCAAGTTGCCCTCTAGAGTGTTTTGTTAATTTACACGTTTATTAGCAGTTAATGAAAATCTGTCCCCCACATCTTAGACAACCTTTGGTGTTTTTCATTTATTTTCACTTATTTTAACTTTTTGCCAGTATGATAGATGGGAAAATACTGTTTGATTATCAGTTGGATTTGTATTTCTTTGGCCATTAATAGAACTGGTCGTTGTATTTCTTCCTTGGGGTACTGATTGTTCTTGTCCTTTTACCATTTTGTGGTCAATAGGTTTAAACCTGTTAGTATCCAAGTAGAAGGAAAGAAATTTGAATGATTTCTCTTCATTCCCATGGCCACACCAATTACTTTTTGCGGCCTTCTTTAGAACACAGTGTTCTGCATTGAAAACTCCAGAATGAAAGAACATACTGTGTGACGTTTTGTCCAAAAACAAGTCACTAACTTTAAAAGAGCGAGCATTGCATTACAACCAAGGGGCCGGGTAGGACCGAGGAGCGGGTGTCACATTGGTTTAGCTCTGCGGCTGGTCTCGGGCCTCACGCGTGTCGCTTCACTTTCCTCTGGTCCCGGCTGATCCGGGACCACCCAAGTTCCTGAATGCAGCTCTTTCTGTAGGACCTTGACTCAAGCCCAAATTGCAGGGTGGAAGGTCTGTAGTTTGTCGGAGGAATGAATAATCTCCCAGCCGTTCCTTTCACCCTCCTCGGGTTACCATGTGGAATGCCCTTTTGGGTAGCTTGGAAACCGGTCCTATGCTTGTATCATGAGGAGACTGAGATGCTTCTTGTGGACTTTATGAGGCAGGGAGAAAATAAGAAATGCGTGCGGAGGTTGACCTAGTTACCTCATCCAAGTTGACTGGGGTTTGGGGTTTCCTGAATTCTTTTCATGTCTGAGGAACCTAGCAAAGGGGTTAGTAAGGAGGAATTTTGAGGGCTACTGATTCACCCAAATGGATTAAGTTGTCTATGGTCCCTGGCATCCCATCTGCTTTGGGCCTCAACCTTGTATTTAAAGGGTAAACCTGATATGGTGGGGTTGTTGACAGTTAGCTGTATTATTGGCCATCATATAAGAGAGTTTCTGAGAAAATTTAGAGACACGTTTTGGTCATGGAAATAGGGTGATTATTATATTTCCCTAAGGAGAATCAACTCTTTGAGTTGCACCCACAAGTTTTTAAATATTTATTTAATTCCTTGTTTACCAGTGACTGATGCTTTAGAGGGCATTAAAATCATATTTACAACAGTAAAATGTAGCTTTTATCCTAAGGATGTTGTGATAGAAAGAGCTGCAGAAGATGCTTTAGGAACTGCCTTGCTGTTTGTGTAGCCTCAGGGCAGTTGCTAATCTCCAAATTCACCTCCTCCCCCATAGACAGGAGATGCATTATCTGCGTGTCTGACTCCCAGGGTTATGGGCGGAATCCAATGAAAGACTGAGTGTTACAGTGCTAGAAAATAAAATATCACATGACTACAACGTGTATTATCAAATAATAAATGCCACACCATGAACGATAGTTTTTTAGTATTTTCTGATGGACTAACCATTATGGCAAAAGTTATGAGAAACACTAAAAAAATGAGATTTCCATTCTCTTTGAGAGGGCACATGTACCTATAAATATTATCTACCTTTTATTTTTGCATGTGAATTCTGTGTTTCCCTCTCGAATTATGTTCTCTATCATTTACCTTTAAAATTAAAAAAAAATTATCCCAACTTTCTGTCTCTTGAAAATATTTGTAAGTTTTACTTTTCTTGAGATGATGAATCTATTGATTTAAATTTACATTAATGCTTGAAATGATTTATGATATCTTTCCTAATATGAAAAACATAAATTTGGAAGTAACATATCTGTGCATATATATTTGTATATATTTGAGTGGATTTATGTGTGTGTATATATTCCAAATTTCCCAAATTTGTATTTCCAACTATGACAGTAAACGTAAGCAACTGGCATAAAAAGTGTATGTTTCACTCCTGGTTCATGCACTATAGCTACAAAATACACCCAGTTTTATTGACATTTTCTTACTCAGCATTCCACTTCAAAGTAATTGCTTTATATTCTTTTTTTTGAGACTGAGTCTTACTATGTTGCCCTTGGTAGAGTGCTGTGGGGTCACAGCTCACAGCAACCTCAAACTCCTGGGCTCAAGCGATTCTTTTGCCTCAGCCTCCCGAGTAGCTGAGATTACAGTTGCCTGCACACCTGGCTATTTTTCGTTACAGTTGTCCTTGATGTTTAGCTGGCCTGGGCCAGGTTTGAACCCACTAGCCCCAGTGTATGTGATCGGCACTCTAGCCACTGAGCTACAGTCATTGAGCCAAGTAATTGCTTTATATTCTGATCTGACATGGCTACTTATGAATCTAAATGGCTAAAAAGTTAAGATTGAATTAGTAGGAAATTCCTATTTCAATTTCTCCTCTCATGGTGCTAAATGGTTTAATATCAGTTTTATAATTCTGTCCCTGTTTTATTTTTCCTTTAGAGAATGTTTCACGATGCTAATACCAAGACGTATATAACATAAAATGTACTGTAAAATCTCAAAGCTAGCTGTTGCACAAACTTATTTACCACACGTAACTGAAAAACACTGCGTTCATATTTTACAAATTGAGAAACTAGGGCACAGACAAGCATTAAAATAAGTTAGAGAAATCTAATCTTACTGGCTTTACAAATTCAGAGTTATGAACATCTATGAGTTAAAACTCTATGAGTTAAAACAACAACAGCAGCAAATACCAATGTGCCCAGATGATGCTAAAATAGTTCCATGATATGGTCACGCAGGCCAGAAAACCCAGTCAATTCAGTAAAATAAAAAGAGTTTAACCATTATTACTGTATATCAATCAAAGGTTATGTCCTAAATCTGAAACACCCATAGACTTCAGTTCCTAGTGCGTGCAATAGCTCTGAATTCCTAAATGTGAGAATTTATCTTCTGAAAAGCAGGATAACAATTATTGTCTCCCAAAACTTCCTACATTAATCAAACTAGTTCTTCCTTCTGGATTGCCTTTATTTCCCTACAACTTCCACTTGAAAACTGACTTACCCTAAAAGCCCCATCTCATGTAGCACACACCTCCCCACGATGTTATCTTGTCTTTGAAACTACCCTTGTTTATTCTCTTCATATCCCTTAACATATTCCTTTATCATAATATTCTAAATGTTACCTTTACCTTTTTTCCTCCCTCTAGACTAAGTTCTTCTTGGCAAAGAGTCTGTGTTTATATCACATCTGTATCCCCCAGACTGCATGAGATCAATATTATATGCGTTGTTCAAGTGCATATGTTCAATACAAGTTAACATTATGTTAACAATATGAATAATTTATATCAAAGATGTCTCGTTGAGCTCTTAATTTATATGCAGGTGTACATCTTTTGACTGATGCTCAAAGGAAATAAAAAGGAGAATAGAACAAAACCAAAAAGCACAGGTGCCAGCAGGGTCCGCCCCTTTAAAGAGCATGTCCACAATCCAGCAACTTCTTTTCACATCTTATTGGTCACATAAATGTAATGGAGGTTGGGAAATTTGTATTTCTAACCAGGTACAGTTCTACTTTGACAGTAGAGGGAGGAATGGAAGATGGATACGGAGTGAGTAACCACCAGATTCTGACAGAACACAAAAAGCAAATCAGACTCTACAGAGCAGCCTATTTACAGAGTCCAAGGTTGATGCAGGCTAGACTGGTCTCAAATACAGCTTCCTCTCCACTATCACCACTTCTTTTATGGTGGTACCATCTTTGTGACTGGTCCAGTCCTGTCAGTCATCCACACTAGAAAGACAGGAGACATTCCAGATGCCAACCTTTCACATACTCTCTGATAATCTATTT
>NW_003852502.1:6579727-6588936 GCF_000181295.1 Otolemur garnettii | reverse complement strand
AAGTATATGACATACATTAAGCAAATGAGCATGTTCTATCCTCCTGCAGATAATGGTTCAAAAATGGTCCTACAAGTTCAGCCAGTGTAAATACAAAATATATAGTAAGTTTTTCTGCGAAGGCAATGGCATTCTTTTCTACTTGATGCTACCACAGGAATGTGAAGAGCTAGGAGACCATGGAAGCCATCTGGTGATCATGAAACAAAATTGCCTGTGATGAAGCCTCCACCAAGAAGTGTAATGTGGAGAGAGAGAACAAAGCTAGTGGAGACTGTAGACCCCATTCGTGGCAAGGGAAAACACCCCCAGGATAAAAACAGAGAAATAAGCTCAGCAAGGTGGAATATAAACAATTTAGCTAGCTTAGTTTTAAACTAGTAGTTAAATTACTGTCTGGGAAATTTCTGCTTTTACTGGAAAGAAGCTTGGCCTGTAAGGGATACAGCTTGCAAACACCCCTGTTGGGTCTGTAAGCACTTGGGAGGACAATGGCCATAGGAGAAGCTACGTGCAAGGCCTGAGAAGGAACATTAACCAAGCCATCCCCTGCTCAGTCACAGTCAAAGCAAACACCCCTGGTGGGGGTTTGTATAATTGCCAGGGCAGAGATCAAGGGAACAGCTTGAGCCCTGAGATACGGGCAGGAGGGCTTGTACTCTAACCACGGAGAGGAACACCTCAGGGTGGAGATAAGGTGAAAATTCCTCTTTTCTACTCATTCCTCAGAGGAGCTTGACACCACAGCATTAGCTCCACAGAGAACTAGAGGGGTCTAACCTTCCCCCAAGGACTCTGTACATGACCATAGACAGGAGGTTGCCCCAATACAAGTCTCAGGTTTCAGATTTCTCAAGGTTGCCCAGGTCCTTAAAGTTAATGATTATAGATAGAATAAGAACTAACATGCTTACTTAGAGAAACTGCTGATGTTTTATTCCCTTCCTCAGCTTACCCTCTCAGCTACATAAGAAAATGCCTTCAATAAAAGCTGGATGGAATAAGCACTCAGGGCTACTCTCCGAAGGCCCACAGGCTAGCAGTGGTCCCCTATGTTCCTACCTTTCCATACTCTATTCTGCATGTCCTGTCTCTTTATCCCTCACAGGTTTTACTGACATTTTCCCCACTTGATCACAGCCAGTTCCATAGGTCTTAAAGGACCCTGCCCTGGGGTAGGACCCCGGCAGTGTCACTGTAGGGCCACTGGATAAAGCCCCTACCTGGGCCAGCTCTACCTCTGGAACTTTTAGAAAAGGACATTTTTATAAGTCCATTAACTAAATAAGCATATTTGATTTGGATTGTCTGTTTCATACAGCCAAAATCATCCTATTGATTCAGTCTGGCAATTTCTTGTTTCACTGGAAGACTAAGGTAGTGTATTCATTAGTCCCTAAAAAATAGGAAGACTTTTAGATAACTGTTAGACTGATAACATTTAAAAATAAATAAGATAACATACTCTAGTGATTTGCTTACCAAGTGACTGTCTCCATAAGTAGGGTGACCATTAGTCTTGATTGGCCTGTGAGAGTCCCCAGTTTATGACTCTTGAACAAACGTAACATAGATAGCTCCCCATCTCATAATCAAATATGCCAGTTTGAATAATAAATTATATGGTCACTCTGCTAATGATATATCCAAAACTCAAATAATTGTTTAGTTTGGGTACCAATTACCAGTTGAAATAAACAACAATAATCACCTTTGGACACAACGACTGAAAAAACTTTTTTCTAAAAAGTTTAAAAAGTTTTATCCTATAAGTTTAAAGAAGTGAATGGGAACCTTGAGCAGTGTTTCAGGCTGCCTTGGTGGTCTCCGCATTCACCAGTAGTCATACCATTTATGTTGTTGATATTTCAGCAACATAAAGCAGAAACACTTAGCATCCAAAAGGGATACCATACCTTTGGTGAAGTAGTTCACTGGAGTTGGAAGTGACTTGTCAACTTCCTGCCAATAGACATTGCTGTAGTGTTTTTTTTTTCTTTTTGTTTTATTAAGTCATATATATATATATCTATATGTATATAGATCATAAATACATTTATGCCTTTGTGGGATTCAATGTGTTGATTATTTGTATAAATTGAAATGCTCACATCCTACTAATTAACATAGATTTCACCTCATTTACTTAATCACAGTGTTAAGACATTTATATTCAAAACTTGATAGATTTGACTTGTACCCTTGCACTATGCTCCATAGATGTGGTCCCACCATTAACCCTCCCTCTAACAAACCACCCCCCTCCCTTCTCATCTCCCACCCCTTCCCTCCTTCTTCCTAGGCTATAGTTGTGATTCATCTCTCATATGAAAGTGTGAGTGATTATATATTGGTTTCATAGTAATACTCAGTGCATTGGATTTTTTTATTCCTTTCCTGAGTTACTTTACCAAGAAGAATGTTTTCCAGTTCCATCCATGTAAACATAAAAGAGGTAAAGTCTCATGTAGTGGTTTTTAAGTCATTCAGAATATTCCCTGGAATCTTATCTTCTGATGTGATGTTAGGCTATACCTAGCTAGTTAGAGTAGACTCAAATATCCATCGTTATTATGTTTTTCTTTTCTTTTAACTATTCTCTATAAAAGTGATAAACACTATAGGCAAAAGGCCTATATGCCTCTGGTCAAAAAAGCTGTTTGACAGAGAGATGTGAAAAGACTTGGTGCGGGCATACCTGTGAAAACCTGAGGCAGAATCCCATATGGCCGGGTTGGTTGCGGGCATAGAAACCCCCTGACCTAAGGTCAGCCCGGTTGGTTGTGGGTGTAAAACCCCCGACTTAAGGCCCGCATGGGAGTGGAGGCTTGCAAACAAGTTTCTGTATGTCTCAGGAATTTCCTGACTATGTCTCGCTTAAAGTAACTGCCTCCAGATGGTGAGGCCAGTTGGGCAGATATTCGATCTATCTTTATCCCCCAGAGCCTTAGGCTTCATCAGATAAGAACAATGAAGTAATGGCTAACATAGTTTTCTACTAAGTCATGTATTGTTAGGAGGATTATGTTAGATAAAGTAGTATCAGTTAATCTATAAATTGCTAGGCTCCAGGCTAGGGAGGACTTGATCCCAAGATAGTCACAAGATGTTTAGTCATGATATGGATTCATCAATAATGAATATTAATGAAGTCATTGATGTACAGTGTGCGTGTGCAGAGATGGCTATTTAAGCCGGGAGAAAATAAAGAAGCTTACCACTCGCTGTGAGAGAGCAGTGGTCCCCTTTATTTGCATACAATTTCAATTGCAGGTCTTTTTCTCCATGACACCACTTTTCCATGAGACCCTAATGGCAACAAATGCTGGGGTTAAATTCAAAAATTATAAAGTCTTTTTAAAAAATGACTTTGCCAGAGTAATCAGCCCAGGGGGTTTAGCTGATAAAGCATCTGAATAAAAATTAGAAGACATAGGTTAGAGATATTTTCTGTCTTGCTCATTGCCATACTCCTGTTTTTTAGAAAAGTGATGGGAACATAGTGGGTGACTATTTGCTGAATTATTGAATGCTGCTAGTGGGCATGATGTATACTCCAAAGCTATATAGCCTGTCTAGGGTTAATTTCCTCATTTGTAAAATGATAATAAAAATGTGTACCCCATTTATCTCATAAAAGCATTAGGAGTGTCAAATAAGTTAAGTGTGTGAAAAGCTAGTAAAATATAAAATTATACATAAAGGCAAGGGTTAATTATATACAAGAGAATGTAAATTTTACAAAATCTTTCTTTTTATCCCCAAGTAATAGGTATACCTAAATTAGAATTGCTGACATCCCTATGTTGCTTCCACATGTTATTATAACTATTCTTTACTTCTTCTGATTCTAAAGTACATTGAAAGAAATTAAATCATTCTTCAGAAAAATCAGAGCATATGTGGAAAAATTTCATCAAGGCATACCTTGAAGAAACATAATTGTTACCATAATCTTTGAACTGAAATTTTATATAACCACAAAGGTGGTAATTATTAGCAGATCTCTTTTTCTTAGGCATCAGAAATAGAAAATATTGATTTGTGGCCGATTCAAATATTTAATGCCATCTTACAAAGAAAACTTACATGAGTTATTTTAGAAAACATACTTCAAGGTAGAGGAAGGACAAACATTAGCAAACCATCTTCCTGCTTATGTTTTGGGATCAAAACCAAAATCCAAATTCCTAATGGCAGGATATTTTACTTACAATTCCTTTTCTGGAGGCCTAGATTTTAAAGAGAAATTTCAAAAAACATATATATTTATAGAACCAGAACTCATGTTACATAGCATAAAAAATTATGGTTGGAGGTCCAGCTTTGCCAAAGTTTAGCTACCTCATACACAAAGGCCAACTTTTCGCACAGTTGCTTGGTGTGGTTGCCTTTTACTCTATGCCGAACTCTCTCTTACAGCCATTCAAACCTCTTTGCTAGCAAACTCTCTTCAGGAATTAATTTAACAACAGGCAAAGTATTTCTCTAGACCACCCAGGTTCCAGTCAAAACACTATGGGCAACTTGGCAATTTTCCTTAGTCTGGAAAAATGAATAACCCACAGGACCAAGCTAGGCAAGGGGCACCAAACAGCTGGGAGGTGTGGAATTTTGGTGAAACAGAGAGAGAGCAAGAGTCCCTGAGGGATAGAAGCATCTAGGGAAAGGCCGGAGACGGATATCTCTGTTGTACCTACCATCCCCAGCCCTTGGCAATTTTACAGTGGAAAGAAAAGGGAAAAGAAAAGAAGGTGTGAAGTAAGAGAGGTTTCGTGAGTGTCAGATGTTGAATAGAAATGGAAATAACCCTCCATCTGTAGAAGGTCAGCCGTAGTGGAAATATGGACATTTTTATAAAGTGCGTAAGCTCAGTATCATACTGGAAACCAACCACTGAATTCTCAATAGTTATAAATTCTTATCACTTTTGTGATTATTGTCCTATGATCAAGCACAGGCATAATTTTGATAAAAAGACTTTTATGCTGTCTGAAAATAGGAGCAGTTTGTTACATTTGCCAGTAGGAAGGTGGGAAGTATTAAAGGCCCATACAAACACTCCAAGTCTCAGAATGGATTTGCTCAGGGAGTGGATGATCATTTCTTGTTATATGGGCCAGAGGCCAAAATGAGGCTGGACCCTGCAAGTTTGAGCTGGAGCCTGGGCTGTGGTTTGAGTTTTCGGGGGTATCATGGATACCACTTTCTTCCACTCAGAGAGGCCACAGGTTCAACACTAGAAACACCACCTGCAAAAGAAGCCATGGGCTCACACAGAGAGGCTATGTGACATGCAGACAGAGGAATGAATCACCCCTCAGAGGTGGGAAGGGAGGCAGGCTGCGGTGGCTGAGAAGAACAGAAGAGCACTAAGAAGGCCTTTGAGGATGAGGGGAGTGACCTGGAGGAAGGAAGGAGGTAAACAGTGTGAACACAGGGCTCTAGGGGCTTGTCCCCTTGATGCTAGCCTGGTGGTCTCTGTATGTGCTGACTGCTGAAACACACGGGCTCGGGGGGTGGGAGAGAGGTACTCTGGTGTTTTTATTAGGCAAGGAAATATACTGTATGAACAGAGAATAGTTCTTTTGAGTTATTCTAATTTAAAATATAATTGTTAAGTTAAAATATAGGAATTCTCTGGATCTTTACAGACTAGTTTCTGTATCAAGTTCAACTACATTTTATAGGATGAGAGTACGGAAATTTATACGCATAAATTCAGAGTAGGAATTAAAAGAACTTTATCCATTTTTGTCTCAAGAAAAGGCAAAAGCTCTGGAAAACCAAGAGGAATCTGTTCTTTTCCTTAATCCCCTAATAGCAAGGTTTTAACAGGCCCGAGACATTGATCAGAACCATCTGACAGTGGTAAATGGGTCAAGTCTGAGCAATCTGCCCCAGTATGCAGTGTGTCCACACAATGGACTACGTGACTGAGGAAGTCTGTTAGGAGCTCATTTTCAGTTTCCCTAAAAAAGACATTACACATGGGCATCCATGGAAGAACAGTTAGGCCATTAATAGCACACAGGATCTGTTCCACACAGATAAAATAATGTGAGCATTGTTTGTGATCTCTGAAGAGTAGTTATACCAAGCAGAAAAGGTTTTGTCTCCCCCGGTCCACAACTGTCTGTGAAGTATATCATTTATACACCATTCAACATTTTAGTTAATTCTTCTGACTATGATTTAGGGGTTTTCTGGTGTTTTATGTAGAAATACCAGATGTTAGGCTGTAAGTAACTATGAAAGATTGTAGATGACTATTGAAGTGGAAAAAGAATTCTTTTCTCAGGAAAAGGAATAAGCACTTGCTCAATAAAATGAGATAATCAGAAGCAGAAAGACTTTAAAGCCTTAGGAGAATGGAAATAATATCATATGAGAGAAGTTGTTTATTTGGTTAGCATATAAAATTCCAAGCTGTCATAGGCTAACTATAACCTTTCCATCTCAATGTTAGACATTTTGTTGAGTGGAAATGGTCACTGGATAAATTTGGGCCAAATAAAAATGGTAGATTTGTTCCACTTGTATTTTTTTTTTTAGCAGAATAGGGCTGAAGGGAGGTAAAATAATTATTTTTAAACACTTCTAACATGGAACTCTGCAAGGACATAGGTTTTTTCCTAAGACTATATTTTATTATATTCTTTGGACTCTCCCTGGCACACACATATAATTCAGTCACTGCCACTATATAAATCCATGTAACATTTTGAATCAGTAGAGAGACGAGGAATGGAAATCTCACTGCTGCCAGCATGCAGGGCTTTCTAATCATGCATCACCAGGTTAAATGGAGTGCTACTTACAGGCTTAAAAACCCACAGGCAAATTTTGATTTAAGGCTGACTACAGTATTTAGTACATAGCAGGTAGCATCCCCAGCTAGCACAATGTTTTGTTTTGGTTTTATTGGAGATAGAGTGGAATGCACAGCACCCAGAGTAGAGTGCCATGGTGTCACAGCTCTCGGCAACCTCAAGTTCGTTCTTGGGCTCAAGCGATCACCTTGCCTCAGTTTTTCTATTTTGGGGGACAGTATCTCACTCTTGCTCAGGTTGGTCTCAAACTCCTGAACTCAAGCAATCCATATGCCTCAGCCTTTCAGAGTGGTAGGATTACAGGCATGAGCCACCTTGCCCAGCTGCACATTCAGTTTGATAAACAGGGTTTGAAGGAGAAAGAATAACACAGTATCTAGAACCCAGGCTTGGAGTCAAAGACTTCACGTCTTACCAGCTGTCTGAATCGGGCTAGTTGCCTAACTCTGACTCATTTTCTTAATCTATAATATGGAAACCAGCATGTCTCTGGATGATTGTTGGCCTTAAATAAAGTGAACTATCTGGGTCATATGGACTGCTTAATAAATATAATTTCCTTACATATTTTCCATATTGTTTAGCTACAAAAATGACATAAAATTATGGCTTTTTTTTTTTTTTTTGGTATGTGTTGTGGCTGTTTTAATTTAGTCTTGGGAAACAGAGCATGGAGTCCACAAACCACACAGAGAGGATGCTGGAAATATCACATTTAAATACCATTAAAGCAGGATTAACATTAATTTTTCACCATCTTTAAGATTGAGTACAGATAATTCAAATTATAATATAAATATCTGTACAGTAATAAATATTCTTATAAACACTTGAAGAAACAAAAAGGCATGCTACCTTCTTACAATAACTTTGTGACTTTAATTGAATTGTCTAAAATACCATGTTAAAGAAGCCAAGGCTGGCTGCAAGAATGCAAATGACCTTCACCAATAAACAGGCCCTCAATCTGTAAAGACAAATACTGCATGGTCTCGCTTATTCCCGGAATCTAATAACTTCATTCCTAGAAGCAGAAAACAGAAAGGTAGTTTCTAGGGTGAGAAAAAAGGGGAGATGTTAGTCAAAATGTATATAAATATTCACTTACAGGATGAATAAGTTCTGGGGGTCACACGTACAGCATAGTGGCTATAGTTAATAACACTGTATTGTATACTTAAAATTTGCTAAGAGAGTAGATCTTAAGTACTCATGACACGTGCACACATAATGGGTACTATGTGCAGAACTGGATGATTGACTCATTGGATTGTGGAAATCATTTCATAATATGCAGTACATGTATAATATCAAATCAGTATGTTGCACTCTTTGAATATCTACAATTTGTATTGGTCAATCATAAGATATATATTTTTGTATGTCAAAGCTAAGTATAGTTGAATACATGGAAATATGTACAGCTATCAATAGATGTGTTCTATTGATATGTTTACATGTTTACCTTTGTACTAAGATAATGGTACAGCAAGGTTTTAGCTAAATATGTTATGCGTAATTTGGAGACTAAAAGTAAATCAGAATGGCCTAGAATACCAAAAAAAAAAAAAGGGGGGGGGGGGAATTTACTAGAATTCATTTTTCCAAATTCTATCACTCTACACGTCAAAGTGTATCGAATGAGGGGAAGCAAGTTGCCTCCAAGAAGGGCAGTCTGTGGATCAGGTGAGATCGCTCTTCTCCAAGGCACATGTGCACTGCTCTGTTCATTTTCTCAGCGTCCAGGAGAATAACCTAGATTGGAACTATCACAGGTGAGGGACTCCATTCTTCCACTCTGAGAAACAAATGAGCACCAGATCAAAGTTAGGAAAACCCATTCTGCCTCATTTCCTATCTCCTCTGCATTCTCTGGGCAGATAATATGAGAGGAGGAATAAAAAGCCTTTTAAGTAATTCAGACTTTTTTTTCCTGATACCTAAGTTCTTTCTATGTTCCAGGCATTCTTCTAGCAGGTTTGAGTGAAATCTCATCTGATTATTCCAACAACCCTATCCAAGGCAGGTAGATCTTTTAGCATCCCCATTTGGCAGCTTAAAAAACCAAATGAAGGGCCAAGCCATGTGTCAGAGGCCACATAACTGCTGCTGGTTCTCTGGCTTCAGAGTCTATGTTCTTAACTACTAAGTGTTCTGTGATAAGGTACTCTAGTTACGGATTTAAAACTAAAATTGAATGCATACTCTAGTCTGCAACTGATGCATGCCCTCATATATCAGACACAAGGATGACTAGGGCTCATCAGTTTCTTTATATGTAGATTCAATTCAGTTGATTTAACGTTGTGCGCAATTTGATCTATGTGTTTGGCAAGATAATGGCCTCTCAAAGATGTCTGAGCACTAATTCCTGTA
>NW_003852502.1:6569174-6579334 GCF_000181295.1 Otolemur garnettii | reverse complement strand
AAAAGAAAAGAAAAAACTAGCCAGGTGTTGTGTTGAGCACCTGTAGTCCCAGCTAGTTGGGAGGTGAGGCAAGGAAATGGCTTGAGCCCAAGATTTGACGTTACTGTGAGCTATTATGCCTCAGCACACTACCCAGGGTGACAGAGTGAGACTCTTATCTCAAAGAAAAAAAAAAAGCGGAATAGTGGGACAAAAGAGGAGGTCAGATTAATGTCATGTGAGAAGTACTCCACCCTCTGTTAAAGACTTTAAAGATGGATGACGGTGGCCACAAGCCAAGGAATGCAGGCAGCCTCTAGAATTTAGAAATGACAAAGACACAGATCTTCCTCTGCAGCCAAGAAAAGGAATGCAGCCCTGCGAGCACCTTGATTACAGCCCAGTGAGAACGGTTTTAGTCTTCTGACTGGCATAACTGTAAAGTCGTAAATATCTATGTTTTTAAATCATGAAGTTTACAATAATTCATTATATCAGCAGCTAAAAACTACCATAATTCAAAATAAAAGATAAAATAGAATAAACATTCAAAAGTAATTAAATGAAATAAAATATCCTGAGGTATTTTTTACTTATGGGAATTATCTAAAAGCATTTACCCAGTAGGTAAGGGAATTCTTTCAGAGGCCCAAGTCAAATTTCAGTGTTGGGGTGTCTTACTTTCTCTTGCCCTCACAACTCTGTCCTGCACAATCAAACACAAAGTCTATATTTGGACTCTGTGATGTCATCTCGATTTTAATCTAATCTTAATCTTTTTATTGGTTCACAAGAATATAGAGTATTTTCCTTATCAATAGGCATCCTCAAACTAAGATTCATTCACTGGAGAATTAGGATAAAGTAAGAATAATAATTAGAGCAAACTACCTCTCCTCAATGATGATATTATTCCATGGAAAGTATCATATGCATCTTATCCATTATCATTCCACCAAAAAGCTTTGAATTGGTACATTGTACCTGTGCTATTTATACTCCAAATGAAGGTTATGCTACAAATGATTGCCTGGTATTGTTTTACAGATTGGTCTTCTTTTCCTCGTATATCTGTATCAGACACAGCAATTTCACAATGCACAATTCTTACTTTGTTGATAAATTGACTTGACGTACCTCACCTAGCCTTACTTACAAGATAAGAAATTATATGGTTTCTCAGGTTTTAGAGGTTATGCTCATTCTCAATTTACATAATTGTTTAAGAAAATATGAGTTCTTCAACTATCACTGGCCTTCACTATGGTAGGAAATTGTACTTGTGAATAATTTCTGCTAAAGGGGCATGTAACACAAATGTATTTGATTTTTCAAGCCAAAAATTGAGAAACATATGCTATTGTCCATAAAGTTTGTAGCTAGCTATTTTCTTGGAGGAATGCTTCAAAAATTGCCACATTTTCACAACATTCTGTAAAAAAAAAAAAAAAAAAAATCTCACTTCAAGATGTGGAATTAGTGCTTATAAACCAGAAGACAGAGAGCCTATATTCAACAGCCGAATCTGACAATGCATAGGCAGCTCTGGACCAGGTCTGCACGTTTCACTCCAGGAAGAAGAGTCTCTTTGAATGTCTCCCTCCCCTGCATGTACTGCCAGTAAGAATAATTTCCCAGATGTGTGCCTTAGATGCTAATGGAACAATATTGAAATGTATGTCATGAAACTTTTTGAACTTTTTTTCCCAGAGAAAAAGAATGTTGCAGTATCACAGATAAACATATTTTGAGGTAAATCACACTTAAATATTAATAGCATTATTGAGCTCACAGTTCAGAGCTAGGTTTAAATTAACAGAGACCGTGTGCCTACATGTGGCCATTTGAATTGATGTGGTATAGCAGGTGGCACCTGCAGGGGTCTCTGGGATTCTCTGATGAGTAGCTCTCTGCCCCCATCTCCTGCCAGACTCTGAGGAGCAAGGGGGCATTTGGAGCAACCGTGATATAGAAGGAGCCTGGACCTCTAAGTCAGGTGATTGGCCATTTACTAAATAATAAATTAGTGTGAAGGCAAAATAAAGTTAATGTGTTAATAAAATAATATATATAAATAAAATATTGATAATTATAAAAAATATACTATCCAGGCATGATGGTCACACCTATAATTCTAGTACTTTGGGAAGCTGAGGCCAGAGAATAGTTTGAGGCAGGGTGTTTGAGACCAGCCTCAGCAACAGGGTGAGACCCCATCTCTATAAAATATTCTTTTAAAATATTAGCCAGGCATAGTAGTGGGAGCCAGTGGTCTTAGCTACTTGAGAGGCCAAGCCAGGAGGATCAGATAAGGTCAGAAGTTTAAGGTTACGGTGAGCTATGATTACACTGTTGCACTCCAGCCTGAGTGACAGACCAACACCCTGCATATATATATATATATATATATATCCATACCATCTGTAATAAAATACAGAACTAAATACTCTGTAAGACTTGAATGCAGAATAAAACACACCCAGAGAAGATATGACTCAGGAGTGCCATTTTTTTTTCTAAAACTCATTCTCTGGCTGCTCAAATTAATTAGAGCCCCCATTTGACCCTCATGTGGAGCCCATGACCCACTTGTCTGATCCCCATCCACACAATCAGCTTCTGTGGCATGGCTGTCTCTTATTTACCTTTGTATGTCTTGTTATTGTTTAGTGCCAGCAACATAGTCATTTCTCAGTAAGTACCTTTATTAATGAGTGACATATGAAAATAAGAAACATTTCACCACAGGATAGGGCAGTAGAGATGAAGTTTGCTGAGGAGTGGAATTTTGATGGGTGGGCACTGTGATGAGGATGATATTCTGAGCACAACAAGCAACAGGAGCAAAGAGCATAATTACAGGTAAGCAAGGCTGTGTGATGCTACACTGGAGGTCTCTGTAGCTGTATCAGGAAAGGGGTCTTGGGCATTTTATTTGTATGTGGAAATTCACACTCCCTCAGGATTCCTAGTAGAATGAGTGTCTTTGCCTCCGTCTACCAGTATTTTCTTCTGCCTTTAATATATGTGTGACTGTTAGCATGAGTATGTGAATTAGATAATAAACACAGAGAACATGGGTAATACTGTAGGGTATAAAAGTCTGCGGTGCACTTTTACACAGTTCTAAAATGACAGTGACAATTAAGTGTAGAAAACAAAGTTGGTGAACATTTCAACAACACAAATTTTCTTCCTTAATAAATAAGAAAAATGTGATGTAAACTATGATGGTGTTACAGATTTTAAGATAATTTACCAATAGGATTGAACATTTTTGTTAAATAGCTTGATTTTTACTAATAAATCATTTAAAATGCTTGTTTATTCCAAGTATATTTATTAATTGTGAATTATGGGCCAGGTATAATTCTGAGTGCTAGGTGTGTACTGGGAACAAAATTAACACAGACTCTTCCCTATTTGGGGATTATAGTGTGATACAGTGGATAGGTAAAGAAATAAATAGCATGAAATGACAGACTGTGATGAGTAAAATGTAAAAAACAGTACAGAGATAAAAGATAACTGTGGGGGAACCTACTTGGATAGAAGCAGTAGGGGGACCCTTGTGACACCATGATGTTAGGGTAAGACAGGTGAGAAAAAGAGACATGTAGATTGGGGAAGGATGCTCTAAGCAGAGTGGCTCACAGATGTCATTTACCCCAGATACTAATCAGAGCATCTGTCATTCTTCCTTTGTTCACCAAATATTTAGTGTGTAGCTGTAGGAGGTAAATCAAGGTGCTCATTGCTAAAAGGGGTAGAAAGATGGACCAGGTACATTTCCAAAGAGTTTACAGTCAATAGAGGAATTGTGATTTTAAAATTAGAACTGCCAGTGGTGTGCTGCAGCCGGCTGCTGAGCTGTGAAAGCTGCTTGTTAAACACTTAGGCATTTTGCAAACTGGTTGTTGGAGCAGTTTACAGCTTGAAACTGGCCATGGTAATAGTATTTACACTACCATAATGGGCAATCACTATAAATCAGGATGTTTTCTTTTCCCCAGAGAGTGGGTGGTTAAATACTTACCAGCTTATAACTCACACGACTGGTTAAAGGCACAGCTGACTCTGAGAGGAACTGGAATTGCTTCTTGACTTCAGGCTCTACTGAATTCTACTATCAGCTCCTCAAATGCAATGGGACTTTAAAGGAGTAAATGTGGTTATGTTCTATTACCATCTCAATAGTAATGACGCAAATGCTGTCAATAGCATTAAGAGTTCAGAGGCTGAGACTGCAAATGGGATGAGGTCACAGGCAGTGCAGCTCCTATTCCCCAGTCTGCCCCCAGCTTCCGCTGTCCCGGTGACCAGTGTACCTGGTTGCTCTTCCTGGAATGTTCCCCCGTCGCAGTTGCCACCTGTCCAATCCTGTCAGTTTACACATATAATATCTCCCATCTCAGGAAAAATAATTCTTTCACCCCGTGTACGTCTCCTTCGATAGCTCCATTTCTTCCTGCCCCATTTTTGAGAGAGTCCTTTTATGTCAGCCCCAGAGTCCTTGCTTCATTCTCTCTCAGGTCAGCTCTAGGTAGGATTTTGTTTTTATCACTTCAGTAAACTGTTCCTGTGAGGGGCACCAAATAGAAAGGATGATTGTCTGTCCTCACTTTCCTTGGTCTCACAGTAATTTTCAAGCAGATGGACACTCTTCATTCTCCAAATACTTGCTTGCATGAGGCACATTCTCCCAATTTTCTTCCCACCTTGCCAGCCACTCCTTTTGAGTCTCCTTGGCTGGATACTCATCCAAATTCCAGATTCTAAACACAGAAGTCCCTTAAGTGTAGTCATTGAGAATTTCTCTTCTCTATTTACTTTCCCTGGTAACTATGTACTGCTGCTCTCAAATACTTGTCTCCAGACTGACCTATTCCCTGAGTTCCAAGCACTTGTCACAGCATAAAAAGCCCCTATTTCAGCCTTCAACATCGCATCCTTCTCCTCATCCTGTGACTCAACACACTTGATTGAATAGGACTTCTTATTTTTTCTTGAAGAAATGACGCTAAGTCATTTTAGGACCTTCATCCTGTTTCTGTTGAAGGCACAATTATTTGCTATCGGCTAGTCAGCTGTAACTTATGGGAACCAGGACTTGAATCCAGATATATTTTTAGAACGTTTCATTTTAGGTTTCCTCTGCTTGGCATAATCTACCCCTATCTCTTGCATGATTTACTGACATATTTTATTCTAGGTTCTGTTCAAATGTCACCTCTCATCTAGAATGGCAACACTGTGGCCTTATAAGGCTTCATTTTTTTTCATAAAACTTATTTTGTACACATACATACACACACACTCTCACTATTTAACATAGTCTGTGTCAATATATTTTCTAAAATATCAATTAATACAAATAGTACAACATACTGAATACTATAAAGCATTGTTAAAGTGAAAAAATATGGCACTTAATGTATACTAATATATATAATATACTAACACTACAATTTAAACTCCCTGAGGACAGGACACTTTTGTTCTATATTTTCGTGATTTGTCAACAGTGCCCAGTTCATAGTAAGAACTTAGAACATGTTTAAGAATGACTGAAAAAGTACCTAAAAATAAATAACCTCCTTGTATTCTTCTTATGTAGTTATTTTTTTCACTTTTCCACCTTCACTCTATTTCGGTTGAAGTCACAATTATCGGCTATAGGCCAGTCAGCTGTAATTTATGGGAACCAGGACTTGAATCCAGATATTTTCATTATTTTTTTACTTTTAAAAATTTTTTACTTTTTAAAAATCATTTTAAATACATTTTTATTATATTGTCATCTCTAAATGTAATGATTTTTAGAAGCCCACTAAGTTTTTAAAATTAAACTCCATTGATAGTTTCTAGCCACAGAAACTCCTCATATTTCAACTTTAAAAATTGTATTTTGTAGGATAAATGTCTACACACACATACTGCAATCTCTCTCCCCTTCCCCTCTCTCCAACAACCTTAAGTGTATAGGCACTTGAGATAAACTCCTTTTCTTTTTGAGTATATCTATACCTCAGGGCCACAGAAACACCTGAACTTAGCAGATATATTATTTTGCCTTCCTAGTTGTCAAACCTGAGCATCCAAATCAGATCTAGACTAGGAAGCAGCAGCTTCACTTGGAGTTTTCTTTACCTTTGAAAGAGAATTATCAGAGAAGAAAAAGAAAAGGCTTTTTCAATTATTCATTTTTTTCCAACTTGGAAAAATTTCCAATATTTATTCTTTGCTCTGGATATCAGCTATTTTTTTTTTTTTCACTGACTTACATTATCTTTCCATATACGCATTTTTTCCAAGATCACATTTGGCCTGAAAGTAACCTCACAGGTAATTTATTTTGCAAATAGTTCATGTTTGATCTATGTGGCATTACAAATAGTTTTCATATTATTTAGCTGACTAGAATTGGAAGGTTGAAAAGGAAATTCTATTTGACAGTTCCTGTCGGTGAGCTGCTGGTGTGTTTAATGCGTCAGAGGACTAAGAGTAGAAACTTCTGCTTAAGTAATACTTCTGGCTACTACATTCTTTTCATGCAATGACTATGCTAACTGTATCTTAATAAGCATGGTGTTGGCATGCCTGTCATTGAATATATCAAAAAGTGAACAAGTGTTGATAATAATCTCAGGCAGTCACTGTGCTCTTTATAAGACTTCAATCTGAAAGGCAATATGGAGTTGAAATCGTCTCCATCCAGAAAAGCATTAAAAGCTTTCATTATAAAATTTAATACCTAGCTTCTATAATTCTATATTATAATGATGTTGATTTTGTTAACATTTGAATACAAGAATTAAACTGAAGACTAAAGGTTTCAGAAGTTTATTTAGAATTCTCAAGAATAATACTAAAATGTGATGATGATGATAATTAAAATACTTACACCCCACAGACATCTTCTGTAACATACAATTCCTGAAGATTTTAAGAAATCCTTCATTCAGAGATGTATGAGGTAATCTAAAGCTTTACATAGATAATTAGTGTACCTTAAGTCATACCAGCCTATAAATTTTTTAAACATCAAAATTAGTGGTTCTCTGTTTCTATTTTTGTTAATGTTTTTTCCCTTATACTATCTAATCATTATCTTCTTTGGTTTTTATTTATTTTTTTAATTTCCAAATAATAGGGGAGGGCATGTTCGGTTTATGTATTTTTTTTTTGAGTCAAAGTTGTGTATGTGCCCTTTTCATGGACAGTGTGCACTGTACCCAAAGGTGTGAATTTATTCATGACCTCCTCCCTCCCTCCACCAGCTTGACTTTCATTGAGATTTACTTCTCTGTGTGCACTTAAGTGTTGCTCAGTTACTTCCAATTTGGTATTGAGTACATGTGTTTGCTTTCCCATTCTTGTGATGTCTTGCTTATGATAATGTTTTCCAGTTCCATTCAGGTCATTACAAAAGATACTAGGTGATCACTTTTTGTGGCTGAGTAGTACTCCATAATATGCATGGACCACAATTTGTTAATCCATTCATGTACTGGTGGGCACTTGGGTTGTTACCGTATCTTTGAGAATATGAATTGAACTCCTATAAACATTCAAGTCTTTTTTAGAAAATGATTTTTTTTTTTTACCTTTGGGGTATACACCCAGCAGTGGGATTGCTGGATCAAATAGTAGATCTACTTTAAATTCTTAATGGTATCGCCATACAATCTTCCATAGAGGTTGTACTAGTTTGCAGTCCCACCCACAGTAAATAAGAATTCCTTTCTTTCTGCATCCGCACCAGCATCTGTTGCTTTGGGACTTTTTGATATGAGTCATTCTCACTAGGGGTAGGTGATATCTCAGTGTGGTTTTGATTTGCATTTCCCGAATGATTAAAGATGTGGAGCATTTTTTTTCATGAACTTCTTGGCCATTAGTATATATTCATTTGAAAAGTTTCTGTTCATGTCTTTTGCTCACTTTTTAATAAGGTCATTTGGTTGTTTCATGTGGATTTGCATGAGTATTTTGTAGATTCCAGTTACCAGTCCTTTATTAAGCATACAGCCTACAGATATTTTCTCTTATTCTGTGGGTTGTCTGTTTGCTATTTTTATTGTAACCTTTCCTGTGCAGAGTCTTTTTAATTTGATCAGGTCCTATTTATTTATTTTTATTATTGCTATGATTGCTTTTGTGGTCTTCTTATGAATACTTTGCCTAGGCTGATATCTATAAGAATTTTTCAGACATTTTCTTCTAGAATTCTTATAGTTTCCTGCTTCTTTACTAACTTTCTGGACATGCAGAAAAAATTCTCAGACTCACCCTTATAGGTTTACTTGTCTTTTTACAAACTTATTTTCTGGAAACAAAAAAACATTCTCACATTCACCTCTAATGGTTTGAAAAATGTCCATCTGTTTCCTATAGATCTGCTGCACATAAGCATTGTTGGCCACTAGTGAAAATCTATCATTTCCCTGCTTGTTGCAGTGGAATCTTCTGCCACTGCTGATGTCAAAGCAACAAATGTGCTATCAAATATCCCATCTGTAGGGAAAGAGAAAATCCCAATTTCCAGCTGCTGAAGAAAACTGCTGACATCAAGGCAGTTCACAGTATGAACTTCCAAACTCCTATAGAGAATTTAATCAAAGGCTGTCAATTCTGTTCTGTCTTTTATTTGTAGTACAAGTTGAGCACAATAACTGAGACATCCTCAGAACCAACTACCTCCTCTAGCCTTTCAATCTGGTGTTGAAATAAATTCTTTCCCTTAAAACTCACAAAGGGAAAGGCCATCCCAGCAATGTTAGAAATCGAAGACTTTCTAAGAAAGTTATAAATAAAGATATTTATACACAATCTACTGACTTTCAAGTCTTGACTGCTAATTCAAACTCAGTGAATGATATTCTTACTATCACATACAGAGAAATCTTGATTAGTATAAATTCTAGGTGGAAAAAGAGGATTTAAGATGTCTGTAGAGATTGCTTTTAAGCGATTTCAGTTTCAGAATATCATTTATTAGTTGTTGAGAAATCTAGGTTTACAATAAATGCATGTCAAAAATCACAGCACTGTTTACATAGTCTTTAATCTGAAATAGTTCCCTTTCATTTCCAGTAAATATTCTTGAAGATTACACTGCAACAAGCAGAGAAATGGTAGATGTTCACTAGTAACCAACAATGCCGTGTGCAGCACATCTGTGGGATACAGTTGGAGATTTTCCAGACCTTTGGAGGTGAATGTGAGAATGTCTTTTTGTTTCCAGAAAATAAGTTTGTAAAGAGACAGGTAAACCTATAATAGTATCAGCTTTTAACTGGATAGCTGATGTATACATCTATAGTAGAAACAAAATTCCAGAGATAATGGTATATGGCATATGATTTTACCCCATCCCCTCTTTTTACTTTAAAGTAAAACAAGAAGTTCTACCATATACAGAAAATATCAACAAGTAGAAAAATACAACACTTCCTGTATAGTGTGGCATAAACAATATAGCCTGTGTGCAAGAAGACTGTCAAGGACATAAAGTTCTGGGGAATTGAGGGTGCTAGAAGAGGTAAAGGTGAAGAAAATGGGTAGCTTGGAGGACCATTGAAACTACATATTTACCAGTCCTTCTAATGCCACTTTAAAGTGTTATACTAAAGAAAAAGTCATGTATTATGCAACTATAGCTTTAAGACAAATCTACCATGATACCCTTGAAAAAAAATACGGCTGCCCATGAAGTTCCCCTGTGAAGTAAGTGGAGGGCAGGATCAGGAGTGAAAGGGAGTATGGTAGTGCAATGTCACTATTGACATCATTCTAGAGCCTAGTAATACAAGTTTTCTCTTTTTGGTTTATGGTGACCAGCATGTCCATGCAGAGGAAAGTAGGGTAGCCATCCCAGGTCTCTGAAGTTTGCCGTAATATAAGGGTGGCAACGACAACAACAAAACTAATGAAACATTTGGATCATTCTGTAAATCAAAAGAAAGAAAACTTAATTTGTAGATGACTTTAAGTTTTGAAGGGAGCAATTAAGTGTATGGTTAACCTCAGGGAAATTTTATTTTTCTTTATCTGAGATTAGCTTCTGGCAAGAAAACTCAGCAGTATTGGACACAATCAGATTAACTGTGAGGTAGAGTAACAAAGAAGCCCCCAGAAGTCGAGCAACCACTGAGGACGACCGAAGGTAGTTCCCACTC
>NW_003852502.1:6539013-6569030 GCF_000181295.1 Otolemur garnettii | reverse complement strand
GTGACAAAGAAGCCCCCAGAAGTCGAGCAACCACTGAGGACGACCGAGGGTAGTTCCCACTCAGTGACAAAGAAGCCCCCAGAAGTCAAGCAACCACTGAGGATGACCGAGGGTAGTTCCCACTCAGTGACCTTTGAGTTTGAGAACAAGACCACAACTTAACAAAGATACTAAATCAGTTAATGATGAATCACAGTCATTTACTTTTTCAATTTTACTTAATTCTTTTAGACTTTCTATATATCTAAAATTTACAGAATTTTGTTTCAGCAGAACTTTTGTTTCTTTACAGTTTGAGTCAAATCCCATGTGATCAATTACAACTGATAGAACAGAAATTTCCTATAAGAACTGAAAGTAAAGTGAATACCAAAAAAAAAAAAAAAGGAAGAAGAACAGTGCAGCTAAGTTATGCAAAACTCAGAAAAATTTATATAATTTTATTAATTGTTCTACATCATTTAAATATCTAAGGTTTTTTATGTTTTCAGTGAAGAAGAACTCTGTCAAATTTTGCATATATATAGAAAAACTTCACAGCTCCAAAGACTCTCTTAACTTGAAAATTTGTGTGGCCTTTCAGTAGTAGGTTTCAGTTTGTTATGAAATGCCCTGTAAGCCAATGTTCTGAATCACGGAATTCTTGATACATCCCAGCATGTGATTTGAAAAGCTGTGGATTCTACTTTGAATTTAGTCATCAAAAGTAATTAGCAGACTAAATAGTGAAGTGGCAAATCTCATCCCACACAAGGCACAACTTGTGAGTGACAGTGATTTAGAATTCATGAGGTTTGCCTACCAAACCAAACGTTTGTAAATCACCCGTGGAGATCAATTTACTATGCACTTTCACTCTGGATATAATACATTTAGACAGTGATAGACATGTAGTTATACTATAACATTTGTCATCTTAAAAATATTCTGTTACTTTAGCCTAAGTTATATCCCATGGGGTAAATCTGATGTACTTCTCATTTTTATAAATAAAGTTTTATTGGAACAGAGCCACGCACATTTATTCCTTATTATCTAAAGACACTTTTTTCCTATAACAAAAAAGTTGAGCAATTATTACTGAAACTATATGGTCTGAAAACCTAAAATATTTGTAATCTTGCCCTTTATAGATAAATGTGTTAATCCGTGTTTTAGTCTCCACTTGTAAGCCCAGTGGATATAACTTGTCCTCCCCTAAACATTGAGTCTATTATTTGCTATGCAAACATATTTAGCATTTATCATGATGAGAGCTACCTACTATTTATCTGCCAGGTATAGCACTAACTGCTTCTCATATTTCTTTTATCTTACTCCAATCCTATGAAATATTATTACCATTAAACATACAAAAAAGGAGAATCTTAGAAAGTGTAAGTGCCTTCTCCCTGTAAGCTATGGAACCAGGATCCATCCTGAAATTGGGATCAAAATCTATTCTATTCCTCTTTAAATTATCTCTTCTCTAATAAGTTCATGGTCTTTCTTTTCTGGGCAATTTGCATGATTTGAGTCAATGAGAAACATTGCCAATAGATTCAGTGTCTTAGCCACCTAGATGTGAGGTTAAGTTAAATATAGAACACGGGGGAAATACCTTATAAACTTTCTTTGAAGTATAAAGTGTTCCATCTAAGTATTCCAATTGCCACAATCTGTTTTAAAGCTTCAGACAAGTCTGTGTTTGGGATTCGCAGTTTGGTCATTAATTAGTAAACATATTTTGGCAAACCACCTAAGTGAGTGAACTGCATGCTTCATCTTTCAGGAAGGATCAAGAGCCACAGGAATGTAGAACAGTCACTAATATACCCAAGAGCTTGGTCCTATCTGGCCAGTTCCATCCTCTGTCTAAGTGTTTTGAAAAAAGAAAGGTTTCACTAAAAGCAGATCTTCTAAACAGGGTCAGTGGTAGCTTTCAGCAGAGCTCTGTTTCTTTAGCAATGCATACTCTACTACAGAATGATCCAGAAAGACCGATCACAAATGATGCATTTATTTTGCCATCTGACAAGGCTCCTTACCCCACCCATAACTTTGGGTTCTTTTTTTCTTGAAATGGGTATGCTTCACATGTTCTTCAATTAATTCATGTATTCCCTAGGAATTATCAGCAGAGTACCTAGACATGGTCTTTCTTACATCTTAAATGTAATCCATTTAAGGATTACAGCCATAACCCAGATTTTTTAATCACATGAGAAATTCCCAAAGTGGGTACCTTATTTGTTTACATTTTTAACCCCACATTTACCCATGAAGAATTTGAGATAGTTCTGGAAATATACATGTTAAATGAAGAGTCTGGCCCATCTGAGAATGTCAACTTGATTTTGTTCTGGTAACTTCTGTAGGCTAGATATTTTTACACAAAAGGAGGATGGATAAGGGCAGATGCCACTACACTTTCAAAGCATAGAATTTCACAGGAAAAGTCATCTTAAAAGTATCTCATTCAGCTCCCCAATATTGTGAAAAATAAACTCAGGGCTGTCCCTGACTCCACCCTCACACCTGCCCAGAAGGCAGGAGGCAGCACTTATGTGAACATGATGCACTCCAGACATCCCTTGAAAAACATTGGGTTATCATGTAAATCTAGTAGTTATTTTAGGGATGATTTCTTCAGGGTTTGGTCATTAATTAATTAAATTATGAAAATATTTCTGGATTACAAAAAATAATTAAGAGAGTCAATAATAAAATGCATTTGAAAAGTTAAAATAATGATGTAATTTGAGGTGATATTATTAGTGATCATCAGATCCCATCCCCTCCAAAAATATAATCTTAGTAGTTATGACAAGAGGAAATTTTAAATTGTGGAATGTTGGGATTAAGAATCGTTAAATTGTTTTAATCTGGCTATGAAACCAATTTCAATGTATAGTTTAGAAAATTCACTTCATAGTAACGTTTTCTTCCTAGTGAAAATAAAGCGTGTGTTATGGAAACTCTTGTTCACTTCATCTTTTCATCTTCATTCACCCTTCCCTCCAACTTCACCCTGCTTCCCTTTGTGTCTCCACCCAAGAGGGAAATATTGTTTCCAAAGCATGAAAATAGGGAGACTGAGATTAAAGAATTTCTGGAATTGTGGAGTTTCCATGCTGGAGTGTTCTTGTAACAGTGGCAAAAGTTCAAATACTAAATGATACATGTAAAATTACATTGACAGAACTCAAGGCCATATTTTCACTAAATTAAAAGCACAGGTCTCTTAAGTACATATTTCCTCATTTGGTTTCATTCCTTAGACCAAGTTAACTTTTTTTTTCAGTGTCTAAATGTGCACAGAGGTTCTAGCCAGATCGTGACACCCCACTTCCATGTTCCATCCACAAATTAAGCATTAAAGACATTTTCATGCTCATATTCATCATTTATTTGTTCTTGTGGTCTTGCGTTTGATAGTGGAAAATATTATCAGTATATTATTCTAGCTACTTTGGCATAATGAACTCTCCTATGTCTATTACATACACCATGTGAGACCAAGAGACTTGCAAAGTTTTTCCCCCTGTTCTCCCTGAGTCATCTTGTCTGGTATTTCACAATACATTCCAGAGGGCAAGATGGGAGTGTAACCACACCAGTAGCAGAAGCAGTTCTTTGAGAGGAAACGCCTGTGTTTGAGGGGAGCAAAGAGAAAGAGAAAAAGGATAGAAAGGTAGAGAGGAAAAATTAGCACTTTCAGGGAGTAAAAATATAAGGAATATACGTTATTCATTGTCACTTCCCTATGGGGTTGTTCTAACAACTCAATAAGTAAAACATGGGAAGATAAGGATAAAGAGACTCAAGGAAAAGGAATGAGAAGCAAAAACTTAGGTCTTGATCTTGATCTTGGTTTGTCTTCTAGCCCATCAGACTGGGGTTTTGTTTGGGAGCAGACCAAGTAGATTTAGGACACTTGTCAGATCGGTTCACTGAGAGGGAGGTGAGAACATCCAAGTCTAAAATTTACTCTTTGATACTGTGATGATTTTCAGTTTAAGGGTTTTTTTACTGTGTTCAAAGGTATTGTACACCAATAAGTACTATTTTTACCCAAAACAATCTCTACGTATGGACTGTGATCTCAAATTTTCTATTGATCTGGGCAATGTTAGTCCATTTGTACGAAAATCAAGGATAATTTCTATAATTTCTCCCTGCTTATATGTAAAGATACCATGAAATAGTAAAGAGTCTAACAAAAAGACCTATTATAAGAGAAAGACATACAATTTGCAAATATACTTAAGCTAATTATAGAATGACTTTAACAGCAGATGAGCGTATGGTAACTTGGACACTAGTGTATGATAAAAGACCTATTATGACCGAAAACAAAGACATACAATTTGCAAATATGCTTAAGCTAATTATAGAATGACTTTAACAACAGACAGTGTATGACAACTTGGTGAAGGATAGTGTGAGTAGCATCAGGCTGAAACATGTTATAGTTTCAAGTTGTTCTATGTTCCCCAAAGACGTTCCAGAATTATACACACTGGCCAAGATGTTTTTGAGACTATTATTCTAACATCTTGTTGACCTTATACTTCTACAATTTGTGTTTCATGGGGAGCTAGAATTTCACTTACTTTGTGTTAGACATCTTTTGTGTAAAAATAATATTACTTTTCAGCAAAGAAGACTGTTCCTTAACTGCTTGCACTGCTCAGAACACCTTAGATCAGGATCAGGGAAGGGTAGGAACCTCATCTACTGGTTTCCTTGTCTCACATAGAATATTCTATGATTACAGCTACACTGAACCGCGTTGTAGTAAAAGAATTCAGTTGTCGTCTAAAAATTCTCAAGACACCTGAAACCTGGGGCAACAGGGCCCAGTAGTAATTAAATGCACTGACATAGGTTGGGGGAAGGGGCAGAAATGGAGACAATTTCTGGAATTGATTCCTTTGTTTATATTGCAGAGTGTGGGGTTAAAGAAAGGCTGGTTATGAGATTTCTACTGGAGGACTTATGCCATGGCTCTGTCATTCTATCACAAAGAGAGTGATGAAAGCCCTTGAGTTTAGTTCAAGTTTAACATCCAGCCCCCACAGAATTGAGGAGAGGCAGAAATGTCTGGTCTGCAAATGGCTGTTAGGCTGAGTTACTTCTCCTGTCCAGCCCTCAAGGAACAAAAGGAGTAGAGAAGAGGGAGAGTGCTGCAGCACGGGGCAGCCATAACACAAGGTTGAGGCCCAGGAACATTCTTCAGTCGTTGTGAGATCTGACTTTCTCAATAGCAGAACAAAGTCAGGAGTGTTTAATGAAAAAGTAGTAACTAATTCCAGTAAGCTTTCCTGGAATGACATATTGATGAGGTATTGGCATGAGAGAGATGCAGCAAGAAGGGAAAGAGTTTGAAAAGGAAAGAAATGCTTTTAGGAGAGTTAGGTGAGTTCTTAGCCAAGGAGAAGCAACGGTGAAGAGGTGTGTGAACCACATGGCAATGTGATTGGCAGGACACAAGCACCTTGGCTGGCTTCTTAGATAAGGAAGAAAACACAGGTTTTTGGTTTTGCTTTTTTTCCCTTAACATCTACTATATATCCAGAGCCACGTTAGATTATTAGTTTTACCATTTCAGCATATCTGGTGCAATATTTCCAATGTTTTGGTATAAAATGTCTCCATTGTATAGGTTGAAAAAAGGAAGATAGGTTAATTTTTTTAAATATTAGTGCAAAAATTGGTAGAGCTGTCTTTTCCGACTCTAGAGCTCATACTCTCTCTACTCCTGAACTTTGCACCCATCTTGACTTCTTCAAGGATGAATCATCTTCTGTCAACTTTTTTCCTAAATAATTCCCTAAGGAACAATGAGTTGTGAAAACAGTCACCAGTCAGGAGAAAACAAAAGTCAGAATTTTTCGGACCTAGAATAATTTGTTTTTCTGGCTTTCCCGACCCAGACTGTTCTGAATTTTTTTTTTCCTATGAGATGAAGAACATATGCCCAGGTCCACCCCAGAGCCCAAAAGGCAAGATTTCTAGATGAAGCAGATTTTTTTTTTTTTTAAGTAGAATGTCTTCTTGATATTAGATCATCAGGGAACAACTACCTGCATTTATATCTTAAGGTATTGTATCTCATTGCTTTTATAAGAAAATATAAATGTTAGATTAGAAATTTCTGATTTTCATGTGTTTGCTGCCCTGGACTGAGAAAATGGTCAGCTGTCTTAAATAAATGCTTCCGTATTGCAACTTGTCAACAAAAGATATATGTCCCAATTTCCACTTGCTGCCACTGACTTCTGGCCAGAGATGAGCTTCCTTTGGCATTTGTTACATCCAGCATTGGTCACTGAGTACACCTGCAGAAGGACCGTGAATAGCGGCTGGGAAGAAACAGCAGCTAGAGCCTGGGGCCTGATTTATCCAGGAGACCCACAGAAGACTTCACTGACAAGAGGTGCCCCGCTTTCAGATCATTCTCGGTAGCTGAACGTGTGCATTGGAAAGGTTGACCCTGAGCAGCATTTACACTAAGCCAACCCAGGACAGGACCCCTAAACTCAATTGTATCGGTGCCTGAGCCTCATCAGAGGGTGGTGGCTGCAGCCCCATCTGACAGGACCCTTTGGAACCCATTCAGGCTACACGATTCCAATTGGCCACTTGTAACATCTCTTTCTACAGAGTGGTTGATTGGACGCCTGGGTATCGGCATATTGTCTCTGGTCCAAGGGGTTGGCTTGAACACAACACTGAGAAGCAAAAGAAGGCAGAGAGGGCAGGTTGGATCCAGACTACTGTGGAAGCCTGGCTCTCAAAGTACCATTTTTAGACACATATTTTGTAATTACATATTTTTAGAATAGACTAGGGTGTGCAATGTAAAATAGTAGATAATTAAATATTTTCTATTAAAAAATAGAAAACAGGGAAAGCAAAATTTTGTCACTTAGAAATGATTAATATTTAAAAGTCACTGGCACATATAGTTTGTATGTAGCAGGCAGTAGTCAAGTGTTCAGTTTTATAGATTATTTAAACAATAATGAACCAAAAACACTTTCCTGCTTGTATACGTTAGTAACAGTGAATCCCTAAATGTAATCTAAACTACTACACAAAATACCCACTTTGTTTAGAGCCATTTTGTTAGAGAAAACATTTTTGACCACCATACAAATTAGATTGCTTCGTGGAGTTCCTTTTACTAGAGGAGACCTGCTCCTCTATCTGCATTATGTCATTAATTCAGATTCTGATGATTTTACTGTGTGTCATGCCACAAAATTACATATTGATGTTGCAAAGATCTCGCTTAAAGATGGAAAACACAAAGCACATTTTCTTTAAAGACTTTCGAGCTAATGGAAGAGATAGACATCTGCAAAATAATACAACGACATCATGTGTGTGCATTTTGCCAATTTAAAAAAAAGATACAAGTTCATTTAAGAAAGGGATTATTTCTCTTTTAAAAATAAGTACTTAATGCTAGCCCTCTGGAAGGCTAAGGTAGGAGGATTGCTTGAGCTCGGGAATTTGAGACCAGAGTGAGACCCTGTCTCTACTAAAAATAGAAAAATTAGTGGGGTATTGTAGCAGGTTCCTGTAGGTCCAGCTACTTGGGAGGCTGAGGCAAGAGGATCGCTTAAGTCCAAAAGTCTAAAAGTGCTGTGAGCTATGATGCTATAGTATTCTATCCAGGGTGACAGAGTGAGACTCTGTCTCCAAAAAAAAAAAAAAATATATATATATATATATAAAAAATATATCAATATATATATATTAAAAAAGAAGTCTCTTCTAGTAGTCACTTCATTTTAGAGCTGAAGGAGAAGATGACATGTGCCTTTAATTTCTGAAGGGTAGACGGGATTTGGTGTCTGGAGCTCAAAGCATAATGGTTTTACTCAGTGTTAATTTTTGGCTTGTTTTGTTTTTTCTTTCTAGTGAAGCAGAAAACTTTAGCACAACAAAAGCATGAAGTCTGGAGCCAGACATTTGGGCCTGACACTTTCTAGCTACATTAACTTTACCTACCCTCTTCCTTATTTAAATGGTAGACATAAAACTTATGCTGGAAGGTCATTATGAAGGTTGAAATAACTGATGTATCCGTAACTGCTATAAGCACATATCCAGTGAGCGAAGTTAGTTCTCATATCTTTTCTTTTTTTTCTTTCACAACTTATCCTCGTTCATCCTACTCTCTAGTAACCTCTGAAACCTCAGACCCTCAGTTCTTTCTTTCTTTCTTTCACATCTTTGGTCTTTTCTCTTCCTTACTTTCCTTTATCTTAATTATATCTTTAAGAGTTTGCCATTCTAAAAACGTTTTTTTCTTTGATTCTGCCTCTTATTTTAGCTATCATTTTCTGTCTCAGTTTTCTTTAAATATACACAATAAGCCCCCTTAACTATTGCCTCCACTTGCTTATTTCTCATTTATCAGAGAGCAGCAGGGGACAGTAGTTCATATGAGCTCTGGACACAGATGGCCTGATACAAATTCTAATTCTGCTACTTTTTCTGAGCTGCATTACATTGGGTAAATCACTATCTTTTCTGTGCTTGATTTTCCTCATCAGGCCGGAAGAGAAAGTTATCTTTTAGAAATCTGAGTTGGAAAACATCACTCTCTCACTAGAAAAGCCCCAGTATATAACCAACAGTCTTCCATACGGCCAGGAGACACTTGGTGAGCTGTGTCAGGCCACATGCCCACCACCCTCCAGCCTATACACTCCTGGAAGACAGAAAAATGGGTGAATAGTTGGTAAAGCTTAGAAATGTAGAAGAAAGAAGCAAGCTATGGCAATAAATGTGTCTTTATTATAGCACACAAAAATCTGTATGATTTTGTCTCCTTATTGGTTTGTTCATTTTATCAATGAATATTTTCTACATGCCTCTGGATAATTACTGGAGTGCTAGGGATCTAGGAGTGAAAAAAAGTACATCTGAGTGGTAGAGAAGTGTCAGTGACATAAAACAGACAAATTCTTGATCCCACAGGGGAAGAATGACAGCAAATAAAATGTAAATGAAATAAAATGTTAACATATAGAATTTTGACATGTACTATAGAAAAATAAAAAACAGGATAATGGGGCTACAGAGAGCTGGGTGGAGGGAGGTGGCTGGGGTTCGCTATTCTACATGAGGTTGTCTGGGGCAACCTCACTAAGAATGTGATGTTTCAGCAGAGAAGGGAAGAAACCAAGAGAGACTGAGCCATGCAGATGTGTGTAGGGAGAGTGTTTCAGGGGTGAGGAGACCCGTAAGTGCAAAGGCTTTGAAACAAGATCGGGGTGGATCCATGCCTGAGGAGTGGAAATGAGGCCGTTGTGGCCAGAACAGAGAAAGTATGGAGAGGGTAATAGGAGGTGAAGCTAGACAGGTGGTCTGGGACAGACCAGGAAATCGTGAAGGTCATTCTCAGGATCTGGGCTTGTACTAAGAGGGAACTGGGGAACACTGGCAGGGGTTTGAACAGAGGAGTGACGTGATCTCCCCGGACCACTCCCTTCATACCCTTGTCTTCCTGGCACACTAATTACTTGTGGTTCCTTGTTCTTGCTCTTCCTCTGAACCTCTCTGTGTGCTGCTGCTGTTGCCCAGAGCATCCTTCCCACTCACACATGACCCTCCTCTGATTGTCAGTCACCTAGTAGATCTTCAAGTTCTATCACAAACAGGGTAGAAGTATCTATTTTTTGTCTCATGAAGGCTGAAAGAGGTGACCTTCCTAAGCTCACCTTTGACATTTTCTCCATCAGGATGTGTTTGCATACAAATAACAAAATACCTAACTTGAACCATATGAATGTTAAATGCTTACCTATATGATGTCCAGAGGTTGTCATTCATCTCAGAGATGTTCACAGGACTCTGGCTCTTTGTACTATTCTGCTTCACCACAATCAGCAAGTTGGCCTGTCTCCTCTGTCTTTCCCCCAGTGGTTGCAAGGTGGCAGCCACCTTGGCCTTGCAGGTATCTAACCCCAAACAATGGAATCCAAAACAGGGACAGCAGGTGGGGGTTCTAAGAGCTTTTCCTTGATACTGTTGTTATGCCTTGTCAGAAGGGAATATCTCCCCCAGAAGCCTACTAAAAGTCTCTTTTTGTCTAATCATTCAGGACTAAATTCATATTTATCCTAAGTACCCATTTATTTGTATTTCCCAATCATTCTATCCTAATATCCAACAGATGATGACACATAGTTGGTGTTCAATAAATACTATTGAACAAAGTCAATGTTTTATGGCTTTTATTCTCCTTTTAAAATAGAAAGCTAGGGGTGAAGCTTCATGCAAAGCACCCACTTCTCAGAAAAGAAAAGAGTTGCTGACTAGAAATGAATAAAAGAATTGTCAACTCGTGTTGCAATCTAGCCTATGTCAGAGATTAGCAAAATGATAATGTTCCAATTTGTACTTTGGAGTTTCCAAATAAAAATTCACAAACCCCAAAGAGTTGAAATCAAGTTCGCATTATCTGAAACCATGGAATTTAAACATGTTTCAAATATTTCCTCCACCCCAGATTCAGTTCATTGATAATGATCTTTTAAAAAATCTTTCTCATTTCTACTGAACTGTATCTGAACCTCTCTGGTCAATGGCACACCATGAGCCCTGTGATATAGACCAAGCATAGATCCAAAATTACACAGAGAGAAAACCATGGAGAACCTTTATCCATGGTGCAGTGGAGAATTTCTAAATTGATACAGGTATAAAAGGCATTTAATAGTTGAACAAAGGAAGTGCATAGAATCTCCAGGATCTTCCTCCCACTTTCTACTCCACACCAACTTGTTCTGAGTGTCCCCATTTTCTGTTTTTCTTTTCAGGTCCTTCAGACTGATATCTAAGCAGAAGAGGCCACTTGGACTGACCCAGGCTTTAGCTTTTGCTTTTCCATAACTCCATGCTCTGAGAACAACCCAGGCTTTAAAAACTTCAGGCAAGGTAGCATAGTCATTTGTCACTTTAGAATTTTAGAAGATGTTCTTTATCTTTTAGAAGGATACCTGGGGCCCTTAAGAAAGGGCCAACTAAGGACCTTAAACCCAGAATGAGAGAGACAGAGATAGAGACGAAAGATTAATGCTGGGCAGCTAAGGCAGTCGTGTAGCACCCAACACTGATGCAGACAGAAGATCTATTTAAAGTCAAGGATAATTTTGCAGTCTCACTGAAGAAGTACAAACCTACTTCAATGCCAGAATTTTAAGAATATGTTTAGTATCTAATTAGGAATAGCAGCAACTGGAATTATCAAAAAAAAAAAGTGACAAAAAATTTTAGACTTAAGTTATAAATACTGTGCAATTATGCACTGACTCAGAAATCTATATCATTATTTTCCTAACTTCTTCAAATGGGAATATCAATTGATATGGAAACAGATAAGCATCAACAAACTATATAGACTCACGTTCTGGACAAATATAGGAGAAAAACAGTTTTCATATCTAAAAGTAAGAGTTTCACCATTATTATTTAAAAAAGAAAAATAGCCTGATCACAACTAATTTGATTAATTTGGGGAAAAGGAGTAAGGTATCCCAACTGCTAGAATAATGTCTGATATAATATGTGCTTGATAATTTTTTAATAAAAAGTATCAGAACTTCAGATGTGCTTCATTTAGTTTATGGAAAATAGCTTCATAAAATGTAAGCAATCACCAGTCTCCATTATCAGCCTCAGCTAATTCTTATTTAACCTCTTTCCAAAAATGTCTGATTTCATTTGGATAATTATGTTAGTACTCAATCTCAAGGCAAGTATTTTAATCCTGAATTGGAATTCTAAAACAGCTAAGTATGAAGGTTGGCAGTGGGGTGGGGAGGTGGATGAGGTTCAGAGCCTTGCCTAGAACTAGTGATCTGGGCGGAATTAGGAGGCACTATCTTTAGTACAGTCTGCTTTGCTTTGCTCACATGGGACCCTTTCTCCAGAGTCCTGCATTCTTAGAAGGCAGGCCAAAGATGAAATGAGTGAGGGTGAGAATAAAAATTTTTATTACTCTAGAAATTCAGAATGTTTACACAAATAACATTATACCACATTTCTGAAGTTAAATTTTAACCTTAAGGAAATATATACATTGGTGGAGAAAAACAAGATGTCCTGCCTAGGCTTGAATTAATATTTGGAATCGTCATTTTATTTGCTTTTATATCCCCTATTTCCTCCTTCTTCCAGGGTAATGTACTTCTAAAAAATTAAACAACTTTCTTTTCTATAATAAGAAAAGTGTTACTGAGAAAAAGAGTTACAGTAATCAGAACCAGAGTGAGGCTTGAATGCAAGAACAGCTATATAATTTCTGCAGCTCACTGAAAGCTGGAAATGTAGGATGTCTTGTTAGAGTTTTTATAAGAATTTCAATATGATGACTGAGAGTTTTAAATCAAGCGTGTATGATCCTGTGCTGGTATACAGAATATGTGCTGATGAAGCTGGCTCAAACTGAATATCTTCAACATGGAGATTTCAGAGATAAGTCAGTTTTAGGAAAAAGTACCTAAGAAAAGAAGGAACATGAGTATTGATTCTCTTATTATTTTCTAAATTCACTCATTCAAACCTCAAATTTTAAACAGTCTGAGGTTCTTCCCTAAATAAATTGTCTAGTAAGTTCACCCAGAAACTGAGCCAAAGATTCTTACCCAACATGTACTATAATACTACACCCTTAAGAGTGAGAAGGAGGGGAAAAAAGACACATCTAAACAAAAGAAAATTGAAAAGAAAAGTGACAGCTCCTCTAGATGAGAAAGCATCACTGAAAGAACTAGGTAGTGTGAAAAAACAGTGCAAAGGACATCCCTCCAGGGGCAGGAACACCAGCAATAGATCCTAACCAAAATGAAAATGTTGAAATGAAGAGAAGAATTCCAACTATAAGGAAGATCAATGAAATCCAATAAAAAGTGAATAAACAACTCAAAGAAATCAGAGAAATAGTTCAAAAAATGAGTAAAACATTCATTAAAAACATCAACATATGTAAAGAAAAAATCAAATAAAACTTCTGAAAATGAAAAATTTATTTTAAGAAACACAAAACACAGTGAAAAGTTTTATGAATAAATTAGACCAGGTGGAAGGAAGAATCTCAGAGCTTGAAGGTGTCTCTTTTAAATTAGTCCAATCCATCAAAAATAAAGAACAAAGAATTAGGAAGAATAAACAAAACCTACCAAACACATGGGATTATGTAAAACAGCCAAGTATAAAAATCATAGGCATCGGGAAGGTGAAGAAGAAAATGAAGAGGGAGCTGGAAAACTTAAGGGAATATTTAAGAAAAATTTCTCTGATCTTGCTAGAGACTTACAGATCCGGGTATAAGAAGCTGAACAAATACCTGGATGATCCATTGCAAACAGACAATTCACAAGAGACGTAGTCATCAGACTAGCCAAAGTCAGTACAGAAAAGAAAGTACCAGAGCCATGAGGTGAAACCATAAAGTAACTTACAAAGGGGAACATGATGGAGTAACTGCCAACTTCTCAATGGAGACCTTACAAGGATTACAAGGATTGGGAGTCCTATCTTTAGTCTTCTTAGACACAACAACTGCCAACCTAGAATTTTGTATCTTGCAAAACTAAGTTTCACATATGAAGGAGAAATAAAGACTCATCCAGATAAGCAAACACCAAGGGGATTTGTGAAGACAAGATCTTCCCTTCAGGAAATATTCAGAACTACACTATACATGGATCAGCACAGTAGACACACACCAGTTTAAAATCACCTACAGGATCAAGGTCAGAGCATATATAAAACAACAGCACAAGAGGTAAAGCAAAGCAAGGATACCCAATAGAATAGATAAAACAGCATCTCACATATCAATTCTATCAATTGATGTGAACAGTATAAATGCCACACTCAAGAGGCACAGACTGGCTGAATGGATGAAAAAATACAATTTAACCATCTGCTGTCTCTAAGAAATGTATCTAACCCAAGAATCTCTTGCTGAATGATTATTGGGTCAACAATACAATTAAGATGGAAATCACAAGATTCTTCTAAGTCAGCAGTTCTCAACCTTCCTAATGCCGCATCCCTTTAATACAGTTCCTCATGTTGTGGTGACCCCCAACCATAAAATTATTTTCTTTGCTACTTCATAACTATAATTTTGCTACTGTTATGAATCATAATGTAAATATCTGATATGCAGGAGACCCCCAAAGGGGTCACAACCCACAGGTTGAGAACCACTGTTCTAACTGAATGACAAAGGACACAGCTAGTAAATATATGAAATTCAACAAAAGCAATCCTAGGGAAAAATTTACAGCCTTACATGTCTTTATCACAGAGAAAGATAAAAAATTTACAATCTAATGACACATCTCAAGGAACTAGAAGAGAAAGAGCAAACCAAATCCAAAGATAGCAGAAGAAAAAAGTAACTAAGGTTAGAGCAGACAGAACAAATGGAAATGGAGAACAAACAAAAAAAAAATACAAAGGATAAATGAAACAAAAGTCGATTCTTTGAAAAGATAAACAAAATTGATAAAGCTTTTGCTGATTAACAGAGAATAGAAGAGAAAGAACCCCATTAAGCTCAACCAGAAATGAAAAAGGAGATATTACAACTGATACCACTGAATAGAAAATATCATCTGTGAATATTATGAAAATATCTATGTTTGTAAACTCCAAAATGTGGAGGAAATAGACAAATTCCTGGAAGAACACAACCTCCCAAGACTCAGTCAGGAAGAAGCTGAACTCCTGAACAGACTGAAAACAGGCAGTGAGAGTGAAGTAGTAATTTCAAAATAAAACTTCCAACAACAGAAAACCCCAGGCCAGACAGTCACAGCAAAATTTTATCAGACCTACAAAGAACTGTTGATACCTATACAGCAGAAATTATTCCATAATGTCAAGAAGGAGAGTCCACCCCAATTCATTCTAGGACCCCAGTATCACCTTGATAATAAAGCCAGGAAAGTGCACACAGAAAAAAGAAAACTACAGACCAATATCCCTTATGAATATACATGCAACAAATCTCAGTAAAATACTAGCAAACCAAAGTCAAGAGCACATCAAAAAAATAATCCACTGTAGCCAGGTGAGTTTCATCCCAGGGAAGCGAACATGGTTCAACATATACAAATCAATAAATGTGATTCACCACATAAACAAAAGCAGAAACAAGGAATGTATAATCATTTCAATAGAAAAAGCATTTGACAAAATCTGTCACCCTTTCAAGATAAAAATTTTTAACAAACTAGGCATACAAAAAAACCATAGAAAGGGCTGTATAAGACAAACCCACAGCCAGCATCATACTGAATGGGAAAATAAGAACTAGAACATGACAAGGGTGCCAAGTGTTGCCTCTTCTATTCAATGTAGTATTGGAACTCTTAGCCTAAGCAATAAGGTAACAGATGTACAGAATGTCCAAATTGGAAAGGAAGAGGTCAAACTATCACTTTTTGCTGATAATTTGAACTTATATCTAGAAAACCCAAATAGTCTACCCAAAAGACTTCAGAAATTGATCAATAAATTTAGCAAAGTCTCAAGTTACAAAATCAGGGCCCCCAAACTAGTAGCATTCCTACACACCAGTAATAGTCGAGCTGAGAATCAAGTCAAAGATTCAATATCATTCACAATAGCTGTAAAGATTATAAAATACCTAGGAATACTCTCAACCAAGGCGGTGAAAGATCTCTACAAAGAGAATTACAAAACACTGAGGAATGGAACTACAGAGGATACAAACGAATTGAAAAGCATATCACGCTCATGGATATAGAATCAACTTTGCTAAATTGTCCATACTACCCAAAGTGCTTTACAGATTCATTGCAATCTTCATCAAAACACCAATGTCATGTTTCACAGGTCTAGAAAAAAATTAATTCTACACTTTGTTTGGAACCAGAAAAGAGCCCCAATAGCCAAAGTAATATTAAGCAAAAAGAACAAATCTGGCATCAAATTACCAGACTTCAAATTATACTGCAACACTATAGCAACCAAAACCAGATGGTATTTTTATAGAAACACAGACTTAGACTAATGGAACAGAACAGAGGACCCAGATATAAAACCATCCACAGATAGCCAACTGATCTCTGACAAAGTAGACATCAATCTACATTATTCAGTAAATGGTGCTGGAAACATTGGAGCCCCACGTAGAAGAATAAAGAGGATCTGTATCTCTCACCACTCACAAAAATAAGATGGATAAATGACCTAAATGTAAGGCATGAATCCACAAGAATTCTAGGAAAAAATGTAGGAAAAACTCTTCTAGAGATCAGCCTGAGCAAAAGATTTATGACTAAGACCTCAATGACAATTATAGCAAAAACAAAAATAACTAAATAGGATTTGGTTAAATTAGAGAGTGTCTATACCAGTGGTTCTCAACCTTCCTAATTGCCACGTGGCTACAAATTGAGCAAAGGGGGTGCAACTCCGAGGTTGAGAACAGCTGGTCTATACCGTTAAGGAGATAATCAACAGAGAAGAGAATATAGACAATCTACAGAATGAGAGAAAATATCTGCAAGCTATGCATTTAATAAAGGGTTAGTAACCAGAATCTACAAAGAACTCATGAAAATCAACAAGAAAAAAACAAATGACCCCATTAAAATGTGGGCAAAAGACATGAACATAAGGTTTTCAAAAGAAGATACTAACATGACCAATACACATATTTTAAAATGCTCAGTGTCACTAATTTTCAGGGAAATGCAAATTCAAACCACAATGAGATAACATAGTGTCATCTTACCCCAGTTAAAATGGCTTTTATTAAAAAGTCCAAAAACAATAGGTGCTGGCAGAGACACTTCTACTTTTTCTACTTTGTTGGTAGGACTACAAATTACTACAACTTCTATAAAAAACAGTATAGAGATTTCTTAAAGAACTAAAAGTGGACCTACCATTTGATCCAGAAATATTATTGCTTTGTATTCATCCAAAGGAAAAGAAGTCATTTTATTTTTTTAAAAAAAAAGTGTACTCAAATGTTTATTTCTGCACAATTCACAATTGCAAAGATGTGGAATCAACTCAAGTGCCCATGAATTTATGAATGGATCAACAAAATGTGGTGTATGTTTACCAGGGGATACGGCTCAGCCATAACATAGCATTAATTAATGCCTTTTGCAAAAATTTGGATGGAATTGGAGACCATTATCTTAAGTGAAGTATTTAAAGAATGGAAAAACAAATACCATGTGTACTCACTATTAAAATGGAACTAAGTGTGTGCACAGAGGGAAGTAAAACTCATTGGAAATCATGTAGGTGGGAGAGGGTAGAAAAACCTACCTCATGGGTATAAGGAACAGTGTCTGAGTGATGGGTACCCAGACAGCCCAACTCAAGCATTACAAAAGGGATCCATGTAGCCAAAAACATTTCTGTCCCCATAATAGTTGGAAATAAAAATAAACAATAAAAGAGTTCCTTTTCTCTGTGGATAAAGAAGAAAACCTAATATGTACTACAAAACTTTGACCTACTGAAATAAAATTTTATGATGCTCAGACAGGGAAATTACTCAAAGCCGTATATATAAAAGGATGTTTCACCTGAATGAAGAGCAGGACACTAGCCGGATTGCCTTTAGGCAAATGATG
The DNA here is from genome assembly GCF_000181295.1 of Otolemur garnettii. Taxonomy (NCBI): domain Eukaryota; kingdom Metazoa; phylum Chordata; class Mammalia; order Primates; family Galagidae; genus Otolemur; species Otolemur garnettii. Next base: position 6,551,388 of record NW_003852502.1, on the reverse strand, counting down.
TGCAGGGCATGTATCTGGTCATTTAAATTAGTGTTGCCAACATTTATAAATTTTTTTATATTCAGATTGCAATTTTTTAAAAAAAATCACCACTCATGGCGATACTGGGCCATCAGTCCCATGAAGCACATGGGAGTGGGTGGGAGAAGGGGTGGCTTTATTCAGAGCAGAGAAGTTGTTTCCAACACGGAAGCTCTGTATGGGTCTATGTTGCCGCAACCAGCCCAGCTCATTGATTAAGATCCTGAGCCCCATATGCAATAGAGTTTGCGCTATCTGTATTATACTAGTAACTCCTGTGGACATTTGGATGCGAATGATACCACAGGTTCACAGTCTAAGCACTGCAAGAAGGTAGGGCTGGCCGCTACTGGGCTTCAGGGGATAGGTGATAAGATAGCACACATACAAGCACCAAGACAAGAAAGCAGAGGTGTGTTTAATTAGAAATAAGTATTCCAGCTGACTAGATCACACTGCTAAGCATAACACCCAAAGGCCTTAAAAGCATAGTCACGTGGGGATTCTCTTTCTTCTACTCCAACTTGTCCCTACGTATTACAGCCTGACCACTTCCCGGTCAGGACTTGCTTCTCATGTTGGTCTGCTCCACCTTAAAAGTTATAGTTCTTAGTGGATTTCCGATCACTGTGATTTATCCACCTTAGCTATGGTCTTCCTGACATGGTCAGTGACTTGGGATCAGAATCACTACTAGAATAAAGAAGGCTGTGCCCCTGCTGGGGATCAATTTTTTTAAATGCTACATTTTCATGTGGCTGTTCCCACAAACCTTCTGACAAATAGTTGTCAAACATTGCTGTTCTAAAATTGAAAAAGTGTGTTTCTAGATTATACAAAAGTTAAGAACACTATAACTTAAAATTTGGCTTTCTGTTTGTTTAAATAATGTAGTCAAATTGTAGAACCGAAAAAGTAGAATATGTAATGCAATCATTTTAAATGATCTTAACTATTCATGCTTTCAGAAAGTTTATTTTGCTAGCTCATAAAACACTAATTTTCCCTGAAACTAAAGGATTAATACAATAAAGAAAAATACAAAAAGAGTAGGTTTTTGTGTGTGTGTAAAAATAAAGTCCTTGTAGAATGGAGATATACAAATATGACAAAGTACCTATAAACTTGTTTATTCCTATTAATTTTCCCAAAATACTGAATGATATCAGTCCTGTAAAAATGAATTGCTTCACTCTCAAGGTAATTTGGTTGTCGTGTGTAAGTTCAGTAACTACAAGGTCTTGCAAATGAACATTAGTCTTTGTGGAAAAAAGCTCAGTGTGCACTTTGGAATGTCCTGCATCTCTGCCCTTTGAAACTTCATCTGGTCCCAATTACCATCTGCTCCTAATTTGATTCAGTGGCAGAGGAGCTGGGCTTCTGTGCTCAAGTTATAGCAGGCACATTTCATTAGGCCCAGTTCTCATGTTGTTCTTTATATTATCAGCTGAAGTTTATACAAAACTTTATATAGACTTAACAGCTTTACGAAGTTCTATCTAACATGCATAGAGCTGCGTTTGGGTCACGCATTTTTGGCCTTTTAGCGGTCAAGTTCACTCTAAACGTTTATGTGACTTTTTAGCTAGTTAAATAAACAAGAGCTTCTGCTCTACCTCTTATATCATTTTATTTTTCCACTTCAGAATCACAAAGCCATTGTATTTGTGACTTTTGGACCAATCAGTATGTGTTTTCTGAGTCTCTAACAGTTGCTGGACTATTAGGTTCAGTTTCTCTAATATGATAAGATCACTCATAAGGGCCCTGCCCTGCATACAGCAGGTAACATGATTGGCATAGCCTTTGCCTTGAATTTTTATGCTTTTGAAGAAAAGATATTAACTATGAAGACCCAAAGCCAAAGAGTCTTCAATATTTTATTTTGGTTTAGTTTAGTTTTCAGCACAAACAGACTCAGAGAGAGTAAATCATCTTTGTAGTTCAACTGAAAGTTTGTTTTTTTTTTCCTGCTCACTGCTATCCTGTACCCACAAGTATCCTTGGGTGCTAGTCAAAAACAGAACTGGGAGTGACTGTCTCTGGCTGTATTCACCACAAGCGTAGAGATGTGGCATGTGGACGCATGGTGGGCAAACACTCTGGTCTCAGCTTCTCTTTCCATCCAGATAAAATGCCACCCATCCATCTAAGGCAGAGGCTGGTAACCCCTGGCCATAAAACTGGCCTGCTGCCTGTTTTTGTATGTTTTGAGAGATAAGAATTGTTGATTTTATGTTGCTAAATGGTTGAAAACAAATCAAAAGAATATTTTCTGACACATAAAAATGACACAAAAATCAACTTTTAGTGTTTACAAATGAAGTTGTATTAGAATACAGCTATGCTCACTGGTATATTGCCTGTGTCTGCTTTCTGAATACAATAGTAGATTGAGAAGTTACATAGAGACTGTATAGCCCAGAAAGCCGAAAGTATTTCCTATTTGACCTTTTATAGAAAGTTTGCCAATTCCTAACCTGAGACGCCATACACACATATTCCATCATTTCTGAATTTTTCATTCACCTGTTCACTGGATAATAGAAACCATCTAAGATATCATCCCATCAGCTTTTTTTTTTTCCTAGCTCCTGAATCTTTCTTCCAAATAGTGCATGGAAGTTTTAACTTATCAAAATCCTGTAACTCATTATTCAAATAGGGAAGGGGGGTGAGAGGTCTCTAACAAGCCAGAAGCTGCCATCCTGTGAACTTGACCTGAGTTCTTTGATCCTCATAACATGACACAATTCATCTGTCTATGTCAAGGTGTTTTCATTAATTCTAAGGATGAAAACTGTATTCCTCCAAGTAACTTTTCTATAGCACTATTTTGAATAAGCTAATTCTGTAACACAATTTAATAAACCATTTGGCTTCTTAGTTTTCTAAAATCTTCAGTGGATAAATTACACAATTCTTAAATGAATTTGGCTATGTCTTAATTCATAATATATCTTCCTCTTTAAAATTTCTAAGAATTTCTATGATCTGAGAATTAACAGATGGATATTTGCCAAATGGCAAAGTTTGACCCCTCTAGGGAGTTCTAGTAAGCCCTAATTTATCTAGTTATATTACATGCTCAGTGAAACTCACCAACATATGACAGTGATAATTAAACTATGAAATTGGATTATATTACTTAAAATACATTTCCTCATCTTCTGTATTTATTCTCACACAAAATGCATAACTGATTATAGCTAACATATTTTATTTTTAATATTTTCCTCAAACAGACAACCACTGGTGACATTTTTTTCTTTTATAGCACAATCTCATGTTATTAAAATGCTTATTTTAAAATATAATCAAAATTTCATTTTATGTTCCTAATCCCAGACAATATTACAGCAAGCTAAATGCATTTAAATCATTTATATTAGATTCTTAGTTCTGAAAAATAATGTTTGATCATGAAGAAATATAGTTTTGGGCCAAGAGAAAATGATTATATTTTAACTAATTCTTTGAAGAATATCCAAAAGCTTTCATTACCTTTCAAATGCACTTTTGAAAAATATTGAATGCAATCATATATTTAAATAAAATATGTTGGCAACAGGAATAATGTTTGGCTGACATGGAAAAACCCTGCTGTAATACTGTTTCTCAAAAGTTAAAAACCATAAGTCACATGTCACATTCTCTGAATAGACACTTAACAAAGGCTGGGAAATACTTGGTGAGATTGAACTGGGAGCTCTGCCTTGGACTGGAAGCATCCCTAGATGTGTAGCTCTGGGCAAGTTACTCAATCTTTCTGAGACTCATTTCTGAGTAAGATTATTTGGTTGGTAAATATGATAAATGTGGATCACACAGTTTACAATATTTAAAGTTCTGGACTATTTGTCTGGCATGGGGAAAGCAATCACCTTTCCTCACTCAACCTCTTTCCCTTTCTCCTGCCCGCTCTTCTATTTCTTCTCCTTTATAGTTGCCCTTCTGTCTTTGTATTCCCTTCTTCCTTCTTCATTGCACACATGCACTAGTAGGTAGTCCTAGCCTTGTTGCCAAGAAGCAGAATAAAAAAAACGAAACACATCAAACTTCTGTGTCTAACCTCCTTTCACAAGTGGCTGCTTTTTTGTGCCTCTCCTTAAAGTGAAGGAAAAGTAAGACGACTAGACAGAAAGTTGGTTCTATTTTCAGAACTGAATTCCCTTCCTGGTGGGCCATCTGTACTTTCTTCTTAAATAAAAGGGGTTTCCTATGGCTTAGCTTAGAATGAGGGTGTGTAAGTGAGAAATTATTGCCTAAATATTTGAAGGACTAAGAAGCCATACTTATTCAGCTTACCCAAACATTTTATCTGGAAACTCATTCTAACCCCCCCAAAACACTGTTAAGACAATGGCCAGATCAAAAGAATTATGGGCAATGCCTTGCAAAGTGTATGCACTATAGATTATATAACTGTACTCATGATGGAGATGATGAGGAAAAACAGAGAACCACCGCAGGCTATCAAGTCACCAGTGAGGATGGTTTGGGGTTGTGAAACAACTGAATGTGTCTTGAAACAACTGAAATATGTATCTAATTTCTGACAAGTATCTAAGAAAATCAGTAACAACAAGCTATAGATAGAACTCGGTTACCTGTGCTTGTGTGAGGTCGTTTCCAAGACCGTAGTGAGAATTGGAAGCCCCAGTCTGGCCATGCTTGAGGAGACAGCTGACCTCTGAAGCAGAATCAATGCTGATGCATCACAAAGAGGAAAATTGAAATTCAAGCATTTATTTGCTTTCCCCAGAGCCTGTGGTTAATCAGTATCTGCACCAGGATTTTGTATCTTCTTCTTCTAAGACTGGGACCAGCCCAAGAGGATACATGGCTCGGTGCTTTTGACCATCCTGACCAGAACCACAAAACCTAGGAAATTTCTCAGAAATGAATGTTCTCTGCTGATTTCCAAACCTTAGGTATGTCCTCTTAGGTAAGTGTTAGGAAAAATACTGTGCCTCTACAGGAAGCTTCCAAGCCACAGAGGGTACATTGAACTGAGACAATGGTTGACCTTGTGTCCATCTAATTTATGAGACATTATACTTGCCTACTTTTTATTCTGAAGATTTAAAGAACATACTTCCTTTGTCCTCATTTCTCCAAGAAACTTCCGTATATAATTTCTGTAGAACAGAAAATTACAAGATAAACCCATTTTTTGAGGGTTTTTTTGTATTCCATCAAGGAATTGATACACTGTCTAATTTCAGTATTCAACATCAGTTTGGTTCTTAATACGTTTAGGCATTGACTTCATAGAGCAAGATTCTAATTCTAAATGTAATTTTATATGACTATAAATTTAGTTTGATTCAACAGACATTTACCGAGTGCCCTCTATGTTCTAGAGCCATGTTAACCACAGGGATGGATAAAGTATGAATTATTAACAGCCTTTGCTCACTAAAAGCTTGTATTATAGTGGAAGCAAAAATTCTCAAGTAAATTAATTCAATATTATATAGTTTGGGTTAACTAAGAAGCACCAAGGACTTAGGCCACTAACTAAGGGATAGTTACTAAGAGGGATAGTCAGGCTATTTAGTCCCAGTAGGGAGAAGGCTCTAGGAAGGAGGCACTACCCTTGTTGTAGAAACAAGCTTTATTCAGGGATATTGACCAGGAGAAACAGTCTAAACAACTCCATAAAGTATAAAAGTATATAGTGGACCAAGCTCAGTGGCTCATGCCTGTGATCCTAGCACTCAGGGAGACTGAGGTGGGTGGGTTGCTTAAGCTCAGGAGTTCGAAGACTACCCTGAGCAAGAGCAAGACTCTGTCTCTACTAAAAATAAGGAAAGCTAGTTGGGCATTGTGGTGGGTGCTTATTGTTCCAGCTACTCTGGAGGCTGAAGCAAGAGGATCTCTTGAGCCCAGAAGTTTTAGGTTGCTATGAGCTATGATGCCACAGCACTCTATTCAAGGTGAATTAGTGAGACTCTGTCTCTAAATAAATAAATGAATGAATAAATATGCTTACTGTATTCGTGCTTTAGAAAACTAAATATGGGGAGGGCAAGTTAAGACTAAAGAGGTAGGTCTGGGTGCGGTCATAAAAGGATTATTTTATGTCACATTGAGAAACTTGATTCCGTAGGAAAAAGGACAGTACGTGGTCATAGTTTCACTTGACAAATTTTCTGAACTGCATTATGTGGGACGACTAATGGGAGAAAAACTAGAGGTAGGGAGACAAGCTAGGAGGCTATTGCACAGTTCAGACAAGAGATGGTATGAGTTTGATTCAGGGCAGTGATGGCAAGACAGGAAATGAAAAGAAGAAGATAAGAAAATATTTAGAAATTAAAATTCCTGGGTTAAAGTGATTGATTAGGTATGACATCACTGAGGAAAAGAGGAAGCCTAGGGTTTGCTTATGACCTGAGCAAAACTTGGGTAGTTGAACCATAGGCAAAAAATAATAATAGAGAAAGAGAAGGTTGAAGCATATGTGGGTAGTAAATATGAAATAAATGTATCACAGTCACATATGTCTAGAATTCAATATTCATATTTTAATATATTTCTATCTTGTCTTTTTAGTTATATATTTAGTATGTAATTAAGTTTACATTATATTTAAACATATATATTCTGCCTTTTATTTGACAGCATTATATTACTTAAAAAAGCATTATTTCATAATACTTGAAGTTTGTTTTAAACATATATGAATATATATAATTTCTATTGGTGGATTTACCATGATTTTCTTAAAATATTACATCATGTAATGAAATACTCTTCCAGAAAACCATGAGAACTCCTTGCAAAGGTAGTAGCTATAAGTCTGCCTATGACAACTGCATTGGATGCTACCTGAGCATTGGTTAGGTTCAAGTGGCCCATAAAATATTCTACAAGGAATGAGATCAGGATTTTTAGCAACAAGTAGTTTACAAAAAGAGTCAATCAAATACAACATATTATGATAAAATATAAAACATCTTCCTATTAATTTATTCAAAAGATCATAGTTTTTCATTTGTATTAACACTATGAAAACATTTTCTTCTAGTTAGAGAATAGCCTTGGATATACATTCAAGATATAAGAGAGATATATACTTAAGAATAAAAACAGTAGAATTGATCATCAACATTTTTCTTCTTCTTTTTAGTGCTATGGATCAGAGGAACAAAGTCTGCAGATAAAAAAAAAAATTCAATTCACTAAAGGTGAACTTAGGCAAATCCACTGCCAATCATATGGATAAAATGTAGGCAAGGCTGCCTACTATTTTTAAAAATAAGCAATAAATGAAATCTAAGAAATGAATCTAACCAAGTACTTATAATCTTCACTTCTTCGTTGGCATAGTCTAGAACGGCTAAACATGCAGACTTAATATTTCCATTATTGTTGGGTTTCTTCTCTTTTTTTTTTCCATCTTCTCAACAGGGAATTTCAGTATAGATTTGGCCCTTTGGCTTCATCTTTTGGGAGCTCATGAAAAATGATATGTAGGTGGTTTACACTCAATGCCAGAGTCAATATACTTTCTGTTCCGAAAAGCTGAGTATTTGAAAACATTTCTTCTTCTCAAAAGGATTTACTCAAGTATTTATATATCCTGTAATATTTGGCATCAGTAATATTATTCCTTCATATTTTTGGATATTTTTACTTAAAATAACATGCTGCATTAAGAAGCAAGCCACTTCTAAAGAAATGAATGCAACTTTATTTCCAATTATTTTTCTTCATGTCACTACAGAAGTTGTGTTTAAATATATTTCAAGCATATGTCCTATTTTCCTCATGTGGAAATCCTAGTAATTCAAAGGGAAAATGATGATATATTTAGTACTGTGCAATCCTGACTGATGAGGACCCAATTTAAACAAAAGATAGTCCTGTATACAAAATATTGGTTAGGCTATGTTTGGATTTTATCACTTAAATTTTTAAGATTTATAGGAGAGAATCAGCTGTTTGTTATAAATACATACTTTGAATATTTTTTAATGCAAAGTTAAGTATACAGACCACCTTAACTGCCAGGCCCAATTGTACTATGTGAAGGTCTGAAGATCAGCATACCCTATGTGCCATCTAGTGCCCTCAGCAGTAGGGTGCATTGTTCAGGGGGCCCAGGGATAAGCTTGGCCCAGATGCCACCACTGCCAGCACCCATGCATGTCTGCAAAGGGCCTGATGACAGGCCCATCAAGATGATCGCTGCTATCCACATGAGCTTTCTGTAAGCCTAGGGATAGGCCTTTTCTGCCCACTGCCATTGGTATATGCATATGCCATCCAAGGTCATAAGGACAGGCTTATGCTGCCTATCTCTAGTGATAACATGTACCTCCTAGGGATCTGAGGACTGTCTGGACCAGCCTACCATTACTGCCACATCCACTACCTATCCGCACACATCACTTAAGGTCCTGGTGATCAACCTACTTGAGCTACTGCCTTCACCAATGGCACCCACATTCATCACTCAGGGCTAAGGACCAGCCTGCCCAGTCTGTTGCTGCCACCTAAGGACTGGCTCACCAAGACCTACTCCTGTTTTCATCTGTTCACCCTGCTGTGTCTCTGAAGACTAGCATGACCTGCCTTCCATCACTACAACAGGTACCTGAGGACTGGCCAACCTGGAATCCAAATCCCAGCAAAGATTTGCTAGAGTTTTCACTAAAAATCACAGCCTAAGGCACTAAAGAATTAACAGACACCATTACCACTAATTGCAGCCAACAAAATCATAGGAATACTTCATTATTACACCTATCAAGAATCAAAGCCAAAGCACTTTCCCAAACCAACACTGTAAATCCATAGAAAAAAGTTTTTCCTTGTAAAAGCCAATTAATAAAATTGGAAGAAATGACTATTATACCAGATGCACAGATATCAATGTAAGGACACAAGAAACCTGAAAAAGAAATAGGAAAACTCTAAAGGAACACAATGCTTTTCCAGTAATAAGGAAAGTTTAAAACATAATATAAAGAAAATCACTGAGAAACAAGAGAATACAGATAAATAACATGAAGAAATAATGAAAGCAATTCAAGAACTGAATTAGAAATTTAACAACCAAAAATACAGACAACAAAAAAAACTAGACAAGTGGTAGCATATTAACGTAAAAAGCTTCTGCATAGCAAATGAAAAATCAACAAAACAAAGAAACAACCTCCTAGAAGGGAGAAATTATTTGTAAATTCTTCATCTGGCAAAAGATTAATACCTCAAATATACAAGGAACACAAACAATTCAACAGAAAAAACCTAAATAATCCAATTTAAAAATAAGTAAAGAGAGAGGGTCAAGATAGCCAATAGGTACCAGACTCTGACAGAAGCTCCTGTCCAGAGGAAAGATAAAGTCCAGACAACACCCAACAAAGTTGAAGACTGGGAGCCCAGCCAAGAGAGAAGAGTGATACCGGCAGGACACCTCTTCTGAGGCAAACAGCAACACCTGGAAGGCAATCTATAGGTACATAATACATCCCAAAGGAAAAGTGTCCATCCCCTCCCCCAAGAAAGGTATGCTTTTCTTTTGTTTCCTCTTCAACCTCTCCCCTGAGTCTCCTACAGGCGATTGATAAACTGAGGACATATTCTCTCACTCCATGAGTGAAAGCCACCAACAGGGAAGTCTACTACCCTGGAGGGACCCTGCTGAGACTCAAAACACCCTCCCCCAGGCAGAAAAGTAGAACTGGCATTTGCACTGCCAGTTTGAGTTTCCAGTCCCCAAAGCAGCATCCCCCCACCCTTGTGGGACAAAGCCCCTGTCCTGGTCCTTCACTGGTAGAACTGCTTGATCCACGCTTCTTGCACATGGACTGAGCCCACCACCCAGCGCATTCTGCGCCCAGCTGTCTCTCTGGCCACTGTCTCCTCTTCCTGGGGCCTTGGTGGCGCATGCCCAGGAGACAACCAGAAGAAGCCACTGGCAAAACAGTTTTAGGGATGATCTCAGAAAGGTGCAAATTCAGCATGTGGTGGAATCAGCAAAAAAACTCTGGTAATCAGAATAACCAGAGTAGATCACCCTCCCCCCAAGGCAGGATGGGGCAGATACAATTGAAGACCCATTCCATAATCAGATGTCTGAGATGTCAGAAATTGAGTTCAGAATCTGGATAGCAAGTAAGATCAACAGAATGGAGGAAAGGAGGGAACTAGAATTTCAAATTATTCAAAAGCTGTCCCAGGAATTCAATGATTTCAAAGATAAAATGATCAAAGATTATGATACACTGAAGCAAGAGGTTGCAGCCCTTAAAGATCTGAAGAGTACGGTCATTCAGAGAATGGACCAGGCAGAAGATAGGGTCTCTGACACTGAAGACAAAGACTTTGAACATGCCCAAACATCCAAAGATCATGACAAATGGACAACAAAAATAAATCACTCGCTCAGAGAGCTCTAGGATAATTTGAAGAAAACTAATATTCACCTCATAGGAATCCCTGAAGGTGATGAAGTTGCTTCACAAAACACAGAGGCTCTCCTTCATGAAATTATGAAAGAGAACTTTCCAGACATGCCAAGGGATCCTAAAATTCAGATCGCAGACAGCTTCAGAACCCCAGCATGACTCAACCTGAACAAGACATCCCCCAAGCATATCATAATCAACTTCACTAAAGTTAACATGAAAGAGAAAAACCTGAAAGCAGCTAGATGTAAGAAGACATTAACATACAAGGGGAAGAATATTAGAATGACTGCAGATCTCTCTGCTGAAACCTTTCAGGCCAGAAGAGGGTGGTCATTGACCTTCAACCTCCTAAAACAAAACAACTTTCAACCCAGAATCCTGTATCCAGCCAAACCGAGTTTCATTTATGATTGAGAAATTAAATAGTTTAACAACATTCACAAGTTGAAGAAATATGCCATAGCTAAACCAGCCCTCCAGGATATCCTCAGACCTATCCTCCACAACGACCAGCGCAATCCTCTACCACATAAATAAACCCACTCAGAAAATTTCGATCAAATTCCAATCTCCACAGTGACAAAAGGATCAAAGATGTCCACTGGACCTTCAAAAAACTTGATACCCAAAAGTATACCAGGCTAATCAATAGTCTCAATCAATGTGAATGGCTTAAATTGCCCTCTAAAGAGGCACAGGCTGGCTGACTGGATACAAAAACTCAGTCCAGATATCTGCTGAATTCAAAAAACTCACCTTACTTTGAAAGACAAGCATAGACTCAGGGTGAAGGGATGGTCATCTATATTCTAGGCTAATGGAAAGCAGAAAAAAAGTAGGTGTTGCAATTTTATTCGCAGATACAACAGGCTTTAAACCAACAAAAGTGAGCAAGGACAAGGATGGTTACTTTATATTTGTTAAGGGTAATACTCAATACAATGAGATTTCAATTATCAATATTTATGCACCCAACCAGAATGCACCTCAATTTATAAGAGACACTCCAACAGACATGAGCAACCTGATTACTCCCAGCTCCATCATAGTCAGAGATTTTAATACCCCTTTAGCAGTGCTGGATAGATCCTTCAACAAGAAGCTTAGCAAAGAAATTTTGGATTTAAACTTAACCATTCAGCATTTGGATTTAACGGACATCTATAGAACATTTCACCCTAATAAAACTGAGTACACATTTTACTCATCAGCTCATGGAACTTACTCCAAAATAGACCACATCTTAGGTCACAAGTCTAACCTCAGCAAATTTAAAAGAATAGAAATTATCCCTCAGACCACCACGGAATAAAAGTTGAACTCAGCAACAACAGAAATCTGCAGACCCAAACAAAAACGTGGAAAATAACCTTATGCTCAATGACAGTTGGGTCAGAGACAAGATCAAGAAGGAAATTACCAAATTCTTGGAACTAAACAACAAGGAAGAGATGAGTTACCAGAACCTTTGGGATACTGCAAAGGCAGTCCTAAGAGGGAAATTTATAGCACTACAAGCCTTCCTCAAGAAAATGGAAAGAGAAGAAGTTAACAATTGAATGGGACACCTGAAGCAACTGGAAAAGGAAGAACACTCCAATTCAAAACCCAGCAAAAGAAAAGAAATAACCAAAATTAGAGCAGAATTAAATGAAATTGAAAACAAAAGGATTATTCAACAGATTAACAAATCAAAAAGTTGGTTTTTTGAAAAAGTCAGTAAAATAGATAAGCCATTGACCAACCTAACCAAGAAAAAAAGACTTAAATCTCTAATTTCATCAATTAGAAATAGTAAAGATGAAATTACAACAGACCCCTCAGAAATTCAAGAAATCCTCCATGAATACTACAAGAAACTTTATTCTCAGAAATATGAAAATCTGAAGGAAATCGACCAATACCTGGAAGCATGCCACCTTCC
>NW_003852502.1:6533976-6536678 GCF_000181295.1 Otolemur garnettii | reverse complement strand
TCTTCTTAGCAAAGTATCTCAAGAATGGAAGAAAAAGTATCCAATGTACTCAACCCTATTATGAAACTAATTGTTAACTATCATAGGAAAGCTATAATCCAAGTGGAGTCCAAGAATACAGGGAAAAGGGAGAGGGAGGGGAGGGGAGGGGGGAGGATGGGTGAAGGGAGGGTGATTGCAGGAATCATGCCTATGATTTATCCTATAAGGGTACATGTGAATCTTTCTAAATGTCGAATATAAATGTCTTAACAGAACAATAAAAAAAAAAAAACTAAAAATAAGTAAAGGATCTAAGTAAACAAGTTTTAAAAGAAGACACACAATGGCCAACACATGCATTAAAAAATGCTCAACATCACAGATTATCAGGAAAATCCAAATTAGAAAGACAAGGAGATATCTCACCCCAGATAGAATGGTGATTATTTAAAAGAGCAAAACACATGCTGCTGAGGACGCAGAGGAAAGGGAACTCAATGCACTGTCTGTGGAGATGTAAATTAATGTAGCTCTAGGGGAAGCAGTACGAACACTTCTCAGAAAACCAAAAATAGAACCAACATATGATACAATAGTTTCATTACTATTCATTTCCCCCCTCACAAAAGGAAATAACTATATAAAAGAGATACCCACATTCCCATATTTCATTAAGGACCCTTACGATAGCCAAAATATAGGATCAACCTAAATGTCCATCAACAAATAAATGGATAAAGAAATATGATATATAAGCACCATGGAATACAGTTCATCTATTAAAAAATATTAATCCTTTTTATTTGCAGAAACATGGTTAAAGCTGGAGGTTATTATTTTACGTGATATAAGCCAAGCACAGCATGGACAGACAAATATTGCCTGTTCTCATTCATATGTGGGAGCTAATAAAGTTGATCTCAGGGAAGTAGACAGAAGAATGATGGGAACGGAATGGGGGAGAAGAGAAGCCGCTTCATGGATACAAACATTTAACAAACTAACATAGTTAGTTAGAATGAATAAGTTCTGGTGTTTGATAGCAAGGTAGTATAAGTGCAGTTGGCAAAAATTCTATATTCCAAAATTGCTAGAAAAGAAGATCTAAATGTTGCTAAGACAAAGGAATGATAAATGTTTGAGGTGATGGATATTCTAAAAATGCAGATTTGATTCTTTTTTTTTTTTTAGAGACAGAGTCTCATTTTGTCACCCTCAGTAGAACGCCTTGGCATCACAGCTCACAGCAACCTCCAACTCTCGGGCTTAGGTGATTCCCTTACCTTAGCCTCCCGAGTAGCTGGGACTGCAGGTGCCCACCACAACACCTGGCTATATTTTTGTTGCAGTTTGGCCAGGGCTGGTTTCAAACCTGCCACCCTCGGTATAGGGGGCTGGCGCTCTACTCACTGAGCCACTGGTGCCACCCTGCAGATTTGATTATTATACACAGTATGTATGTATCAAATATCACAATGATACACATAATATATACAATGAAAGACATCAATGAAAGAGAGAAAAAGAGCATGACATTAAAAAAATCCAAGTGTGTGTTTGTGTGTGTAATGTAAATGTATTCATGGGTGAAACAGGACAGGGTGTTTCTCATGGTACCCTAGTAGGAAACTTAAAAAAAAAAAGAAGAAGAAGAAGAAATAAAAATGAATAAATAACTGTGAGGCTCAGAGCATAATGTATATAGATTTATTTATTTTTCTTTCTTTATGTATTTTGACATAGTGTCTCACTCTGTCACCCTGGGTAGAGTGCCATAGCATCATCGTAGCTCACAGCAACTGCAAATTCTTGGGCTCATGACCTTTTTGCCTCAGCCTCCTGAGTGGCTGGGACTACAAGTGCCCACTACAATGCCTGGCTAATTTTTCTATTTAAGTAGAGGCAGGGTCTTGCCCTTGGTCTGACTGGTCTCAAACTCCTGAGCTCAAGCAATCCACCCAGCTTAGCCTCCCAAAGTGCTAGAATGACAGGGGTGAGTCACCACATCCAGCTACATATATAGATTTAAAAAACAAACAACCCCTTTCATTTTTAGCTAAAAGATAAAAAAAAGGCAACAGAAGAGAATAATAGTCTTTAAAACCTGTGGACCAAGCATCTTTAAGAGATGAACTACTCAAAATTCTACAATGCAACACAGCTTGCAGAAATTAGTTTGTTGTATTAAATTAGATTGCGTATGCATGGGTAGTCCTTAAAACCTGGGAACATGTATTAACCACCTGCTCTATAATACTCTGCTACTGTGAAGGAAATAGCACAAACCAGACTCCTTAACGTCACAAAACGGGGAGAAGGCCAAAGTTATTTAGTGAGTGTTCAGCAGAGGGAAATTCACAAATGCTTTCTGGTTGCCAGTGATATTAATCAGTGAGATAAAAATATTAAACTTATATTATTATTAATCCTCCTTTGTCATACTATGATTCTGTTAAAGGTTACAGTACTTACAACATCATATGTTTATAAGAGCCATCAGTGTAGGGCCTGGGCTCAGTGCTACTGGCTCCTCCACCCTGGAAGAAAAACACCTCAAACACTAAGTAAGGAGAATCTTAATTTCTTGTTTGATTAAGATTAGCCTCTGATCATACTTTAAATGCTTTATTCTTTTAAGGAATAAGGCATACACCCCCTTTTCATTCAGTATTATATAAGCATCATCTCGAACACATATTTATTTATTTATTTATTTATTT
>NW_003852502.1:6529710-6533736 GCF_000181295.1 Otolemur garnettii | reverse complement strand
GGCGCCTTAGCCGGTTGAGCTATAGGCGCCGAGCCGCACATATTTATTTTTAAAGGAGTTAATTATTTTCTAAAAGTCCTGGCACATCTAGCCTAATAATAATTTTGTTAGATCACACCCGTCAAAGCCATTTAACATTCCCTTGAAGAATAATGAATTGTGTGATGAGGCTATGGCTGGCATACCTGGCTTTACACTGCCTGAAAGAGTAAAGTTTGACTTTCAAAGATCACTGGGCAGACCACAGCCTACGGTAGTGTCATCAGTAAGCGGGCAACACTGTTCTACCTTCCTGGGCTGCTGACACTGCTTATGGAGCTAGCCTGCATGGAGAAATCTGTTCCCAATTATTTTATCTTACAAGAAAAAAACAAAGTGCCCTTTATCTAAATGTATGGGAAGCCACAAGCCAGGGGCAGAAAGCTGATAATATACAATTGAGTTAGCATGCTGTTTGTTCACATGAGTAGAAATATTCCCACAGGTAGCCACAGGAACATGGCGATCATTTTAGGTAGTATTTTAACAACATTATGAAAAGTAAGATACATTGTATTTGTGGGAAAAGGGACTTCCTGTTGAGTGCCAGGAATGTATGCACCTTTCCAGAAAATAAACAAGAACCTTGAATGGTTTTGGAAAACATAATACTCAAAAAATATCATTGAACAAAGTAATGTGCAAATAAATGTGAAAATATTAACTTAGGAAAATTGGAAGTTTGTACAATATTAGGAATTTTTTGTTACATTTGTGTAGTGATTTTTTACTAAGGTAATATACTTTGTTGTTACAAAACGATGACTTGTGTTTGGTGAAAATTCAACTAAAAGATTGCAACTGTCTCCCTCACCCCCCATGCTGGGTCTATTTCTTCTCTCATTTTCTAGGGTTGCTCCTAAAATTACCTTCATTTTGAACAAACTAGATCATATTTTATGTGCTATTTTGCTGCATGTTATTTTATTTCGCTTAATATTTTATGGAGGATTTTCCACCTTTACCCATATTACCACCTTCAGACACATGTAGGGATTCCATTCTTCTGTGTTTGCCTCTAATCTCTGCTTGGCTTCAGGGCTCAACCATGATGACTTCACAATTTTTGGTTAATAGGCATTAGAGTTGCTTCCAGTTATCTTTTTTTTTTTTAAGTAATTACAAATAATGCTGAAGTTAATATCACTATGTATATATTTTGATACATGTATGTCCTGGGAAGAATCATCAAAGTCAAGGAAGGGGGCGTCTTGAGAAGGAGAGCACATCAGGAGCAGTGGAATTCTGACCCTAAGTCGTATTATTCACCTGAGCAGAAATAAGAGCAGGTCATTATTACTTTTATTTATATGGAAACCCCTACTGTATCCCAGGCACTGTGTTACGTGCCATAGGGAAAATAATGAGCAAAATTTTGAGGTTATTATGTCCATGTAGCTTAAACGTACCCATTGATGTGGAAGAGCCACGTCACCACTGTTGTGGGAACATGTGGTTCAGTTAGAACTTACTCTTCCTCTCGGCACAGAAAGGATGTTTGTTCCTGGCCACACCCGGCACAGCACGTTCTTCCCTCTGGCCACAGTGATTTCTCCAAGGACAGCAGAGCATCCCCCTGGTCACTCACAGCTCCTGAGACTCTATTCTGTGTTTTATTTCAGACTCTCTCCTAAAGTCTGAAGTACTAGAGATGTGGCAGCCAACTTCCAATCACGAAGTCAACCTCGTCGGAGACTTCAGTAATAATTCTTCAGGAAGGTCAGAGCCAAGCGTGTCAGAGAAAAAGCACGTCCTTGATGATATCATTTGAAACTGGCCAAGCTTTGACCAAACCTAGATTTATTCCTGAACTTATTGGTTGGATGAGGCAATAAATTTTATTTTGATTCAAGCCAGTGTGGTTTGGACTTTTACTCATCAAAAGAAGCCTGACCATTATAACTATTAAAATGTCCTGTCCTTTTGTCCCTAGATAGATAGCAGGAAATTTTGAAATTATCTGTCTGGAAACATTTCATTGCAAAACTATGGTGCGTTACAAAATTTAAAATATTTGAAATCTAAGAAGAATGGCATTTCTGTGGAAATATTAGAAGACTATCTGTGGAAAATTATAGTATCTTCTAGTCTGTTTTAAATTATGGTATAAAGTTCACAGCTGTATATTGTTCAATTACCAGAAATCTGAGAGAAATCGGAGAAGTCTGCTATTTAGGCTGTTACAAATCTATGTTTATTTCACTTTCTAGACAGCAAGAATAAAACTGAGTAATAATTTTATGGAAAAAAATAGGAGTTTATTGTTTTCTTTCCAGTTAAAATATTTTCAAAATGAAGTCATTCTTGTTTTTGAGCATCTCACAATTAAGGGGCAAAGGTGAACACATCGACCACAGAAATCAGCACATCTATTTCTTTGTCTTTACATTTTAAGCGTCTCTGGATTGCATTTATACGCTCTTCACGTGGAAGCAATGACGACACTGAGCAGGTATGTAGAGTGAGTTTCCTACACTGCGTAATGGACAGTATTCAGAATCCGTCTGGAAACACTGCATTAGGCTTAAATCAAACAGACTTTCAGACATGAATTGCTTCTTTGATGCTTTCTTAACAGGAGTTTACCTCCCAGGCAATTATAACTTAAACAATATTCCTTGGGTATGTCTTCTGAACGATCACAGATCACAAGAATTTTAATTCTGCTATCCTGTCCTCTTTCCTTTTAGAGATAGAAAGGGAAGCTAAAGGCACTTGGCTATAGAAAGGGAACATAAATCTGGAGCGTTTTCTTTTCTTTTCCTAATGAGGATTTGAGAAAAAGATACAAAACTAAAAATGATCATGGAAGCGGCTTCTAACCCCTCCTCCTTTTTTTAATATACCACTCCAATATTCAGACAAAGGTTTTAGTAGTAATCTTTGCAAATGAATGGAAACTATAGTGTTTGATAATTCTTTAAATGATATTAATATCAAAGACCACTGCTTACGTTTTACTTACTTACGTAAGCCAGGCAGTGTTCTGTTATAGATATTAACACATTAATTTATGTGATCCTTAGCCTATAAAGCACAGAGAGGTTAAGAATCTCAGGCGGTGTCACACAGCTGCCCTGTGGTGGGGTGGCAGAGTCATCCAGGCAGTCAGCTCTGGGCCTGTGCTCTGAGCCGTGGCATGCCCTGCCCCTCTGCCTTCTAGGGTTGTGTTGACCAGAGGACCATTCTGCTCGACCTTCTCACGGGTGAAAAAAAAATTCTGCATGCAACCCTTATCCTGTGAACCAAGTCTGATTTCAGGAGCTAATTCCATTGTTCAGCTCCCCCACGATGTAACAGCAGGAGAATCATCACTTTGCCTTGCATGGCTGTGAAATGTTGACTCTTGATTTTAGCTTCCCTTCCACTCGGTGCCATTTAAAATGTCTCCTAACCAAATATCCTTGATATTTTGTTCTAAGTAACAGTTACAGAATACGCAGGGAGGGCTGTAAAGTAATCCTCTAATGTTTTTTATAACTGTCATGAACACTTTCTTCATTAGGTGAAAAGTAGCCAATGTGAAATTCATTGCACATTTTGATATTTAACAGCTATGTTACAACATGTGTTTCAATTTGTTCAGAAAGTGGAATATCTATTTGTAATTAAAATTTAATTTCTTCTTTACTTATACCTATATTAAAGGTACGTACAGGATAAGAAATTCAGATGAAATTATTAAAGTTTCGACTGGAATACACTTGAAATCCCAGGGATTTCAAATACTAGGAAAACAAAGTACATTTGGGTCAAAAACAAAGTTCTCAGTGAACTTCTGATCCCCACACTCCAAGACAAACTAGCAGGCTGGTTTTCTGTGGCACAGTTTCTAATTTAATTTCAAGCTTTAAAAAAAAAAAGGAAAGGTGGCTCGGCACCTATAGCTTAACGGGCTAAGGCGCCAGCCACGTACACCTAAGGTGGCGGGTTCGAATCCCCAGCCCGGACCCGCCAAACAACAATGACGGCTGCAACCAAAAAATA
>NW_003852502.1:6527159-6529543 GCF_000181295.1 Otolemur garnettii | reverse complement strand
AAAAAAAAAAAAAAAGGAAAGGTTACAATCTTTCACACTCCTACCCAATCCCAGTTATATTGTCAGATGCTTACTAAACTTAGTTAAGATTAGCATATTTTACATTTTTTGAGATTTCACCTGCTATGGTCACAGAGACAGCAAAGAAGTGGAACTTACAAAGGATGGTGGTTAGAGGTTAAAACGACAGTGTTTAGATTTTGGTTCCAATGTCTCCAACCATAGTGGTAACCAAGTCACTTGGCCTAATTGAGGCTGAATTTTATCAACCATAAAATGGGAGTAAAGATACTACCTTTCCTAACTACCTCACAGAATTATCAGGAAAAGTAATAAAACAATGTTTAAGAAAAGGGCTTGTAAACAATTTTCAAGAGCTAACTAGATTAAGTCGAAAGTCGTCTTTGGTTTTCCTAGAAATAGTGTGGGCAGTGCCGACCAGGGAGACTGTGCCTTGTACAGGCTGCCATATCACATGACATAGATTTCCATATCATAACTTACTGAAAAATGGCAGTAGACAGCCTTGTTATGACAAATTCTGAGTGTGGGGACGATTTTCCAAGAGGAAGGGTTTCTTCCCTCTAATTCTCACAAAGATCCCTTGTGTTGGTTCAAAGGAAGCATAGCCTTAGTCTCTTGTCTCTCCCCTTCTCTAACTCAGCGCAAATTAGATAATGTTCCTCTTCTGCCAAAACCCCAACCATGACTCCACAACTGCCTTCAGAATGAAGTCTGTGTTTCTAAATTTGACAGCGCTTGAGACCCCTTGGTCCCACCCATCATCTCTCCTTGGTCTTCGCGAGCTCCCCCTCCGCTCTGCTGTGTGCAGATACCTACAATGCCCTGAAGGATGCGCCCATTCTCACCTCTGATCCTGAGGAAATACTTCTCTGTCCTAAACCTCCTACACCTCCTCTGCTCTGTGTAGCTTGGATGTCACTGGCTATGTCACCTGCTCCAGGAAGCCGTCCTTAAGCTACCTCTTTTACTCAACCCTGTGGGAATCTTTTCCTTATGTTCTCTCCTGTAGTGACCTATAGTCACCTGATGCCCTCAAGCACATAATGAACGACAGAAGGACAGTGTGTACCACATGCCCTCGTCCCTGGCACAAATCAACCCCCACGTATATTTGCTGAAGGAAACAGTGTCCGGTTTCTAGTAATGGATCTTCTGCTTATTTACTTAGTGACTTTGAGTAAGTGTCTTAATTTTTCTGTATTTCATTTTCCTACTAGAAAAAATGGAAGTTTGAATTAGCCAATACACAAAGGATTTTGACAGTTCTAAACTTCTATAATTTTAAAATATGGTTTATCTTAAAACAAAGAAACTATTTAGTAAATGCTGTTATTATTCAGGTAATAATTTGATGTACTGTATTTGGGCATGCTACAGGTTCTTTAAGGTACCATAAATATAAAAACTATAAATAGCAAATGTGTAATACTCAACACTAAGGGACATTCCTAGTTCAGCTTCCGCAAAGGAATGATTTGTTGTTATTTTCAATCTAGGTATAGAAGACATGTAAAAAGTTTTCTATTCTACAGTTTTTAATTAAAATATTTGAACTAACTTTTCAATCTTACCTAATATGAGATATTACTTTTAAAAAGGGTATTTATTAAATTGGAATGGAAAACTCAATGGAAGGGCCCTCATGCCTCCCTCTCTTATTGCTAAGATTCAAAAGCAACACCCTAATGGCAGTTGCTATTACTGTACAGTTGTTCCTTAGTATTTATGGTGCATTGGTCTCAGGAAACACAATTCCATCCCCTATGGATACCAACATCCCCAGATGCTCAATGCCCTGACATAAATTAGTATGGTAGTTGCATATAACCTATGCATATTCTTCTATCTGCTTTAAATCATCTCTAGGTTACTGATAATATCCAATACAATGTAAATACCAGGTAAATATTTGTTATATTAAGTTTTTTAGTAGTATTGTTTTTAATTGTTGTATCACTATTTTTTATTGATAAAAAGTTCTGAGTGTTGAGATAATTTTCCAAGAGGAAGGAAAATTTTTTGTTTCAAAAAATTTCATTTTAAATATTTGCCTTGTTGAATCTGTGGGCACAGAACCACTGCTAAGAAGTGCTAACTACAATATCAGACTGTATTTATGGGCAGCTACTACTATATTCTAACACATGACTCAGATTTGCCATTCCCTGGACATATTATAGAGTCGCCATTGCAGGAAATAAGACTACCCAAGCACAAAGAAATCTACCAGAATTAAAATCAAAGATGTCACAGAAACCCTAATGGTTCAAACCATAACAAATTAATAGTTCAAGACCTTATTTTTACAGTAAGCAATATTTGCATTTCCCCTCCCCTAAAATTGAAACACTCTTTGTAAC
>NW_003852502.1:6524122-6527021 GCF_000181295.1 Otolemur garnettii | reverse complement strand
CATATACATGAGAACAAGTAGACTTGGAAACATGTCATTCTTTCCTCAGAAAATTCAATGTCTTTTATCTTTGCTGTGAAAAACGAAAAGGAGGAGGGATATTTTGGGAGGATATATCTTCCTTCTTTCATACACAGGAAGAGTATGTAGGTGGGTGTTTGTATATTTCCTTCTTGACAATTAATTTCTCTGACCAGCTATGAGAAGTTTTTCCACAAATGATTGTGGTAAGGAAAACATTTCATAAGTAAAATTCAGTTATTTTACAGTGGTTTAACATTTTCCCAAAGCCAAATGTAATAGCGTTGAGCTTTGCACATAATTCACTGGATCTTTATTTCATTTTTTACAACAAATTTATGGATAAGCTTCAGGGTAAATGGCTTCAACACACAGTCTGCGGCTGTTCTGGGAATGTGCAACAGAGAGCTGGATAATTATCTCATTAATTTGAAAGTCAATATGGAGAAGTGAAGTGTCCACATCCTTGGGGCAGCAGAGTCTTAACCTTAATTCTCCTGAGGGTTTTGGACTCTGGGCAAAGCATTGTACACTAGGATCCGAGTGGAAACAGCAATACAGTAAAGGCTGTTGGAGTCGGGACTGGTGGCAGGAAGAGAAGTGAATCACATCAGGTGTAAAAGACGCTAAAGCCTGGGATGCCTTAAGATGCAGCAGGCTGAGCAAGGATGCTGCATCAGTTGTTTTGCAAATGACATCAACAGTCATGAATGCATCTACTGCAGTGCAAAGAAAGGAACATATTTTACTACCTTGTCATCCTCTTTAATCACACAAGAAGGCACCTGCCCTATGTTCCAGTTGGATCAATCAGAGATTTTTAGAGACCTATCAGAAAACTAGTGCCAGGCAGGCTGGAGAAGAATCATCCACATGGCTCGTTGGAGTTGTTTCCAACAACTCTGCTTGAGTCTCTCCCCCATCCTCCTGAATTGGAATCTTTGGGGTGGGATTCCAGGAACTGTTATTTTAAACAACTCTGGCAGTAATTCATAGACCAAGTTTTGGAACCATTGTATTAACTCGTATTTCATATCTTAGTAGCAATGAAGTCTCTCCTCACGGTGACATTGTATGTAAGTAAAAACCTCTTCTGGGAAAATAACTGACAAGGCTAACAACGGCAGTTCTCTGAAGAAAGTAAGGGTCGATGGACAGGAAAGCAGAGTATCAGAACATGGGTATCACGTTGTTGTCTATTCCCTGCAGATCAGGGCCACCAACACTTTTTATTGGTGGAATCTTAATTTCTCTCCTGCCTGGATCATGAAACTGGAATCTTCCTGAAGTAGAGGTGCATTAATAGACTTTTGCTCACTTTATGGCATGAAATTAAAAAGTCTGTATCCATTCACACCACACCAAAAAACGTTCTCTTTAAGTCATCACATCTTAACGCTTTAGAATGGCCATACTTTGCCACTGCACAACATAAAGCTTTTTAAAGAAAGTTGTATGACTTTTAGTAGTTCTTATACTGTTAAAGCTTTGGCCAACCACCCATGTTTTTATAATACAATGCAAAGAAATTGCATTGAATATAGAAAGTGTGCGTTTAAAGGTGAGGTATTTTACCCAATGTTTTGGTGTCAAGGAAATGGCATTTGAAAAGAAGCTGGAATTCCAAACTGTTAATCTGTATCAGAAAAAACTCTGCTACACTGAAAGTTTTATAAGTGTATATGAAAATGGCTGGGAAAAACAGAACTTAGCAGAGATTACTTTTTCTTCACTTCATGAAAATGTGAAGCTTTACCCAACAGATAACTCATTCATTTCCAACAAACCTATACTGGGTGTCTGCTACTCATCTGTCAAAGAAGCTGATGAGCCTGAGCACAGACCTGGGGTAGTTCCCATTGACGACACTTTCCTTCCCAGCAAGCAATTATACATAAGCCTCAAATAGAACTAAGATGCACATTCATTCATTTGAATCTTGTTCTGTTTACCTTGCATGGCTCTCTGTTTCTATGCTCTGCTATCCTGTGTCAGCTACGCACAGGGCTTCTCTTCCAACAGTTCACTATCAGGATAATTTGTAAAACGAACTACTTGGGTCCCTCAGGTAGCAGATAATCAGTGTTTTACTTTGGTTTCCTTACTTCCTTACAAGTAAGGCAAGGATGATTGGGAAGGGAGCCTCCCCAAAAGGGCAAGTAAAAATTTTTTTCCCATGAAGTTCTATGCGGATTGATAAAGTGTGTTCTTTTATATCAGAGAAATTATGTGACAATGTAAGATTCATTTGCCTGTTAGATGAAAGCCCATAACCAGTACTATCCTCTGACATCCTCCCATTCACTTTGTCACATCCACCTGTCCTGAATCCAAACCAGCTGAAGTCCTACTGACCCGGCTCCTGGTGCCCCCCAATGTGGCTGGAGAAAAATGAACACGTGTTCTGATTGTTTTCCCTTTAAATTCACTTTTGTGTTTCCCAACAACCATACTCTTTCCCCCCTATGTATCCTATTCTCTGAAAGAGTATGACACAGATCTTATATCTGTAAATCTTCCCTCAAACTGCCAACACCTGCTTTATCCCAACTTTCAAGTCATCCTTTAAAAAAAACTTCACTATTTCAATTAACTCTTTCTACCTGACAAAGATCTCCAAACATAAAGGCTTAAAACAAACAACAAAAGGATTTATTATTCCTCACAGTTGGTGGTTTGGGAATCCAGCACTGTGTATAGCAGCTGGGTCATTCAGCTGAGAACCACACAGGGCAGGCGTCTCCAAGAAGGCTCTTCACTTCCAGGCTCAGCTCTGCACATGCCTGCTAAGCGTTCAGTAGCCTGGACTGCCTTAGAGCACTGGGCTAAGAAGAAGGAAGTTGACATTCTGAGCTTCTGAAAGCCTGGGCTTATAATC
>NW_003852502.1:6498958-6523899 GCF_000181295.1 Otolemur garnettii | reverse complement strand
GTCCTCCCTGTGTTACTGTTGATAAGCAGCCCCACACCTCACTACGTTCAGCCTTCTCCACTTTCACATTAGAACTCATCCACTTTCATCTCCTCAAAGTCACTGTTTTGGTGATTTTTCTTTTATTCCCTGCAACATCAGTTTTTCCCTCTGAAACGTAATTTTCTCTGGCAAAGAAATGTATTGCAATTTTTTCTCCTCCTAAAACATCAATCAAAGAGATAACAATTCCTCTCCTGAATCCATACCTCCCTCCAGATCCTTTTCATTTCTCTGTCCTCATTCATAGTGAAACTCCCTAAAATTATCTGTGCTTACTTTCTTCAATTTCTCTTAATCCATTCTCTCCTGAGCCTACTCCAGTAAGGTTTGGGCTCATTGCTCATTATTCTATTTACACTAGGTCCCTCCACAATCTAACCCTTCACTCTGTCCTTATGTCCTCCACTCTTGAATGAAAATATAATTCTGTTCTCATCTTGCTTGACCTATCAGAAACATTTGACTCAATAGTTGCCTCCCTGCCCCTTGAAACATTTCCCCCCCTCTTGACTTGCAAGATAATGTGCTCTCCTGATTTTCTATTTTCTTCCCTCCTGCCCCTTTTTAGTCTCCTTTGTAGATTTCTCTTCATTTCTTTAGGACCTCACCTTTATTTATTCTCACATCTCACCACTTTAAATACTAGTTATACTCTGAGAACTCAGAGTATAAGTATGTCTCCAATCTGGGCCACTTTCCCAAACTCTACTCTGTGTGGAAAGGCCCACTTGAACTCTCTTTTTGGGTATCTATTTGGAATCTCGAATGAACATGTCCACAAGTGAACTGCTAACCTTGCCCCCAAATAGTTCTCCCACGTAGTTCCCATCTCAGTAAATGACATCTCCATTTTTTCCAGTTGCTCTGGCCAAAAATTCAGAGTTATCTTAGACTCTGTCCTTCTCCCAAATCCTCATTGAATTTGTCCTCAAATCCCATTTGCTCTTCCCTTAGAATGTATTCTGGTCCAAAAGCTTCTCACCACCACCTCTCACCTAGATCACTCCAAATAGCACCACCCTTGCCCCCAGATGGTCTATTCTTACTAGAGCAGGTACAAGGATTTTTATTTTTTAATGTAAATCAGATGATCTTACTCTTCTGCTTAAAAGCCTCCAGTGTCTTCCTGTTTCGTTCAGAACGGAAGTAATAACATACACATAAGTATTCTATAAATAGGTCATGAATTAGTAAATTACTGTTTTCTCTTTTGTTTCTTTTGTTTTTAAACATAGTTAATTCATTATGTCCTTTGAAGTGCACTTTGCTTATAATGAGATGTAAAGAGATGAGATTTAAATATACTTTTAAATCTTTATACTCATCTCTAATGAGATGAGATTTAAATATACTTTTCTCATAAATTGTGAATCATCTCTTTCAACACCACCTTTGGGTAAAGCAGAACTGTGATGCATCTTTTGTTCTATATTAATACTACTTAGCGCTTGATTCTGTCTTTCCCCAGTACTGTGTAATGCTTTTAAAATTATTATATCTACTCTTTGATAAAGGTAGTCTTTTTCTTCTTGTTCACAAATTCTTCATTCTTCCCAGTTTATTCTTGAACATTCATGCCAGTTCACTCACATACTACCTCCTGGTCAGACCAGTGACAAGAAGTGGCATCTCTTTTATTAGATTTATTCTCCAGATCCTTTTAATGTACTATTTCTGCTTTGACTTGCTCCTAGGATTTTGGGATTTCTAGAACAACATTTGGGACTTGATATATACAGATTGAGTATCTAAATGCTTGAGACAGAAGTGTTTCAGATTTGGGATATTTTTCAGATTTTTGAGTAGTGTATTTACACTAGGTCCATCCAAAACCCCAAAATCCAGAGCCCAGAATGCTCCAATGATTATTTCCTTTAAGTATCATGTCAGTGCTCAAAAAGTTTAGCCTTTGGGGGCATCTGAGGTTTTGGATTTTCATATTTAATATACTCGACCTGTATCTCCTTACCTCCACTTGCTTACCAATTCTGTCTGCCAGCTTTCCTGGCCCTGAGTTGTGTTTTACCTCACACTTTCCAATTCTGTGTGGTTATCTGCCTATGGTGTCTACCACCATCCGAGGTGAGGTTTTACACTGTTTGAAAAGTGTCTGCACCCTCCCTACTCTGTATCCAGCAACTGAGTAGTAACGCCAGTCTCTGGACATGATTGAGGAATGAGAGCAAACTTGGGGTTTCCAAATGAATTGTATGTGTATTTTTTTCATTTTTTAGCTTAAAATACTTCATTGGAATTTCATTAGTATTCTGTCATCATATACTTTTAGGAAAATTATTGATGTCTTTTAAAATGAGAACATTTTGTTTCTGATAATTCACAATTTCTTGTAAATACCCTATGAACTAAGAAACATATTTCTCTTGAGCAGTAGGCTTGAATATTTGTATACATTCATGGTCATGGTGAACAAGAGCTCTTTTTGATTGCATTTTTAGGTGCTTTTTTAAGGGTATTCTTTGTGTCTTAGAAGTTTTCTTGGTACATTGATTTGGTGTCTTGACATCTTTTGTTATTACTCACCATAAAAGAATTTCTAAACATTTCAGGATTGAAATACATGTAATAAATTTGCCTCTGAATGTATTTATATGTTGTGTTTATCTTGGCCACATTAGAGCTTCTATATAACAAAGAATTATAAAACAAAGAATTTTATAAACAAGCATAATAGAGTCTGATTAAGAAAAAATTATTTTAATAGCATATGTTATAAAATATGTTTTGTGTGTGTGCTTGTCAGATGGTCTAAAGTATAAGCCACACACACACTGCCCATGACGTCCCCTTAAGACCATCCGTATAAACATTTCTTCAATTAGAATTTTTTTTTAAATGAATTAATGGGAACAAGATTTGATACAATGACTATTTTTCCCCATTCAAGTTGCATTTTCTTCTAGCACTGTGACAAGACCCAAAATTGGAAATAGTCCAAAGTGTACCTTTTTCTTGGAAAATTTGGGCCTCTGCTCAGAGTGAGGGAAGCTTCAAGAAGAAGGCTGCTTTGAGACAGTTTGGAAGAGGTGAAACTACCCTGCTTCAAAGATGAGAAATTTTCTAACTTTATTTTGTTTTCAAAATGGAAGCAATAAAGAAAGTTTGGTGGCAGAGAAATCGCCAGACTCACAGGTTTATAACTTCACATAACCTCTCTCTTAACCTAAGACTATTGGAGAAGGATTAGTGTGACTGAAGGGAATCTCATAAGCAAAATCTCCAGAAAAATGGGGTACACAGAGAGCAAGCCCACTGGGAAAACACTGGGTTTCCTCATTAAACCCTCAAACGATTCTGTGAGCACATTGTGCTAAGTTTGGGAACAGGAGTTGAAATGAAGATCCATAAAGATGTTTGCACAGAAACCCTCCCTGGCTGGCACATCAGTGCACACACACGTGTGCACACACCCCCCACCACCACCACACACACAAATGCACCTTCATAATTCTGCTTATCATAGGCTGGAAAATTCACATTCCTTTAACATCCACTGTTTGATGATGGAGCCAGATGTCAAAAAGCTTGTGGAACTGGAAAAGGTTACAGTCCTGAGATGGAAGATTTGCCAAGGAAAATCCAAATACAAGTCAAAGGCTTTCTTTTTTTAAGTACAATTTTTAACAGTCTCCTTTCTATATCCCATTTAGGAGACAAGATTTGAAACAGCCATTGACCTGAAAGTGAGATTGATGTTAAGACTCATTGCTTCCTCACCACCCTCTGTACCCAGCAGTTCATGGCATGGAAGTCATGTCCCATCCAATTTGACAGCACACGATGCACCTCCTTCACCCGGTTCTGTGAAAGCCACTCCATCCATTTTCTCTGAAGTCTACATGACGCTACAAACTGAGGCTGGGACAGTGATCAGTCTTCTTCCAAGTACTCTGTTGGTGCAAAAATATTTGTTTTATGACTTTGAATATGACTTTTGTTCAGGGAAGACGTAGGGACGATTTTTTCCTTTTTTGTGGTGGAGGGCTGTGTGTAAAGGAGAAGCCTCAAAAAATGCACTTCATTTTAAGATTTAAAGGAAAGCGATCCAAAAATTAGAGCACAATGATAAGCTGACACACTGTTTTGTCTAAATAATTCCATGTGCTGCAGTGCTGATTCCAGGATGCCTTCCAAGCTGCAGACCTCTGGTGTGGCCCCTGCTGCGTGCACGGGCACTTGCTGAGCCAGCGCGCGACGCTGCTTCGCCTCCGAAGAGTCCTTAATATCAGGCATTAAGTCACTATACGGACACGCACCACTGGAATGCTGTGACCTACATTCGGTGTATGTGGTTTACATTTTCAGTAACTGGGGGGCAATTTAATTGTCTGACTCAATTACAGTAAGCGAGAACCAGACTGCCAACTCTTCAGTCACCTCACTGAAAACGGACCCCTGGAAGTGGAGCCAAATTCTCGAAGGAGAAGCTGGCTCAGCAAAGCTGCCGCCGAGGCACGTGTGTTCCCGTCCGTGTTGGAGAAAACTGTTGGTTTTCCCTGATCCTTTATTTCCAGCCCTGGCTCTCTGAAACTGGTCAAAGTCTAGGATCAACGCTACAATTGAGTTTGACTCATAGCAGAACGGGAATCCTATTTTGGGCAACCGTTTCTAAGATTCAAGCCAAAAGAAATATTGTCCAGTAGGAGGAAGCATAACGAAGCTGGGTTTTGATTAGGCTGGAAAGGACACATTTTCCAAGCAGGACTGATATGCTTGAATTCTACATCCGTCTTAATCTCTGCTAGACTGGGGTAGCTTGGCCTCCAGGGACTAGCCGGCCTCACGTCCTCTGGGGCCTAAACATTGCTTTGCCGAGTGATCCCTTCTTCTACCTCCCCAAATTCACTTCTGACAGAAGGTGGGGTGTGCCTCGCCACAGAGCTGCCACGTATCAAGAAACAGCCAGAGGGGCCACCAAGAAACAACTGGTTTGACTCTCCATTGGTAAAGACCAAAGGGAAGCTATTCAAGTCTCTTTCTTTGAAACTTGCCAAGAAGTAGGCGTTGGATTTTAAGTCTTCCTTCTTTGGAAGCTATGGTAAAAGATAAGGCAGGGAATTCTCGGGGGGACGGCGATCAAGACTGCCTTTCATGGTGACAAGTGCTAGAGAAATGCAAAAAATGAATTCTAGCAACAAAAGAAAAACCATAATGAAAGGAGATTGTTTCCTAATCCATCAACTTTGACAGGAAATAATTTTTCCCTATTTGTAGGAACCCTGAAGACCCCTGTAACTTGGTAATAGGAAGGTGTGCCCTGATACTTCTTAAAAGTTCCAATGGAAAATTCTTCTCCTTTCTCCTGTAAACTGAATTTATTCAGTAAAAGGAAGGTTCAGAGTGAGACAGAAGAAAAGGGCATGAGGAAAAGCTCTGACCTGAGACCAGTGCTTTGGTTGTTTTCATTTTATTTTATTTGGTAAAAGACACACAACATAAAATTTACCATCTTAAACGTTTTTTAAATGTACTGCTGAGTAGCATCGAGGACATTCATGGTCTTGTGAAATTACTCTCCAGAAATGTTTTTATTTTAAAAACCAAACCCTGTATCTATTAAATAACAACTTCCTGCTCTTTTGATTTCAAATGTCTAGAAATCATCAGACTTGCAGTTACAGAACAGAGAACTTTTTTTGAATGCAACAGGATGCCAATAGGAAGGCCTGTGGAAGGCTTTTTTGCTTACTAACTGCTCAGATTGTTTGAAGGAGTTAAAACACTTCCAAAATGTATGTCCCAGTAGCACATTATTTAATGTATACATTATCAGTATCCTTAAGATTATATGTCTATGTGTGTAAGACTCATGGATCCGTAATTACCATAATTTAGGTTCCACGACAGCCTGACTGCTTAAAACATGATGAAAAGACAGTTTAATGAAATTTGAATAAACTTTTAAAGTAGACATCACCACTAAATGGTTGAATAAGAAGTTCTACTTCATAAGGATAATATTTATCAATGCTATAACTTGCTTTCCATAGAGTGCATTTTTTCTTTTTTTTTTTTTTGAGACAGAGTCTCAAGCTGTTGCCCTGGGTAGAGGGCTGTGCTATCACAGGTCACAGCAATCTCAAACTCTTGGGCTTAAGCGATTCTCTTGCCTCAGCCTCCCAAGTAGCTGGGACTACAGGTGCATAGAGTGCATTTTTAATATAATATCTTACAGTTTCCTAATAATTAGCATTAAGAATTTTTTTGGAAACCTTATACTTTGAAAGATATTCCTGAAATCAGCAGGGGCACACAGCTGTTGGGGTAGAGCGTTTGGGAGTTGGGGAGTGTGGTAGAGTGTGGTGGTCCTGGTGACCGACCAGCCAGGGTTTGGACCGTGGATCTGCCACTTTGCGACTGTTGGCTGCACCTTTCCTTCCCTTTTCTCAATTTCCTCATAGAGAAAATGAAAACAAATTAACAATATATGTGTGTAAAATTCTTAGCAAAGTGCTTGGCACATAGGAAACACTTAACAAAAGCTACTGATTATTATTATTACCATTCTAAAAACAAGCAAAATAGGTATGCACTGACTGTCCTCTACTTCATCTGCCAGTACTTCCTAAAAATACAACTCGAGAGCTGGCAACATCTTTGTTCTTAGAGGCACCTTAAGAAATAATGGGCAATTGAAGTGAGGGACCTTCTGTAGAATTTGATTTCAGGGTTTCGGTAAGACCTCATTCTCCCCACTGTTGAAGGTTGATGTTCTACCGTGGGTTCATTTCATTTGATTTTACCATTTCCTTTGCCTTCCCTGCCTTTCTCCTCCCTCTCTTGAGACAAGGCAGACGGAAGTGTCTTTGTGGGCTTCTCAAAGTCCCTGGAGATGGCAGGAGGCACGGGCTGCTCACTGTCCAAGTTCGCTGGGCAGGATGGTGAATCATTGCTACTCCCTGCCAATTATCCTTTAGCTTAATATTAACATGAAAGTGGTTCTATACCTTAAACTCTTAAAGCTTCATAGCACTATATTTGTATTTTTTGTCTTTTTTTATGTTTTCAGTTATTTGTTGCAATGAAGATATCACTTTCATATTCAGAAAAAAAGGTATGAAAAGAAGGGAAGGGGAGGGAATGGAAGAGGAAGAGGGAGGAGGAAAGAGAGGGGAAGGGGGTGGGGAGGAGAGTGGAGGGGAAGAGAAGAGGAGGGGAGGGGCGAGGTACAGGGAAGAGCTAGAAAAGGGAAAGGGAGAGGAAAGGAAAAGGAAGGAAAGGTCTAGACGGCATGACTCAGAGACGGCCAATCCAGGGCAGGAATCACTTGTTCTCTCTCTGATACTTCTATTTCTAAGGCTCTTGTGCATATGGGGAAGTGACAACTTTGACATCGGTTGTGCATTTGAATGTTCTTGTCATTCACTATGATACTTCCGACAGTTTTCCTTGTGTGTAAAAATTGTCTATGAAATACATTGGCACATGACATATACACACACCTTCACACGTATATACACAGATATACACACAATATATATTTTGCTTATACATTAAATTGCACATGTTAATATTATTTCCTATTTTTATCTGCTTTTTGGCCTGAGCGGTTTCCTCACACATTTGTTGAGACTTTTCCTTCCATGCATATGACATTCTAGAACATTACGTCTTTAGCTTGTACCTTGTCTTCTGTGAAAATCTTTGTTACAACAGATAAATTTCTCTTGTTCGTGTGGAGTATATTTCAGTAGTTTGATGCATTGATTTACATAGTCAATAAGGGTAAATTTTAAACCTGTTAAAAATAAAATTTGCAAATATATTTTTAAAAACTAACTTAGAGGAGCAATTTCTCTGGGGCATGAACACATTTTTCTTCCTTGAACATTTTTCCTACATTCATGTCTCCCCATTTGAAGAAATTATGATAGACTATTCATAACTTTCCTGGTGAGAAAGAAAAGAAATTACATATGCCAATTGTTCCGTATCCCTGTGTTATGTCAAAATCTCTAACATTTTATTAACTCTGGGTCTGGGCAGGTATTTCAGGAAACCATCATTTTATGACACACAGGAACAACCTGTTAGTTCATTTTCTAACACTGCTTTGAATTGGTTTTTTCTTGCAAGTCAAGAGCACCAAGCTTCAGCAAGCCTAGTGCTAAGAACAGTGAGGAGGGGACCAGAAAACACGCCAATCATCTTAGAGAAAGCAGTATGGTTTTCAGTCTCAGAAGGTAACTTTTGAAGTCAGCACTTTCCTGAGTTGTAGTAGGGCCGATATGGGAGTCCTAGGTAAAGACTTTTCCATCATCCCTTCCCTGGAGATCTTGGGGTTACAGGCCAGCTCCAGCCTCAGCTTCATGGCCTCCTTCTCTCCAGAGATTCCTTCCATGAAACTGACTCTGCCTGATCAGGGCAAAATCATGACCGCAAAACTTGGTGGAGTCCTTCTTCTCATGCGTCAAATTTATCTCAAAGTGATTTTTAAAAAAATGAATGAATAGTCTTACTCATAAATTTGAGTAGCAACTTTCATACTCAATTTCTAGAAAATTGGAAACGAAATTAAACAGAATGGGCAAGATTTGAAGTAGGAAAACTTTGATGAGTAGATCTTGAAGTAAATAGGAAAGAGTCTGTTCCCTTTACAGAGACTTTCCAAGTCCACAGAGCCACATATTGAAAATATTATGGGTCATTTTCTCCTCCTTTGACATGTAAGATGATCCTTTTTCTTCCTTTGATTCTTTGAATCTTTAATGTAGTGGTGGTTTCTACGTTGGGTGCACGTGTGCACAAAACCTGGGCCTCTTGTGATGCTTTCCCAGAGTAACTCCCTATAACCTGACCTTGTGTATGGTATCCGTCATCGTGTTGATTCTACCCTGCAGCATGTGAGCAGATAGCACATCACACACCTTCAGAATCTACTTGGAGAATTTCTGCAAGCAGTCAACAAATTTTTCAGAAAATGTAAATTAGTTAAAATAATGAAATTGGTTGGGTATTTAGACTTCCACGTGTATATGTATGTGTGCATAATATGTGTATTTATATATGTGCTGTATTTAACTAGCATAAAATGCTCTGATGATTTACCACATTTCGTTAATTTATGAGTTATAGCAATACGCAGTGACTCTCATCTGTATGTCAGGATTTGGGCCA
Organism: Otolemur garnettii; assembly: GCF_000181295.1. Classification (NCBI taxonomy): domain Eukaryota; kingdom Metazoa; phylum Chordata; class Mammalia; order Primates; family Galagidae; genus Otolemur; species Otolemur garnettii. The sequence goes on along the minus strand of NW_003852502.1, from coordinate 6,514,722 downwards.
TGATTCTTTTATAGTATTTGTCATATAGCAATACTCATGGATTTGTCTCACTGACTGAATTGAGTTTATCTGCAAAGTGGCAATGGAGTCTTAATTCTTCCATGGTTTTGGAGTACTTTGCATGATTCCTGGCACACAGTAGACAGTGAAAACACATTGGTTGAGTGAGTAAGAAACAGACGGATGGATATATGGACAGACATGAGCACATATTTAATACTATAATCTTGCCTGTAAAACAAATGTAGGAAGATTTACTAGATTGTTCCTAGACAGCTCTTCAAGATTCAGTATGATATAAATAGAATGATGATGTAATACCACACGGAAGCGTTTCCCAACAGTGGCAGTGTAGACGATTTGGGTGGGATCATTCTTTGTCGTGGGTGCCATTCTATATTTAGCAACCTCTCTGACCTCTACCCAGTAGATGCTAATAGCAATCCCCTCTCCCCAGCCCTGACAGCCAAAAATGCCTCCAGACATTGCCAACTCTCCCTGAAGGAGGAAGGGGAAAGATCTTTCACAACAGAGAACCTCAACTGTATATAGTGTCTGACTTCAGGATGGCGGTATACATTTGTTTTGCATTTTTCCTTTTTCAGAAAGTTAAGTATGTAATTGGGTTGGAATAAAGGAAATAATAATGACATTTTCCTGCCCAGATTAGGCAAGAAGGGAAGAAATGTTCATCTTCCAGAAAAATTATTTCAGGATATGTCATTAATTCTGGTAGGATAAGCTACACATTTTCAAGCTATAAAGTAAAAATAAATCTCTGGATGGTAAATGCTAGTGCTTCAAATGCACAGGCTTTCCATAACGTTTCTTGCACCGAGGTGTATCTATCCTCCTCGACTGGAAAAATCTTACACTGCCTTCCTGTCTGTTCCACACTTGGATGATATTTTACACATATCTGGCAACTTTCCTGATGAAATATCCCCCTCATCCAAATTCCACAGGATTTATCTCTATTTCATTTTGTTTTACAAATTGTACAAAATATAACTGAGTTCCTGGATGCCTTAGTTTATTCATAAAATTTAATTGGATAGAATGTTCATTTCACTGAGATGTTTCCAAAACACAACCACATTTAAAATATATATGCTGGTTGCAGTGAGCTGTGGTGACACTGCTGCATTCTAGCCAGGGGGACAGAGCAAGACTGTCTCAGAGAAATAATATACATATCCTCACTGGAGAGCCAGGTAGGACAAATTGTTCAGATGAATGAGGAAGAAATGAAGACCTAGAGAAGTAGGGAACTGCAGAGAGTCACAGAGCATGTCACTGGCAGGAGTAAATCTGAAGTCCGGAGTCCCAGTCCCACACTCTAACTCAAACTTCAGCATGTGAGAGAACGGACCTAGGAGCTTGGTAAAAATGCAGATTTTTGTGCTACATAGACAGAGACTCTGCTTCTGTAGATTTGGAGTATATGTGATAATTTCGTTTTTTTAAAAATATTTATTTATTTATCCGTTTATTTACGGCTCCCAGGCGCTCACAGTTGAGATCAGTATACTGCTTTGGTCATGGTCCACTTCCACGCAAGACTGTCCTTTTGATTATTTTAGATTTTCCCTCATCCCAACTCCATTCTTACCTCCCTTCTCCTACCATAGACATCAACTGTAATATGTTTAATATACATTCTTACATATGTATGCAACTTTCTGAAATCTATAGGTTTTGACTACACATGTGTTTTTAATTTTCATAAATCGTATTGTGCCACAGATCCCTTATGGTTTTAGCCTTTTTTTCCCCTACCGGTACAATATTATTAAGATTTATTCATGGTACTATGTCCATCCAGATGTAATCAATGCATAGTTTTTGCATAGTGCACATAGTATACACTCACCAGAGTTTGTTTGCTTCCTTTAAATGGACACTTGAATTATTTTTCTTTCCTAGTTATAATTAAGGTAATATCAAACTCTGTCAAGTTCTTTCAAATTCCTAGGAATTTTCAATTTTTTCAGTATAACAAAATTTAAACAAAATGTGCATCATGGTAATAAATTAACTTTGGGGAATAAGCTCAGAGAGAAGCGATCAAGTACATTTTTTTTTTCCTTTTTGGAGTTTAGGAAGTCCTGAGATTTGGAAATTTAGAGTCACTCTGGGAAGCAGTGTCCCTAATAGAACTAGATTAGACTGTGAGCTCAGTCATTCTATTTCATATGCAAGAAACAAAATGTACCTATTTTTTGAAAACATAATGTTAACTGGAAAAGTCAAAATCACATAGAACACAGTCCCTAGTTCTTGGAGACCTAAAGCATAGTGGGTAAATGGGAGGGTAAGCAAATCAGGGATCTAAAGGACTGTAGTTGGAGTAGCTTTATATACAGGATGTCTTGAGAATTCAAAGGACCTCTGGCATTATCAAGGCTGCCCATCCTGCTTAAAGAAGAGAATCTTTCAGCTAATAATTGAAGGGCAAATTGTTCTTCCAAGAGAAGAAGAGAACGGGAACTAGGGCAAAGAGCTTGTGTATTTATTATGTCTCTTTGTAAAGTCAGGACCCAGAACTGATGACTTCTACTTAAGGCTACTCCATAAATGTGTGAAACCATAGTAAGTCATGACTGTATACGAGGAAGAGAAATGGACTCCAAGTATGAAAGGTACAAAAAGAATACATTGCCTTTGTTTTTCCCTGAGCAGAACTTCACCGGGGGTATCTTGACAATTAATAGAACTTATTAGGTGCAAACAGCTTAAACTATAAATATTCCATCTTTTTTCACTCATAAATAAGTATGGAGACTTCCCAAAGGTGGTCATACATTGCATCTTTTTCTGATCCTTTTCCCCATACCATTGACACGGAGTTCTAGAGTTATAATTCCTTTCTGGAAATATAACCAATTGTGGTAGGACTAAACACCATTTTTTAATGTAAATCCAAGTTTATAATTCAAACTTTTAAGGCATATTTCATAATTAGCCTATGCATTATAGACTTTTAGCAAAGAAAAAGTTGAATGTAGTCAAATAGTATACTGTCAAATATCATGTTTAACATAAATATTATTCCGTAACACAAACCAATGAACTTTGCTGAACTTAAAATTTTCCATCACCATTTGCTATTCCACTGAACAATTTCCTATGCCTTCATAACATTAAAAATGTCTTCTCCATTAGTGTCCCCGAATCCAATTCCATCCTGGGGAGAGTGCGCTCTAATTCTCTGCAGATTTAGCTCACTCTCCTCTTCAGTCATATAGAGAAGTACAACAGTTGGAGGGAAGAAGGAAGATATGAAACCCATGTGGGTTGACCAGAAGGAAATTTACTTCTCTGAAATAATCTCAGTCTAATTAGAGACAAACCAAACAATGTAATTTTTTAAATAAAACAAATTTTCAAGGACTTTTGCTTTAATTTGTAAATAAAAATTTGTTTAATGAATATTTTGGTACTTTATTTGAATTATAAATTAGAAATTTTTATATCCCTTTCTGTGTCTGTTTCTAAAAACATTAACATCATAAAATAAAACCGAACACAACTTTTGAGCTGTCAATTTGCAACTTTGCAATAAACATATTAAAAATCGATCTCTGACTCTTTAAATGATCCATGGAAATGTATATAAAACTCTGGTTACTGAGTTGTTATTAAAATGACAGTTTTAAACGCCCACTACTCTATGTGAATTTAAAGTTGGAAGTTAGCCCATACTCAAATCATTTATAATGGTGACAGTAAGTCAGAAATGGAAAACTACTTAAATGTGATATTTAGAACTTCGTAGGCTAAATGGGTTAAATGGTTATATAAACCTCTTTTTTTCTCTATAAGTAGCAATGTCTCAGAAGACAGTATTTTGTTTCTCTTCTGCACAAGAACAAATGCTGTTTTAGCAAGTGAAAAATAAATCGTAATTCTTACTGGCATTTAAAGACACAATGGCAAAATATGTGGCTGTTGTCGGCAGAGTTGTGCCTCCTACGGAATGTCATTTACTTTTATATTTGCCGTGGTCCTTGAAAATTCTAGTCAGGTGATACCCAGGCAAGCTAATTATTCTTTTTCCTCACAGTAAACAATGAAGTGCTCAATTTGGAAGTTAACCAATTCTTATAATTCATTTAGATGGACAGTTCGGATACTTTACACTGCAAACTATAAAACAGACCACTTGTAAAATTTTTACTTATTTTGAATTGCATATGTAAAACAACAAGGGAGAAATATTACGGAAACATGTTCATTGTTGGATAGATAAATAAGACAAAAATGCATGTATATATATATTCACATGTATATGACAAATGTGATGTGTGTATACATAAATATATATAATACAATTATCTTTTTTGCATGTGCTAAGAGTAATTTCCTAAATGCTGGGCATTCTACTAAGTATTTTATTTTTATTTTCTCATTTTACTTTCATGAAAGTCCTAAGATGTATGTAATGTGTAATATTGTTGTCCTCATTCTATAGAAGAGACCATGGAGGCTCAGAAAATTTAAATGATTTGCCTATATTTACCCAGCTCGTAGGAAGTGAAGCCAGAAAGTTAGAAAAAAGGCCGGTCTGACGTTAGAGCCCACACACTCAGGCTCCAGGTTCCCCACTGAGCCCTACTTTTAAAGCTCTCTAAGCTTAACAAAATGCATGGGAATATGTACATCTTAAGCTTGCTACTTTAATTTTTTCAAAAAAGAACACAGTCAGTATTTCTCAAGGGCACATGTAAACTAATTAAGCATGGTGAATTTTTAACAAGTCATTTCATAACAATTGTCTAACGTAGGAAAAAAAAAATGTGACATTTTCAAGGAATAGAAGTTAAGCAATCCATATGGCCACGTTTCCCCTGGAAACAACATATTTGGCTCAGTCCAGACCATGCATCAGAGTTGGGCAGGCTCTAGCACATATCCCAAGGCCACTTGATTGTTTTAGCAGGTGGCACCAGCACTTGAGCAGAGACAGCCCAGGCACTTGTGTAAATGGAGTGCTGATCCCTCCCTGTGAACAGCTGGCAGAAGACAGGATTCATATGCTCTAGTCTGGGAGAACTTCAGGGCATGTTATTGTCTTTTTAGTCACATGCTCAATCTGAGCTCCCTTGTAGAATAATAGCGCTAGACAGTACCAAAGAGAATGTCTCATCTAACTCCCACATTTGGCAAGCAGATCTAGAGAACAAAGTGTTTGGCTCAAAGCCACACAGACAATCAAAGGCAGAGTTAGAAAGGGAAATGAGATCTTTGGACTCAAATACAGTGATTTCAGCACCCCCAACATCAGCTGAGAAGTATTGCTTTCATTGCAAGTGGGAAACTGGCTAACTCAATGTGGCTGGAATTTAGAGGGGAGTATTTTGGGTTCATGTTATCAAAATAGCCACAAAACTATCAATAATAGCTAGCTTTTCTCTCTATATTTCACTAATATTTTCCCTCTGTTAATTCCATTCTCAGGGCTCCCAATGTAGCAAGATGGCTGTAGTGGCTGTAGCTTTAGCATCCTCTGATGTTCAAGTGCCAGGGTATAGAGAACCTCTCTTTCTCCAAACAATTTCAGACTAAAATGTTGGAAATGACTGTCTCTGACCAGAATTAGGCCTATACTTATCCCTGAAAAATAATCCATGCCAGGGTGACGAATATACCAATTGAGACAAGATCTAGGTCACATACCCGTCTGAAAGTTCTTCCAAAACCATATAACTGAATGTAGGACAGTGGTATAAAGGATATTTTCAGCAAGAGAAGGGTAAATGAATGAAGAGTGCCAAAACAACATGTGCCCATTATACACAAGGAAATACCTCATTATTAAATATAGAACTGATAAATCTTTTAAGAAGGAAAGAGAAGCCTCCGTATCACAGAAGGAAGTCATATCAGAATTTGTGTCACAAAATATATACATACATATGTTCATGTATGTATATATTTCTCATCTATAAAATATATGTACATTTCACATACATATATTTCCTCATCTATAAAATGGAAATATGATGTATATTGTTCTTGTAAGAAATATGGGGAAAGCATGAAACGCTTTTAGTCACATTATAACTAATACAAAGTAAGCTCTCAGTAGAGGTATCTGTATTTAATAGTTAGCCTGACAGAAAAAAACACAATTTATTCATAAACATAACAAAAGTGAAGTTTACTACAGCAAGGATTTGTGCCAGTAAATCCAGAAATGTGATTTCCCAGAGTTTTCTGATTAGATGATTATCAGAAAAAAAAAAAAGAAATTCTCTGGAAATGTCTTCTTATTTCTTAATTTTCCTTTTATATAGATGAAGTATTGACTAATGATTGTGATGTTTTCAATGCTCAATTTTATAAATATAGGACCTATCTCCTATTGATTTCAAATCACTCATGCCTATCTCTTTAAACCTAGACAACATCAACTGAGATGCTGTTTGTTACAGCAGGTAAAAACTAGGCTCAGACCAATTGTTGAAAACTGCCTCCGTCCCAACACCTTCTCAGACTCTAGGCTGTTCCAATTATGAATATCTAGACTGGGTGCGAGTGATTATTTATGTTGGTAGACGTCCTCTCATCTCTGCAAGATGTTAACTGAAAGCTAAAATTGAAGTGTTATTTGATGTTATTTGAAGGTAGGAAGAATACCATCTGTTGAAATAGACAAAATAAAAAACCCAATAACATCTAGTGTTTTTTTGTGTGTATATGATTTGGTCTTTTATATCTGAAAGACAAAATAAAGGACTGTAGCAGTATAGGATCCATCCATATCCTAACATAGAAACATAGCATCAAAAACTGAAGAACATTCTCCATATAGTTTTTCTAAAAGAAAACATAATAGTCACGTGAATACCAGAACACAAGACAACATAAACCACAACATGATAGGCCAGAACTGCAGTGGAAAACTCCAAAGACCAAAACATCACTCTAAAGATGGTCAACTTCTGCATAAATTAGAAATAACAATGAACTTAATGGAGTTGAAATGCAGTTGCTTCTATAGAGAAAAGTACCAAAATAACCACAGTGAATGCAAAAGAAAAAATAACATATCTGAAGAAAAGATTCTTGAAATGAAGAAAGAATCTGCAGAGGAAAGAACATGTTGTTCCAAGAAAAATTTATATGGAGCAATGAACTGTAAGGGATTTTGTGGGTGAGTTATATTCCTTTCTAGATAATAATTCTTCAAGCATTCAAACAGAAAAACAAATCATTTATAAGGAGAGAAAAAGAAAAAACAGGCTAGCTTCAGACTTTGTCTCAGCCATATTTAATACAAGAGCTCAGTGCAATGTCTACAAAGCCTGCAGAAAATAATCAGAGCTGTTGTTATGCTGTCAATCAAGTGTAAAGGCAGGAGGTAGATGCTTTCAAAGATCAAAGAGCTCCAGGACTAACCCAGTATGGAGCCCTAGTAGGAAAAATAAAACAGCACCATACAAACAAATCAAGACAGTAAAGTCCTGAATAGGAAAGTCATAGTTAAAGACACATAGGGCAATGACTATTTTTAAAAAGTATGAGACCACAGAGCAGTGACTATTAAAAAAAAAAAGCGTGAACAAATTCTGTACATGGCCATATCTGTCCATTAAGAAGGTTAGAGAAAAAGATAAACCTATAAAGACCCCAGGAACATAGAAGCTCTCTTCAACAAAAGATGATGAAATTCATACTATCAAAAGATCATTTAAATGAACTAAATTCATTACAAATAGAAGCCATAGAAGGACTAAATGTAATGGAAGTCATTAATACATAACAGAAAGTAAATGTCATATTTTAACCAGCTTAAAAGTACCTAAATAACAAAATTGAGGTGCAGGACACAGGAGTGACTCAAAGTGGAAATGTAGTATTTTCCTGATATTGAAAGCAGAGAGCCAACTGTTGCTGACCAAAAGTAAGACATGTAGTTAAAAAATGTAACTGTATATACTTTAAACTTTAAAGGTTTTTGGAGATTAATATTTCTTGTGTAGAATCATTTATCTGAAGTTCCACTATAGCTTCAATTCTCTGTTAAATAGAAACTTAAATGTAATGATCCATATTTTTTAAATTATTTTTTAATCTTTTTTTATTAAATGGTAGCTGTATACATATTTTTAAAGTAGCATTCATGCTGTAATATTATTTTTGTCAATGCATTTATCTTTCAATCTATATATGAGGTCTGACAATTAAGTTCACGAACTTGCCACCAGGTGCTTACATTGGCAGCACTATACGCACAATTTGGTAGGTTTCATAACCTTGGTATATCAGCATCTCACAGTTCTGTCTCACAGTGTCAATGTGTGACAGTACCTTGCTGAGTGTGTTTATTATTGTTGAGTGTTATAGGAGACTGAGCACCAGGCTTACAGCAGCAGCCACCAGCTCTTGAAGGTGCTGGGAGTGAGACAATCTTCTAGCTATGGAGATGTTTTGCAGCCCGAAGACAAGCCCTCAAGCAGCTGCATGTGTTAATGAAATAAGATCGGCTCCTTAGCAAGCAAGGGTAATACTGTGTAACATTTGTAGGGCAACAGGATGGGACTTGAGCCTAGGTGGAAAGAGCACTTAGCAACCATTAAACATGTGATGCTATCATCTGGGCTCCCACTCCTGCTGTATCCGGCTTCAATAAAAGGCCAAGAGAGAGGTTTCTCAGGGCTCTTGGGGAATAGATGGGAAGCGCACCTCTTGTAGGCATCTATCTTCAATCTGTGTCCCTGCCATTTTTATTTGCACAGTGACAGGGTGCACTGACAGAGTGTTTTTGTGTGCCATCATGAAAATGTCTGAGCTTGAGTTAGAGCAATGAACAAACATCTGTAAATTTCTTGTTAAACCTGGCAAGAGCAGATGTGAAATCAGGGACATGTTAGTCTAAGTTTATGAGAATAATGCCATGATGAAAATGGCAGTGTACAAATGGATTAAACGTTTTTCTGAGGAAAGAGAAAGCATCACTGATGAAAAGGTCTACGAAGTTGATGATGAGCAGAACTGATGTTGCATAAGTTTGTAAAATTGTGTGTTAAAATCATTTGGCGACTGTGTGAAACATGGCAGACTCAGTAAACATCAATAGAGAAACAGGAAAATCTTAACTGAAACTCTTGGCCAAAAATTCGTGGCTCTTGCCTCACAACAATGCACCAGCTCACCCGGCACTGTCTGTAAGGAAGTTTTTAGCCAGTAAACAAATAACTGTATTGGAACAACCTCCTTACTCACCTGATATGGACCCCAGTGATTTTTTTCTTTACCCAAAGGTTTAGGAAATATTGAAAGGAAAACATTTTGATGACATTCAGGACATCGAGGGTAATATGACAACAGCTCTGATGGCTGTTCTAGCAAATAGTTCTAAAATGGCTTTGCAAAGTAGACTAGGTGTTGGCATTGGTGCATAGATCTCAAAGGGAGCACTGCTAAAGTGACCACAGTGGTATTCAGCAATGAGGTATGTAGCTCTTGTTCTAGGATGAGTGAATTTACTCATCAGACCTCGTAATTCATCAATTCCAGAATTATGATCATCTAGTGTTAATATTGTCTTTCTAGGTTGTATGATTTCAGTTTCTTCTTTTTTTCTTTTCTGTATTGGCTAAAATTATTCTAATTAGCATGCATTATTTTCATAAAATAATAACAACATTATTTGAAAATAAAAATCTTTCTAAAGGAATAAGGGAAGAGAAAGAATTAAAGTGACTGACAGCATTAGGCCAAATGTCTTCAGGTTTGAAGATGTCATTTGAAGTTAATCCTGTTTCATCTATGTGGGGCTAGAGTCATCAGATTAAAAAGCCACCTGGTAAAATCACTTCCATTCCTGGGAAAATAACATTCAGGCTTCTCCCTCCCACCCAGAGAAAATGTATTATATAAAAGCACCAATATCAGCTGTGCACCATTTATGACATATATTCATATTACATGTTTATCCTTTGTACATATTATAGTTTAGCATTATTAACATCTTATATGATATTTTGCTCCCAGAGAAAATTAGTTCATTCTTTTAGTCAACATCTATGAAGCATGAGGTCCTAAAAATTGATGTGGCAAACATAAACTTACAATCATTTTCTGGGAGGCAAACACATCTCTAGGCCATGAGGATCACTGATGATTTGCCAGGCAACTGAGAAACTTCTGGATGGAGAAAGCACTGCATTTACTCAATTTGCACTACCATATTCTTAGTCTTGAAGATTGTTTCTTCAAACACATTAAATTTAATGCCAGATGGATACATACAATGGAATTTTTTAAAAACGTATTTTGAAAGCTTCTATTTAGAAATGTGTTTGGACAATGTGAATTAATTTTTCATTATGCATTCTTTGTATTCATTTCTGGAAAAACAAAATTAACTTATTAAAATAATAAATTCTGTAGTTTACCATATGGTCTTTTAAAGTCTTTGCTACTATTTATGTTTAGTACCATTCAGTTTATTTTTTAATGGAATTTCCACTGAGAGGTTAAGCTGTGGTCTAATAGCATTAATGCATAAAATCAGGGTCAGATAGTGTATATAATCCATTTGGTTCTCACACTTGCCTTTATGGTTGAGTCATCACAATGTATCATAGTTGCCATAGAGAACATTAACTTTCCAAAACCAAAACTTATTACTCTTATTAAAGTTCCTTTTATATTTCAGATAGGTGTATGTGTTATACATGGTAAGATCCTCCCTAATAGGAACAAAGGATTACTCATGTATTACTTATAGAATAAACTTTGATATCATAACTTTTATAACATGTGATCTTTATCTTTAATGAACTCAGACTCATACATGAATAGTTTCCTAAGAAATACAATTTTTTTAAAACTTCTAACTTTGTTAGATGCTGAGTTTGAATTGCATATGTTTGAGTATATTAGTCTAGAATTAATTCTGAATTGTTTTTCCCTTAAGATGATACATGAACACAAAGTGAGGAAAAAATACGAAATTAGATCTGCAGCACAAACACTGCTATTATTATTTAGATAGTTCTCTCTTTTTTAACTTAGTCATTTTAATTTGAATTACTTTATCTTGGAAGAGTGACATACTTAATTCCTTTCTAAGGCAGGTGTTTGATAATAGAGTTTACAGGCTGTGAGTACCACAGCACTTAGAACATACCAGATGCTCCTGAGGACCTGCCGAGCCTGGGAGCCTGCTCTCTGACTACCGCCTCTCAAACTCCCCTCTTTCTTGCTGCTCTCCAGCCACATTGGCGCTGAACACTCCAATCGTGCACCTGACACTTCCCTCTCTCTGCCCGGCAGTTTCTTTCCAAATCTTCAAACTATGGCCCAGCTGAGCATTCAGGGCTTAGTTCAAATGTCTCCCTGGGGAAAATATTTTCTTGTTCTATTTTCTTCATAAAACATTACTGTCTGAAGTTACCCTGCTGATGTATTTGTAAGCTCACAAATTGTAAGTGCAAGTTGACAGTTGCTGCTCCTGAGACATAACACCCAAGAGACAAGGCATGGGCTCCTCCCGCTCTTGACCTCCAGGTAAGCCCAAGATGGTGTAAGCTTCTGTCCAGTATTCACAGAGGCAATAAACCAGATCATTTTGGGCAGGAAAGAGCCAATTTATAAATATTTTGAGCTTAATATCTTCTTTTTTATTTCTTTCTTTCCTTCTTTCCTCCTTTCTTCCTTCCCTCTCTTCTTCCCTCTCTGCCTCTTTCTTTCTTTCCTTTTCTTTCTTTCTTTTGTTCTTTCTTTCTTTCTCTCTTTTCCACCTTTCTATCAATTTTCTTATATCAAAAATGCAAAAAGCACTGTTAGAAAAGTGCTACAAAGACAGATCATGAGATGAATTTTGCCCATTGGCTGGGATTTTGCCCTGTGGATAACACAGCACACCTGAACCCTGATACTCAGATTGCTACCCCAGAACCCCGAATTACAATCTCTCTAGATATAGGGCTCAGAAATCTTCATTTTCTCAAGGTTCTCAATCTCTTCTTAGACATCAATAAATTTGAAAACTAGGGGATTGAAATGAAGAAAATAAATCTAGAAATCCACCTAGGGAAGAAAATAATATCAGTGAATTTCCACAAAATGATGTATTTTTCAATAAAATGTTTAATTATCACTTAGTTTTTGTGAGAATTAACACATTAATTTACCTTAATTTTTCGTATCTAATAAGCAGCATCTTATCTGCCATTTTAAAATATAAGGAACTGGAATTTGTCTATTTTATTTCATTATAGAAGTGATTTTAAAAAGGCAGCTGGATTTATATACCTGAATTTAAAGTGCAAGGTTTAACCTGAAGTTCTACATTTGAAAGTTCTCACTACTTGAATGATATCAGAATGTGCATGATGTGTTAGAGAGAGAATGTTGAAAAGAAAGAAAAGTGAACCAGCACTCAGACCCAATAATTCAGCGTTTTGAAGATGTACAAAGAGGGTAGAATTATTGTAGAAGTCTGAGAAGGAATAGCCAAAGAATAATAGAAAAATAGAAAAACATAGCACAAACATTTGCAAGTTTATCTCTAAACTGATAGTCCTTTTGCCAGTTTTTGAATCAATAACTTAGAGATTCAAATATTAGGATACTTTCCCTAAAACTTTGTTCTTTCATTTGATATAAGGAATTAACAATTCTATATTAAATGAAAGCATAAGTGTATGTGTCTACTATATAATAGAAAAGATATCTGGGGGGGGGAAACAGTCTCAAACTGTGGCAGTGACTAAATTTCCTCCCATCAGTATTTTCTTCTTCTCTCCCATCTTCCCCTTTTTTAATAAAGGAAGCTCCAGAATTTTCACTGGGCACAGAGACTATCATAACTGGCTACATTTCCTAGGTTCTCTTGCATCTAAAGGTAGCCACGTGGTAAGATCTGGCCAAGGGAGTAGAAAAAACAGGTGAATTACAAGGATTTCTTTAGACAAGTGGGATTTGTGATTTTCTTTACTTCCCGCCTGGGAAGGAAACTTACTTTTGAATAAGACAGTAACAAGACAGAAGAAATACAAGCCCTGACAATTAAGTCCACAAACTCATCCTAGAAAAAGTGCTACATACTTCATTCATTACTGAATATCACTATTATCACCATCAAAGTGCTTCCCTGGGGAAGCTACACACCAACACAGCTGTGAGACTCTGTTATACCCAGGTTATGAAGCCTTACTGGGTTGTTTATGCAGTGCTGCCAACTTAAGGACATGGTTGCAAGTTTGTGAATCTGGTTGCAATCTGAGTGTCAGGGTTCAGGTGTGGTGTGTTATCCCTGGGGCAAAATACCAGCCAATGGGCAAAATTCATCTCATGATCTGTCTTTATAGAGCTTTCCTAACAGTGCTTTTTACATTTTTGATATAAGAAAATTGATAGAAGCAGCTCATGGTGGGAGGAGTCAGAGCTCAGGCCTCAGGCCCATGATGGGGGGTGGCTGTAAATACAGATGAGGCTTTACTGCCTGCCAGCCACTCACTTCCTGTTGTGCCTCCTGCTGTGCGGCCCAGTTCCTAACAGTATCTACCAGAAGCCCAGGCATTTGGGAACTGCCATTTTCCTAAGGGAAAAACAAAACAGACAAACAAAAACAACCCACTACTTAAAGAGCTGTAGGGAAGGCAGGGTCTTTAAGAGATAGCCAGGTTTCCACCAGGGCAAGATGGTGAAAGATATGTTCAGAGAAGAGGTTGAGCATACAGATGATGCTTGTTTAAAATAAACTGAGATACCTGGAAGACAGAGAAAAAGTTTCAGGAGTTGGAGAGAAGAGGGATAATAGAGAATAAGGCATGGATAGAGGGCTCTCCCTAGGAGCCTGCACTTATTAAGGGGGGTGACAGGAGGGGAAAGAAGTGGAATGTGGCTTGGCCTGGTGGACTCTAGGTAGACAGTGGTTGCCAGGAAGTGAGTGGGAAGAAGAGAGGACTGGATTTCTGAAGCATCCTCCTACTTGCCACCCCCGGCTGAATTCAGTCCCACTGCACATTCCCACATGATTCCTGATGGAAGAGAGATGAACTGATTCTGAGTGCGGATTCCCACCTATGACCTCCGCAATGAGTTGAGACTTCTGAAGAAACTAAGTCAGACTCCTTTTCCCTTCTCTGATACCAAATCAGTTTCTCCTTCAAAATTTGTGCAATCCTGGGGAGGTTATTTAATTTCTCTGAGCCACCATTTTCTCCTTTTAAAATATTAGTAGAAACTGTGATAATTAAATGAAGTAATATACAAATTGCCTGGTGTAGAGCATGGCTCTTAGTGGACATTCAGTATATGTTACCTGTTACTATTTCCACAAAGCTGAAGTTAATCGTTCAGGAAAGAAGATCAAAGCCCACTGTGCTGTTTATCTGGTTAAAATTAATGTCTGTCTCCTACAGAAATGCACCCACTGCTTTCCAGTTAGTTAGTTCCAAGTTAGTTAACTGACTCCAAACATGTCTTGAGGCTAAATCATGTCTAGTTACACCACTCAGCATCTCAGATGGAGACATTGAGTCTTTACATGGATAGGATGTCAATTTGCAAGATCATTTGGTAATTATTGCCATGTCTGTCATAACCTTGAATACAGTATGTGCTGAGTTTAAGCACTGTTTTTCTATCAAGTGACACTCTGCAGACGTCCTGATCCATGGCATTCACAGTGAAGCTAAACACTATAATTCAAAAGTTGTGATTAAAACAAAACGAAACAATAAAAATTATAATTTGTTCTTTTCTCACTGGGATATAAGTTGTTAGAAAAAGGAAAAAATGAGATGGCATCAACATCATAGTTTTTCCTAAGAACAACATAGGAAAGTTAGGTAGTGAATGTCCAAACCCTTAAAGGTATTTGATTTTTTTTTTCCAATAGCATTTCATGTTACTCTGACTAACCCATATGTCTAAAGGACAAAGAAATGCTAATGCTACTGAAGAATGTTACTTTTCAAATAAATTCATGTAGTACAAGAGTCAAAAATTGAGTGTTGGGTGGTGCCTGTGGGTCAAAGGAGTAGGGTGCCGGCCCTACATGCTGGAGGTAGAAGTTTCAATCCCAGCCCTGATCAAAAACTGCAAAAATAGAAAAAAAGTTCATGTGTCAAGTTATTATTATTATCATTTAAGCTATTTAAACATAAAAACCCTTTTTAGCTTGTGGGTTGCACAACCAGGGGCTTGTAAGATATGGCCCCATGGATTTGGCCAATATATTGTGTGTGAGTCAGTTTGCAAACCACTCTTCTGAAGGATGAAATGTGGTACAGCTAGGCTTGCAAATGACCGAAAACTTAAAGTACTGCTAAATGCAGTCAGCATTGAAAGGGCCAAAGCCAAGTATCAGTCCAGTTTTCTAAGGTAAATAGGAAATGCAAAGAAACTAAAAGGCAAAATATACATGGGGAAAATAACTATTTTCAGGAGACAGGGTAGACAACTGGCTAACATCCTACATATGAATAAATTAGACAAAAATAGAAATGATATAATACAAGCAAAGACAAATACAAACAAGTCAAAGACATAGATAAACAGTTCGTTAAAATAAACTATAAGTAACAAGAATCCCAAAGAACTGGCTCCATGCCATAGCTCAGTGATTAGGGTGCTCGCCACATACACTGAGGCTGGCAGGTTCGAACCTGCCCGGGCCAGCTAAACAACAATGACAACCACAACAAAAAATAGCCTGGCATTGTGGCCAGTGTCTGTAGCCCCAGCTACTTGGGAGGCTGACGCAAGAGAATCTCTTAAGCCTAAGACTTTGAGGTTGC
>NW_003852502.1:6470875-6498932 GCF_000181295.1 Otolemur garnettii | reverse complement strand
AAAAAAAAAAAAAAAAATCCCAAAGAGTTGAGAGCATAAGAGAATTCTTATAGGTCAACTACAGGCTCTCTTGAGACTTTGAAGATGGCTACAGATGACAGGTGCAAGTTGCTTTGGTGGGTTTTAGAGAGAATCTCATTGCTTAGGGCTAAGGTCAGTCTCTTGTGGGTCTCCTGGTCAGGCTGGTGTGCCTTTATTCTAGATGCTCTCAACAACCTTGGGTCAGTGTGATTCCTTTGTGGGGTGCAAACATCTGATCAGCCAGAAATGATTGTGACAGAGCACAAATGGTTTTAGACTTTGGCTATCCAGTGAGGCCACCTGTCCTCTGCTGGCCCAGGGTCTATCAGCATTCTCAGATATTCACATCATGACTGTATCTTCTCACTATGGGGAACAGATTTCAAACTTTCTCAGGTTTTCTCCTAGAACATCCCTCCTCAATTTTAAGGGGAAGATGCGAACTCTATTTCTTCACTTTTTGAGTCTTTTATAAAAATTTCTCAAACTAGCTGAGGTATTCAGACTAGCTCTATCTAATTGGTTTTAACAGCATTTTCTTTGTCAATTCTGCACACAGGAAGGTCTGCTTAAGAGCTTTTTCATATCTGATAACAATTAAACATTTTGTCACATATAGATTGAGAACTTTGGATCCAACAAAGATTAATGAAACAGATGAAAACTGATTATGCATTTGATCATAAATAAAATCTTAATAAATTTAGAAACCAGACAGAAATCATATAGGCTTTCTTCTCTGATTGTATAATGATAGGCTTAGATACTACTAATACTAAAATACAGCTATTGACATTATATGTGTGTAAAAGTAGTTCTGGTGATTCATACAAGAATATTAATGATGGTTATTCCTGAACTAGGTGAGGAGTGATAATCAAAGAACCTTACATTTTACTTTGTATGTGTCTTTATTTTGCTATTTTTCATTGACTATAATTCATGATTTAGAAATTAATGCAAATGAATGATGAAAATAAAAAGAAATATAAAGTCTTCATCAGAAGTCTAATGCCATGGACAGGGTCAAATACGTTCAAGACGGAACAGGGTCCTTGCATTGAGCAGGTCCCTAGAGATATTGGCCAAGACTGTTTCATTGGACGATCAGATCTCGGTATCAGCATAATTTCTTTTCTCTCTGTCCTTTGGACTAGAATGCAGTGGTGTCATCATAACTCACTATAGCCTCAAACTCCTGGGCTCTAGCAATTCTCCTGCCTCAGCCTACCAAGCAGATGGGACTACACTCACCCACACTGCCACAATGCCTAGCTAATTTTTTTTTTTTTTTTTTTTGTAGAGATGAAGGTCTTGCTCTTGCTCAGGCTGGTCCCAAACTCCTGAGCTCAAGCAATCCTCCCACACGTAGGCTTCCCATAGCACTAGGATTATAGGCATAAGCCATCTAGCCAGAATGATTTTTTAATAAAAACTTATTTTGTAATATGACAGTAGAGTAGATAACAGCTTTATTTTTAATTATTTATTTTTATTAAATCACAACTGTGTACTGGCTTTATAAATCAGACATTTATACAGCTATCAAATACAACACTCCTAGAAATAGCTTCTACTTCAGTTAAATTATTAGGAGGCTGAGTAGAAAAATTTAAGCCTATGTGAAAAGGAACTACTTTACTTACTGAACACATGATTGATTTGCAATCTCAATATGGCTGACTTTTCATTTTAAGTGAATTAGTTTCACTGATGGCACACCTTTGTAAAGCAGCTGACTGCCTGTGGACTGAAGAATGCAATCCTTAGCAAGGGAAGAGAAAATAACCAGCTAATTCTTATGTCCACATATAGAACTTGAAAGCTCTTTATCACTAACACCTTGTAACAACAGTTAATCTAAACCCTTATAGTAGAAGGGCAGTGGTCATTATTAGCACACAAAGTAATCTTTTCTCTGTGTTAAATGTTTGTCAAAAAATAAAATGTTTAATATAATTATTTTAATATTAAATTATAAGTATTAGATCTGTTGCATATTTTCATACGATTTCACATTTATATCCGTTAATGTTTAATTTAAAACAATTTTTGTTTATAGACTAAAATATTTCTTCTAAATCATGATGCAGAAATTAAGTCAGATAATCTGACAATGAAAATGGTACTATAAGATTAATAAATGTTATTGATCATAATATCTAAACAGAACATAGCCAAATGTGAAAGCCCAGTGTAATATACATGAAAATCAAAAATAAAATATTACAACAACCAAAGTGCATTGATACAATAGTATAAAGAGACAGTGTAAAATCTTCCCTTTAGCAATTCATTATCGAGAACTGACTTTGCCTGAAATTCATAAGCATTGTCAAAGAAAAATTGTACTGGACATAGTTGAACAGGCAAGGAAAGAATTCTTCAAGAGTATTTTAATAGGGGAGAGAAACTGAACCCAAGGCCACTGAAAGGAAAGGCAAGAGGGTTTTAAAGTGCTGGGGCAAGCTGATGGAACAGTCTGGAAGAGGAGAGGGGAGACTGGTCACTGTGAAGAAGTCACCTGTGTGCTCAAGGTGCTTACTGAACTTGGGCTCCTACCCTGCCCCAGATAGGGCCTCTGCATTTCTGGTTGGTTGATTACACTTCAAAGGGATGGCTCCCAGCTTCTCAAGAAAGACAGGGCTGGCTTGTAAAACTAACAAGAAGCTTTACCTCTCAAAGGGGCAGAGAATGAATTGATAATGACACTTTTCTTAAGTAAATGTTGAAAGGGAAAGGAGGTGGGGCCTATGGTCCCCCAAAATGCTGAAGTTTGGTCAAGCTGGAGAGAACAGTCAGAATCTCTTGTTGGGAAGTTAGAATGACATAATTTGTTTGTTTGTTTGTTTGAAGATGGTAAAGTGTGTGAATATTAATCAAAGTAGAAAATGAGAAAAATCAAACCTTCATTTTTAAGCTTTTAAAATCAAAATACCCTTCTTCTTTAAAAATTAATCTGTGATAATTGTAGACATTCTAAAGTTCCCCTGACACAGAGTCTGTGCTTACTCTTTTGGTGCATTTTATTCTGAGCCTTTATGTGGGTTTCTAAATGCTCTATTTATGTATCTGCATATTCATCGCCACTAAGGCGAGTGGTGCTGATTTGATTCCCCTCTGGTTCAAATTCTTTGAGAATGGGTTCAGAAGCATAATTTCAATAGGGCGTGGGAGCTGAGCACCCTGTAAATCCAGATAGGACTATGATCAGTAGCCTCACCTCCAGCAGTCTGAAACATGGAGGATCTCATGCCAGCTTTTTATTTTAGAGTATTATGGCCTGGCTGCCAGTATTTTGAGCTGCTGCAGAGTTTTCTTGGCCCTCCAGGCTCACCCCTGACCTTCCTTACTGCATAGATCTCTCTCCATTTTGCGGGTCTACCTGCGGCCTTCCAAGGGCACCACCTCCTCTGAGTGGGTGAAGGCCTGTGTTGTGCAGGGTGGTTTTCTCGGCTCCCCCACTGCTACCCCTGGGCTTTAGTAGCTGCAGTAAGTGTCTCTTAATCAAATGTAAATTACAATCATCACCCCAAAATTAAAAGCATAAATTTGTTGCAAACTTCAAATTGTGTTTGTGGATTACAGAGATATGTTTTGGGGGGGAAAATTAGGGTTTTTAATATATAAAATCCTAAAGAATACTTTCTTGAAACACAACTTTGATCATTTATTCTTTTTTTCTCCTTCCTTTACTCCCTCCCCCTCTTCCTTCCTCTCTCCCTCCCTTCTTTCTCTTCATGAGGTCTCACCATGTTGCCTAGGCTGACCTCAAGGGATTCTTCTTCCTTGACGGCCCAAAGTTGCAAGGTCATGTCCATACTCATCACTTATTCTTTAGTCCCTATGGTTTTTTGCTTTTACTTTATTTCTTCTTTCTATGTAAACATCTCTGATCAAAATGTCGGAAGATAGGCCATCTGTTAATATCCAAGTGCAAATGATAATGACATGTTAATTAAAGAAATGGTTAATGTTGAAGTTTTGTGGATGAAGAAATATGTTTTAGGCACAACACAAATTCAATATTAAACAATTAAGAAAACAGAGTATTACTTCAAAATCCGAAGTGAATGTTCTAAAAAATTGCATATGAAATATTCAAAAAAATCAAGAAACAACAAGATCTTCACTAATTATAGTTCAATAATTTTCAACTGAGATGGGACATTAATAAAAAGGCTTACAAGAGCATTGGGAGGGAAACTGGCTTGCTAAGCCAGGAAGTCTGAGGGCCCATGGAATGCCCCTTTGAGGTAATCTAGGTAACCAATGACCAATAGAAAAGGACAATACTGCTGGGAGCTGCAAAAAGGCCAATGGAAGGCTTGTTGCCAATTTCAGAGGGGCAGAGTTTGGACCCTGCAGGTCTTTACATCTCCATCTCTCTCACCTTTTCTCCTCCAAGAGAGGGACCCACTTCCAAATCTCTTTGGAAGAGCTCTGAACTTTCTCTTTGTTCTTCCTAAATAAAATCTCTCTGTGTTACCTTAAAATTTGTGTAGGTTACTTCTGCTTTGTATCCACACTGTGTGCTCTGGTTTTATTTTTAATTTCCACTAGCTTAGCTGAGTAAATGGAACCAGTTCAACTGGGTCTGGAGAACCAGACCCCCTACCCCCAACATGAACCTTTATAAAAAGTTACAATTTGGAGTTATTACAATAGGTTTTATAAAACTAATAATCCTGGCATTCATGATTCTTTTCAAATTTACATGTCACCTCTCCTAACCCTTATGACCAACGTAACAAAGAATAAAAGGATGAGATAATGTTCTCATTTTAAGAAATTATAAGGTCTTTTATAAACACACAAAAATCTACTTTTAAATAGGCAATATGGCTTATTTTCCAGACTTTTTTATATATGAATATATATACATATATATGTGTGTGTATATATATATCTTAGATAGATAGAGATCTCACATAGAATTTTTGTAATAGCATGGTTTTGTTTTAGCAATTTGTTCTGTTATTAAATGAATTATTTTTGTTTTAGATTATAATACTTTTACATATATTAAATGTTTGGGGGGGTTTTTTGTTTGTTTGTTTTTGTTGGTTTTTTTTTTTTTTTTTTTGAGACAGAGTCTCACTCAGTCACCCTGGGGTAGAGTGCCATGGTATTATTGCTGACAGTAACCTCAAATTCTTGGGCTCAAGCGATCTTCTTGCTTCAGCCTCCCAAGCAGCTGGGACTACAGGTACCTGCCACAGAGCCCAGTTATTTTTAGAGATGGGTCTCCTGCTCTTGTTCAAGGTGGTCTTGAACTCATGAGCTCAAGCAATTCACCCACCTTTGCCTCCCAGAGTGCTAGGATTATAGGTGTGAGCCAATGCTCCCAGCACAAATATTAAATGTTTAACAATAAATAATTTTCTACATAGCATTAAAAGTTTTACCAACTGGATTCAGGAAATATTTTCTCTTGAATAATAGAGGTATTAGGTCAATACCTAATAGAGGTATTAGGTCAATGAATAATAGAGGTATTAGGTCAAATCTGATATCTATCATTAATTATCTTTTTAAAACATGAAATTTTTTTTAAGTTGGTTTTAGAATTGACCATTGCTCTTTTACTTTCTCACACAGTGCCACTATTTCCCCCTCAGACTGCTCTCTAAATCTCATGTCCAAAGTCATCACTTTGCTAGATTAGATTGCTTTCTCCCAGGTCCCACATCTTTCTCTTTTTGGGTTCATCCCTCTTTCAGCTAGCTTGGGATATAGGAGATAGTATTTGAGTTCCTCGTGTTTGAAAATGGTTTATTTCTTCCTTCACACACTAGCTTTGAAGACATTTTCTCTCAGAATTTTGAAGACATTACTTGTACCTGCTGGCACTTTGGAACTCAAGGTGGAGTCTGGGAACCAGGGGTATCAATGTTATCTCAAAGCTTGTCAGGATAGAAGACCTATGTATGGCTGCACCGCAACCTTCTGAACCAGAATCTGCATTTTAACAAAATTCCAAGGCATGTTAGCACATTAACATTCTAAAAGCACCAGTCTAATTGAAGAGTATTGTTATTCCTTTGTACATAGTAAGGCTTTTTAGCTCATGGGAATTTTTGTGGGCTTAATTCTATCCTTAATGATTACAAATACAGGATAATGTGCTTGGTGTGGGTCTTCTTTCATTCATTGGGTTAGAGAAGTAGTGGGTCTTTTAAAGTTGAAACTTATAATCTTCATTTCTGAAAAATGTTCTTGTGTTAGTTCTTAATAATTTCTTCTTCACTATTTCAACTCTTAATTGGAATGTCTTCTAAATGGATCTTGAACCTCGTGGACTGATCTTCTAAAGATTGGATTGGATTGGATAGGATTGTTTTTCTTCATTTTCTTTTTGTCTTATTGTTTCTTCTAGAAAATTGGCTTTCTCTACTGTTATCTTACAACTCCATTTGTAATATACAACAATGATATACAATTTTGTATATCAACTATCATAATCGTTATTCAGTGAGATCATTCTTCTGATAGTTCCTTTTGCATCTCATTATCTAGAATCTAGTCACAGGGCACACATACCTGCAAGGAATGCTGAGAAATGTCATCTTTCATTTCATGAAGTAGTGTGACCTCCTAAAAATCAGTATTCTGTTACTAAGGAAGAGGAGAAAGTATCCCTTAGTTGGCAACTATATGTCTCTACCGCAGGTTCCAGACAACTGACTTAGGTAAGACAATACTGTAATTAAAGTCTTATCTGTTTGGTTCACATCTATGAGCCTTCCTGCCATGGAGTCATGAGTATGATGAGTAATACCTTTGGATAAAAATTATTAAATTAATTTATAAATTAAGTAAGATAATTACTGAAAACAAATATATCTGAACCAAAGATGGTTTCAACTTTTAAATTCAGAAAAAAGCTTCAATTTAGAGTTAATCAATCCTATACTTCCTAAAATACATAAGATCTGTTCACATGATCAAATTATGCTTATGATAAACTATAGTTAGAGGTCTGATTCTTGCTTAAAAATTATAATAGAGTTCTCCAATACTTTTATTCCTCTGATCAATGTCTGACTTTTTTTATTGCTGAAGAGAATATAACCTTTGTTCACATTTCAGAAGGACACACAGGGTTGAGAAAGGAAGGATAAATTGGTTGGGTTTATCAACCAAATCAGTCTCCTACATCCATGTGGTAGTGGATGCCATAGTCCCCAGAACCTCACTGCCCAGGACTTTATTCACATTACATTACTATCCTTCCTTTTGATCAGCTTTTGACTAAAGCAATAGAAATCTCAGAATAATGCGCATTTATAATCAAAAAGTTGCCATACATCAGTGAAATCATCTCGTAACTTTAAAAATCAAACTTCTAACTGGGGAGAGAGTATTAATAAAGATATGAATGTAACCACTCTATGAAATCTCTTTTTCCTGAATTTAAAACTCTCATTGTATTAGCAAAAAAAAAAAATGTTTTTATGTTAATATAGTTACTTCAACTATTTTGAATTAATATTTGTTTTTGTAGCTATTAAAATATTTAAATTAGAAAAGAATTGTGGTTTATAGATAGAAAACACAAATTAACTTGAAACGGAAAGAAACTTAAAAGGAAACTGATTAGCCAGGCATTGTGGTGGGCGCCTATCATCCCAGCTACTTGGGAGGCTGAGGCAAGAGAATCGCCTAAGCCCAGGAGTTGGAGGTTGCTATGAGTTGTGACACCACAGCACTCTACCAAGGGCAACATAGTGAGACTCTGTCTCTACAAAAAAAAAAAAAGAAAGAAAAGAAAAGGAAATTGATTAATCTATGTTCTTAATATGCTTTTTTAATATTTGTCATTGTTATATTTATAATTTATAAGCTATTTTTCTCAAAATATGCATGAAATCCCAGGGTTAGAGATTCTATTCATAATGTTTAGCTTTATTTATTTTATGTTTATGATATATTTCATTTGTATTTTTGATATGTTTCTGCATAACAGATGTCTATTATATATTTTATACTCCATCATCTAGTTTTGTTGCAGATAGAAATATGCAAAAATGGCAGACGCATTAACATATAGATGTTTAGTCCTGTCAAGTCTTTTTGAAACATTAAAAAAAATAAAAGAACTAAGAGGAGCAGCAAAAGTTAGCTGGGTTCATTCATATTATTGGAAACTGTTGCTCCTGGCACAGCAATTAAAACTAATATTTGTGACTGCCAGAAATAATGGAGTTTTGGATTTATGATGAGGAACTGAGAGTTATGCCCTATTTTATTTTTAAAAGTGAAAGATTTACAGTCGATGAAGCTTGAACTGATGTGGCTCATTCATTCCTAAAATATGAGAGTGAAGGAATGTGCGTGCAAGGCCAACAAATGCTATTGTGTCCAGGTGGAAATAGGACAATAAAAATGAAACCACTAATTGGACATTTTGTTCTAAAATGCTTTGGGTAAAATGCATAAACCCCTCAGGGCTTTAGAAAAAAAACAGAGTTACATATTTCTATGACTATATTCTTCATCTTTATTTTCTCTATACATATCAAATCTCACAGAAGGATGCTCTTCATTCATTGCTAGAAAATCTTCATTTCTTGAGTGAAACCATTTTACATTAAAAATAATGTTCAGAAAACACTGGCACCTGCTCTCTGCTCTCTTATCTATCCACCCCGTGTCCTTCTACCACTCTTTTCCCCGCGTGTTTATTTGAGGACAATTTTTATTTTAAAATTCCCAATCCAATTAACCCTACCCCTTCCTAACCCTACAACATCAAAAGAGAGAGAGAGAACTCAAGAGAAAACTAGACAACATCACAGTTAATTTCTTTTGTGTCAGGTTTCCACACTTTGGCTTTTAGCTTCCTTTGCATTGAGGCAAATGAACTTAAGTTATTTTCCAGTTTCCTGAAAAATAACCAGTAACTATTTTCCCCATCTGCCTCAGGTGCTTCCTGTGTTTTCTGAGTTGGTAACAATTATGTTTACTATACTTTTGGAATACAGAGACTCAAAGATATAATAGTGTTCACTGCTACGTAGAGTTCTTTTTAGAAAAAAAAATTTCTCCTTTTTCAATCTTCTATATATATCCAAGTAATGGTAGAATAAAATTCCTCTTAAACTGGGTACTTTTTGTTTGTTTTTTGTTGTTTTTTTTGGGAAAGTCACAATTTTTTTTAGATTCACAGAAGTTGACTTATAGACATAGACAAAGATACAGATATAGAGTATTTTGGAAATCAAAAAACACACTGAATTCTAGCACATTCTTTCTTCAACAAAAGGTTTATGCAAGATTTAAAAGAAATCCAAAATATTTCTGACAAATCAAACATACATTCATATCATTATTGATAAAATTAATAAAATTCTTTCTATTGTCTTTTATTTTTAAATTTACTTATTCTATTACTTTTAAATGGCTTTTAAATGACTATGTAAATTTAAAATGTATATTATATATACATAACATACACCTATTTAAATATACTAACATTTTTTCTCTGGAGCTTTCGTTTTTGTTTGGGACCTTTGGTGTATTTATTACATGTGTCCTTCCCCCCAAACAAAAACAGCTCAGCTCCAGAAGGAGAGAAGAGTAAAACAAAAAATGTGGAGGGAAAGGAGTTAGATCCTGTTAGTTAGCATCAGAGAGAAACAAGAGTGCTGGCTGATTGCCAGTTCATATCCTGTCTCAAGGTTGACTGTGCTTTTATTATTGCATTCTATGAGATATTCCTACATCCTGAAAAACAATTTCTCATGACTATTTCATGGTTAAAAGAAAAAAACCTCAACAAACTAGACATAGAAAAAGCATACTTCAAAATTATAAAAGCCATTTATAAGGAATCTAGAGTCAACATCATACTGAATGGGAAAAAGCTACAAGTATTCCCCCTAAAAACCAGAAAAGGCCAGGATACCCACGGTCATCACTGCTATTCAAGTTAGTATTGGAAATCCTCTCCAGAGGAATCAGACAAGAAAAAGAAATAAAGGGCCCCCAAATCAAGAAAGAGGCCAAACTATCTGTTAGCTGACAATATGATCTTGTGTCTAGAAAACCCTAAAACTCTACCAAAATACTCCTAGAATTGATAAATAACCTCAGCAAAGTCTCAGGTTACAAAATCAATGTCCATAAATCAGTAGCATTTCTATATAGACTAACAACAGCCAAGCTAAGAGTCAAATCAAGATCTCAATACTATTTATAATAAACTGCAAATGAAATAAAATATCTAAAAATATATTAATTAAAAAGATAAATGACCTCTACAAGGAGACTACAAAATACTGATCAAAGAAATTGTAGATGGCACAAACATGTGGACAAACATCCCATGTGAACTGGAAGAATCAACATCATTAAAATGTTCTCATTTACAGATTCAATACAATTCCCATCAAAATGTCAATGTCATATTTTAAAAACCTAGAAAAAAATAATTATGAACTTCATTTGGATCCAAAGCAATTTTAAACAAACAAACAACAACAACAACAACAACAACAAAAAAACAGGAGGCATCATGTTGTCTGACTTCTAATTACACTACAAGGCTATAGTAACCAAAACAACATAACCAACAACAGCATAACATATAGTAACCAACAACAGCATAATAGTAGTATAAAAGTAGACACATAGACCAAGAAAACATAATGGAGAACTCACAAAACCACATAGCTAAGGCCAGTAGTTATATCTTTCCCAGCTTCTTTCAGCTTCCTCACTATTTTCTTTTACATAAGCTTTGCCCCTAATGAAAACCTTTGCACATATAATCAAGTCTCAGTGTGTGCTCCTCAGAGGACACCGATAAACACAAAAGTCTACATGTGTGTACCCATCAGTCGTCCCTGACTAGGCCCCTATGGCAACTGGCCTCTGGAGAGCTCGAGATGAAACCATCCTGTATTGTATTACAGTGGTAGGACACAACTACATGCATTTGTCAAACTCCCTAGAATGATACATCACAAAGAGTGAATTTTAACATATGCAATTTCCAAAAACATTAATCCAAGTGTCGGGGATATCATAATGGAGTATAAACTATTAACAAGTGAATCTAAGTGTATTTTATATTTATGACACAGCCTCACTGAAGGGAGTGAGAAGTAAAAGAGCTCATGCAACTTTGGAGAAAGTTGTTTTGATTGGAAACTATAAGGAAAAAGACAAAAAGAAATGTATGTAATAGCTACATTCTAGCTGGAAAATTTTTCTCTCACTGAGGTGTGTGTTAACAGACTCTGAGCTTGTTTTACATGTATACTAGTGATATACAAATGGTGAGTGTTGGGAGCCAGATCTTTCACTGTTGGAGAAGAAATAGCAAGAAAGAGAGGTTAGATTGAATTCTATCGAACTGCATAGGACTAAATATGTCAATATGAACTCCATGTGGCTTAATATATATACAGAGAGATAGACACAAAAAATAATTATAGATATGTATGCATACACAGGCTGGTATACATACACATATTTCTTAAGTCTGCCCACTGATAGCCACTAGATGTGGTGTTACAGCAGTAGCAGTGAGCACACACTGCAGTTTCCACATACCATTCTCTTATAAAAGGAATCAGGGCTTCGGGGGGGAAATGGCTCATTCTAAAGCTGCAGCAGGGAATGTACATGGTGAGGCTACATAGTGTCTAAATGGAATGGAGTGCTTAAAAAAAATGATGGCATCATGTTAAAAGGATAAAGATGACAATACAGAGGAGCTCCTAGTGGTAAAAATGGAAGAAATTGTATAACCCCATAAATAGCATGGTAGCATGGTACTATATTACATCTCAAAGTAAAAAATAAATATACATGACTCTATATTGATATAAGAAATTATTGAGTATATAATTAAATGGGGGGAGACAAATTCTCCTTGTAGAAGAATTCTGAATAATGCAAGTAGATCCTAACCCCTCTAGGAGATAAAGCTCAATCCTCAGGTAGGGCTAGACTTAGTGTTTTCCATCCAAAAATAGAGCACTAGAAGCCAAGTTCCTGTAGAGAATGCCCTTGGCAGAAGAGCACTTCTTACCCAAGTTTATGGGTCATTGCCTCCTCCTACCAACATCCATCCAATGCCTAGTTGATGCAGGAGATGGGCCAGAATAAAAAGACTCAACCTTTTGCCTTCAAATATTATCCTAATGGTTATGCCAGCTCTGGAGATACCTGTGAGATTTTCTGGAACCTTCTTGTAACTCTACCAAAGTCTAACTTTTCCTTCAATTTAGCTTCTTTCTTTTACTTATGTTGTCCCAGAGAAGAATGTTCAATAGCCTTCTCCTGTGCAAATCCCTGTCTTCCACTCAGCTTCTGAGCAATCTGATCTAAGACATCCTGTGTTTTGAAAGAGAGGCTGCAGATGGAAAGCAGGTGAAGGGTGAGGAAGGAGGTATACGGTGATCTATCACAGGCCATGACGGAACAGACAAAAGCTTAGAAAATCAAAGAATGATGAGTTGTTTTCACTGGTCTACAGGGTAAGGTACAGGGCAGTGTGATAGGAGATGGAAGTAGGTGGCAGAATGGGCACAGAAAATCTCCTGGAAGACCATAGGCAGGAACTGATCACCCCTGGGGGAGCCTCTGCTCTCAAGGACACAAGTCTCCCTAAAATACTTTGAGTAAGCTCCACACATGTCTCTTTCTCATTCATCTTCGTACACTGTCATGGTATCACTGAATAGCCTGCCCCTGTCATTGTTCAAGGGGTCACTTTGGCCCAGTCCAAACTGTCACATGTTCTAAACTACAGGTTAGCAGGAATATATGAATTATAGCCAAGTTTCTTCAAGTCTAATATATCTTATGGGATCTAACCTGATCCAGAAAGTAATGCAATTATTATTATTGTATGAGAAAAGGAAGATAAATCTGAGAAGTTGCTAGAAAGCAAATAAAAAAATTACTTATTGGAGTGCATAGATTGAATTTGTGTCTACAAGATGGAAATGAATAAATTATAGAATTGATTTCATTAGACCCATGTTCCCATGAAGGAGCAGGCTCGCTGACACTTCTTACAGATAGTGTTAGGACCCTGAGTGGTAATAAGAGCTGTGGGATTTCTACAGATTAGGGGAGGGACCAAGATCACTGGAAGTCTAATGTGCCCAGGGTTATAAACACAGACAATGCCACAGTTTCTCTGGGTAAGCCTTGTGACTGGAAAGTTGCTTACCATAGGAATTCCAGATCCTCAAAGTCTTAGGGAATGCCAGTCCATTGTACTCTAACCTCATTTAAACTCTAAATTCAAACCTCACTTTTCTCATGAGTGGGGATTTTCATCCCAGTAAAAAGCATCAAAGGAAAGTTATGTATCCTTTTATAGACTCTGACCAAATGCTATGTCTGTGTTGAGTGTCATCTCATTATTCAGAGGATTCTAAAAATATTCTACTGAAGTAAGTTTATTTCCTAATTAATTCTTGCAGAAAGTAATTTAACTTGTAAGAAAAATTAATCAAATTTCCTAAATGCCCATGTTGAAAACTGGCTCAGAGATCATAAAAATAATGTAGAAGGGAATTTGAAGTCTCAGAGTCTTCAAGGTATCAAGACTAGGCAGGAGACAGGCATAGTATCGTCTATTTCAAAGATTTTCACTTGAAAAGCATTTTCAACATAACATCAAGAAATTCATTTGCGTGTAGGAGCGGTCAGAGGAAGGAAAGTGGTTGTGGTGTGGGAAACTTTCGCAAAATGGGATCTCTCCAGAAATTTTAAGGGTCTATATTTTCCTTCCTCTTCCCCATTTTTCTATTAATCAATTTGTACTTTTAATGAAAACAGTTACAAAATCATTCATAGTTCTATAAGGTTATCCATTTCTGTCTCCAGCAAAAAGTTGTTCCAAACCTAATATGTTTCTATCTGTCAATAGAGTCTCATTATCAACATTAAGACTTCTGAAATAAAAACTCAGCTTAGATATTGTTTAAATTTACAAATGTACATAGAAGTTAAGTTAGATATTTCTATGGCCACCCTTTTTTATTTTTTTCTTAAGAAATTAGAATGATATGAATTAGAATGTATATAAAATACTAAGAATGGAAAAAAGTAAAACGATGATTTTTGTACCAGAACTTTCAGGATGTTTTAAATTTAACTCATCTGTTTTTATAAACAACCCTGTTAATTTTCCTTAAAATTTTTGCAAATATGGGTAACTCATACAAACAACATTTCTTTTCAACTATGCCAAAAGCGTCTAGAATAATAAATGATTCATATAAGAGATAGCCATTCCCAACATGCAAAAACAATTCCTAGAATATGTACCATGTGGTAACCACCTCTTTTTGGCATTTCCTTTTTGTTTGGATTTAATTTTTTTTTTTTTTTGCTCCCTCTACTTCATCTACTCCACATTTTATTAGACGCACAGTTCTTGTATGAGAAAAGTATGTTTACATAATTAAAAAAATATGAATCAACTTATCACATCTAATTTCCCTGAGTTCAGAGCTAGGAAGAGAAAATGCTGAAACTTGGCTGCATCCTAAAATGCTCACAGTTATCTTGCCAACTTTTTGACTAATTATTCTAAAGTAGATTTCATTTAAAAACCAACATCATGATTTTCAAAGCTTTTACTGCTCCTATTTGGAAACATACCAGAGTCTAAAAATAAGTGTCCTAGACAACCTCAGATCTAAATTGCTTTTTAGAAGGATATGAGGATGATATAATAATAGGGTACCTTGAAATGAAACAGCACAATCTCGTGGGGATCCTTCTTTCCAAGCTGTTAAGAGAAGATTAATTTTCATTGTACTGTTTCTGCCACCAGGCATTATAAAAATGCTTTTTCCTGTGTAAATTCTGTGATAAGCTAAAAGCTTTCTTGAAAAAAAAATAAAAGATGTCCTTTTGATTCTGAGAAGAATCTGGAGTATACAAATTTTAATGTAAAATCAAAGTTTATTTTTTCCAAATAAAAATATATCTTCTTCTCTGTGTCAAAGAGAGCAGTGACTAGTTATTCCAAGGACATCTGTGTTTTAGCAGAGGAAAAGAGGTAATCCAAGAAATAAATCTGGAATAGTGAGACTTCAGACACTGGTCAACAAGACATGGAGCCTTCCCTTGGCAAAGCTGTGATGTTGTGGAAAGAGCTTAACGTCAAAGACTTAACGTGAATCCTGGCTCTGCCACTTAGTAATTCTGAACAAGGACAGTTTTCGGCCTTTTTCTAAGCCTTGGTGTCCTTTTTTGTAAAAAAAAATAATAAGTAAAATAATACAATAAAATAATCTATTAAAATAAATATTTGACATGGTTACCCTGATTGTTAGATGAAACAGTCCAAGCAGGAAGCAGGTGTCCAATGCTAATCTCTCTGGTTTTACCACCGTTAGAGTGTGGAGTGCTCCATCCACACTCTAGCTAAAGAGTCAGCTATGTGTAACTCAACGTAGCTTGCAATCCAGGCAAATAATATTTTAAAGAGATTAAAAGCTTAAAAAAGGAAGATCATATATTTACTGTGTATCTGCCAGATAGTCAGAAAGAATTTTCATGAGCAGGTAATATGACAGCTCATTTAACCCTAAGAAGTACCCTAGGAGACAGCTACTATTTGAGCCGCATTTTCTGAGCACAGGGAAACAAAGTAATAGGCTTGAATGACGTCACATGACTTACGTCACTTATGAGGTGGAACCTAAATTTAAAGCCAACGTGGTCAGCTATTTTCTCTTTCTATTTATTTCAGTGGGAAATGAGGAGATCTAGAGTTCATAACCAAACAATGTAATTTTTTAAGTCATTTTATCCTTAGGACATATCCTCCTGACAGCCTATAGTCAAATTACCATATTTTAAAATCACCTGGAATTTATTCCTGATGAGGTTATGTCACTGATGATACATACTTTGTTTCATTTTAAATTTTTTATTCCTATTTACTGAATTGTATAATTATATAGAATATTGTCGTGGTCTTCAAATTAAACAAAGCTGTATTTTAAGAAAGATCGTCTCTATCTTTTCCCCTTCAACCTATTGCATTTTAGCCATTAAAAGAAACGGTTTTGAACATTTTATTTTTAATTTTCTATTTTAATTTTTAATACTAACATATGCATGTGTATATACATGTGCATACATATATATGTACACATACAAAAAACTAAACAACAGCCTAGTGCACATCTTTTTTCCTGCCTGTATTTTTTTCCTTTGAATGGATTCGTTAACATTTATCCTACTATTGGCAGAAATCTTGGTCATTTTGATACTACTACTTTGAGTAAGACCTGAATAATACTAATTTGGCAGAAGGCCAAAGTAGAACCAAGTATATATTTTTTGTGGCATATGTTTGTGATGGAGTCTAGGAAACAGAATTTCTTTCTTTTTTTCTTTTTTTTTTTTGAGACAGAGCCTCCAGCTATCCCCCTGGGTAGAGTGCTATGGCATCACGCTCACAGCAACCTCAAGCGAGTCTCCTGCCTCAGCCTCCCAAGTAGCTGGGACTACAGGCGCCCACTACAACGCCTGGCCATTTTTTGGTTGCAGCCATCATGGTTGTTTGGCGGGCCTGGGCTGGGGATTCGAACCCGCCATCTTAGGTGTATGTGGCTGGCGCCTTAGCCGCTTGAGCCACAGGCGCCGAGCCGGAAACAGAATTTCTAAGAGGCAAATGGATATGAAATGTTTCTAGATATTTCCAAATTTCCCATTACAGAGATTGTGCCATTTTTAACCTCACAAGCAATGTAAAAGAGGGCTGTTTTTCTAAAGCTTTTTCAAATAACAAGGTGTAAAACTTTGTACTTTTAATTTCTTCTTATAGTGAGAAATAGAATCTCAATGCAGTTTCCATCTCTTTTTATGACTGAATTTGTGTATCTTTTCTGAATGTGTAAAAGACAAGCATTTCTGGTCTATGAAATGTTTATTCTCTTTTTAGTTTCTGTATTTTTTCTATTATGTTGGTTGTTTATTTTTAGAAGCAAAAATACTGGTACAAGCTTTTCATGAAGTAATTTTTATTTTTTTGGCATACTTTTATTCCATGTTTGGTTTATATCATAAAGTTTGCAAGGTACTGTAAAATGTATTCATTGTTTTAATTTTACTTGTAATTTGAAGCTTTAAATTCAAATCACCTTCAGTGGGAAATAATTTAGAGCTATTTATCAATCATAATTAAAAGTCCATATCTGGACAAGACAATCAATTTTCATAAATTAATTTGGGAGTCATAGAAGGAAATGTACTGTATTTCTCAAGGTAGGTGGAGCTGTCCTCTAGTTTCCAACAAGCCTCTGTATTTTACTGACCTACCATAGCAATGGCTCCTTTCTAACTCACATCATGATATACAAGAGTAGAACTGCTCACTTTGGTGATTTTCCTCCAAGTGGTGACTGAGGGACCTGGGATTCTTCCATATTAAGACACTGTTATCTTAAACTTGTACTCTAATTTTACCCCAAAGAGAAGAGAACATAGAAAATTGGGAAGAAGGTTTATGGCCAGGCCTAAAAGAGATGTACCTGACGTCTACCTGTTGACCAGAAGTGAGTTAAAGAGGGTCAGTAACAGTCTTCCTGTGTGCTGAGAAAGAACACAATAGCTTCTCCTCCCCTCCCCTCTCTCTCCCCTCCTTTTTTCTCTCTCTTTATCCCTTCTATGAGTGTAAAAGCAGGTTACCATTCTATCATCCCAATTCCAATACTCTTAACAATCAATCATTCACTCAACTGCAAACACATTTCCAGCAGAAGAGTCATATTCTTTGGGGAATTCTAATATTTGAAGTTAAAAATATTAGAGTCTTGTATCACATTGAAGTAGATCCATTATCTGAGAGCATCATTTTGATAGAAACTTCTTTGACCTTTGTACAAAAACAGAAGAGAAAAAACTAGTTTCTTGGCAAAGAATGAAGCAGAAGTGCAGAGAGAAACAATCAGAAAGTTTGTGCAGAAAGAAAAAATCAAATGCCCCCAGATGAATGGAAAGAGTCACTTTTATTTGTGGGTCACTGATTGCAAATTTACCAAAAACAAAACAAAACAAAAAAACTCAGCGCTTAAGAGTATGATTGTACTCATCTTTCGATAATCAAACGCAATTTCTCTCCTGGGCTCCCTTTGTGCTACTATTAGAAAACATTATCTAGTCACTACCTAGTAAACTAAGCAGAGATCATTTGATCTATTCTGATTTAAAATTTCACAAATTTAGGGTCTGAACTCAGCTAGTTGAGGAGGCAGAACCATAGTGTAGACTTTTCTCCTGCCCAGTACATGGGTTCTGGTAGCATGTGGTGGTTGATGCACTAGGGGCAAGGGGAATCTGGTCCTTGACCATCTCTTAAAGCCAGTCGCCACTAGATACAGCACTTCCTGTTTGGTCATTGTCAACATGCCTATTAATGCTTAGGTCCCTAGGTTTACTAGGGTGCCTATTCTGTTGTCCAAGTTCACAGAGATCTTCCTCCCTGCTTGCAGGCTTTTTGTGGTCTGGCTGCTACTTCGACGCCCCCTGGAATCCTACGAGAATTCCTTTAGGCCTAAATGCATCACCCTGGGTGCAGGACTTCTTTACAGGCCCACAGCCTCCTAGGCTACATCTAGAAACAGGAAAGGAGCATTCTTGCTTTAGGCTAACCTCAAATTAAGCTTTTCTGGTGTCATAGTCTCTCCAGGGCAAGTCTCAATATTCTCTAGAATAATGATTTTCAACTGGTGTGCGGTCACTCACAACTTTCATGGTGTGCCATGAAAGGATCTTAGTTGTGCCGTAAAAATTATTCAGACATTTAATTAAATTATTTCAAAGAAAGTTCAAAGCACATTAAGTTTTTTATGTTTTATTTTATATTTTATATTTATATTTTTTTTACTCTTTTTTTTTGATCAACACAATTGAAGTGTGCCGTGTAAATTTAACTATAGGTTCAAGTGTGCTGTGAAATAAATAAGGTTGAAAAGCACTGCTTAGAACCTTAGGAGGTTCTAATTCAAAAAGTATTTAACACTCCTGTCTTTCTGTCCATGTTTGGGGGAAAAATTCTTTTGGTCCTGTCCAGAAAAAGCATTTATTTCCTTTCTGCATGTGGGAAAACTAACCACATCTTCTTCCCAATGAATCCATTTACACACGCCGGTCAGGTAGAGTGCAAAGCACAAACAAAGTTTGTGAGCTAAAGGAAAAGGGTTTGGTGCAGAGTTAAAGGTATAGTTGGCTGACCCATTAGTCATCACATCAGTCAAGTCCACTCTGTGAATGTAGCTGATAGAAATAGTGTTTACTCAGCTGCTACACATACTTAAACCCCTCACTAGGTAAAATGTTACAACAGTCTTTAAGTTGTGAGACAGCTGGCTCATGTGTTTAAAAATAATTTGTAAAAATAAGAAATGGAATGACAGGATGTGATTAAACAAAAAAAGGATAATTCAGGTAGAGTTTGGGTGCTGGATGTGTCAGGCACGTAGGAGACTTTTTCATATGAACTATCTCATTTAAGTCTTATAACCACCATGAAGAAAAGGTTAGTTGCTTCAATGGGGGGGGGGGGTTGGGGATAAAAAAAAAAAGAGATTAAGTCACTGAACTTAAAATAAGCCCCCTGATGCTGGTTGAATTGTGTCCTCCCAAAGGTACTGTGTAACATGACCTCATTTGTATCCTCACAGTTATCTTCATAGATGTAATCAAGTTTAGATGAGCTTATACTGGATTACAGAAGGCCCCTACATCAAGTGACTGGTGTCTTTATGGGGGGGAAAAGATTTAAAGACTCTCAGATACACACAAAAGGAAAACAACCACATGAAGTTATAGTCAGAAACTGGAGTAATGCAGTTACAGCTGAGAAAGTCGAGGCTTGCCAAGAACCACCAGAGGTGAAGAAGAGGCAAGGCAGTATTCTCCTAGAGCTGTCAGGGGGAGCCCGGCCTCACTGACAACCTCAAACTACTAGCCTCCTAAACCGTGAGAGAATAAGTCTCTGTTATTTTAAGCCACCCAGATTGTGCTAATTAGTTGTGGCAGCCCTCGAAAACTAATAAACCCCCCATTTATGGAACACCTATAAAGTTGCACACATTTTCCTGCTACTTAATTTAATCATTATGCCAACAATTACCTATGCTATAAACTGAATGCCCATGTCCCCCCAAGATTTATATGTGGAAATCTAATCCCCAACGTAATGGTATTTAGAGGTGGGGTCTTTGGGAGGTGATTTGATCATGAACTCAGAAATCTCAGAGAAAAGACTGGTGTCTTTAAAATAGGACTCAGCAGACCTCAAATCTGCCAGCTCCCAGTCCCTGGAGCTATGAGAAATACATTTCTGTTGTTTTATAAGCCACACGTTCTCTAGCACTTTTGTTACAACAGCACAAATGGACTGACAGCCTTCAATTGCAGAGAGGACACTAAAGTTTAACCATGTTAAGTAGCTCACCAGTGTCACATGATTTCAAAGTAATAGGGCTAGAATTTTAAAGTCAGGTATAAAGATTCTACCATAATATCAAAAGCCTTTCTAGAGTCATGCAGACTCTGAAAGTGAATTTCAATCAGGTTTTCAGATTCTTGCCCTTATTGCTAAACAGAACATGAAATGTCACTCAGCAATACAATACTGAAGTTAAAAAATGAAGGCTTCTGGGAATATCATTAAAAGCTCTAAGCATGATAGATTAGATTAATAAAGAAAGACTAAAAAGTAAATATGCTAGAAAGATAATAAAATATCTTTATTTTACTTCATTTTTCTCATTATATAAAAGAGTTAACAAAGGGATCTTTTTTAATTTTTCCAATTTTGTGTTATGGAATATTTCAACATTTACCAACAAAAAATAATATTAGATATCCAAATGTATAATATGCGGCAAATTAAGCCAATAATTGGCCAATTATTCATGGCCAATCTTCTTTCATTTACAACTCCAGCCATCACTCCCAACTCATACTTTTCTATAGCAGATGTCCTACATCATATTTCATGCACATATACATATACATGTGTGCACACATACATATCATATATCATGTTACATAATTTAGGTACTTCTCCATGTAGAACCATTGTGGAAAAGGGAAGGAAAAAAGGAGTACAAGTGACAGGTTAACTGAGACTATCTGCCCCATATTTCACCTGGACCAAAGCCTCTGCCTCCTTTCTGCTTCCCACTTCTTGCCTGAAATATGAGACTCAGGCTACCTTGCCCCCGTTCCTCAGTAAAAAAAAAGTCTAACCAAAACATGGAGAGATATTTCTTCATATTCAGTTTTAAAATGATTTGGGACTTCCAAAAGCTAGATATTTTGGCAAATTTGTCTATTAGAAGTTTCTAGGACTCTATGCTTCAGGCATTTCTTCCAGGAGAAAGAAAAAGTCAACACTCACTTCCAGTAACGTTTCTTTAATGTTCATGATAATAATAATCACATAGGATTCTAATTTAAATAATTAGGTTCAGTCCCTGTGTATTGTCAGGGTCAGCAAATAAAAATGAAAAAATACCATATTCGTTGTTTATTTGAAATCAAATTATAGGGCTACCATTGTTTACTGTGAATCTTAAATTCAAATTTACAAATATCCTGTATTTTATCTGGGACTTCTAATGAAGTAATGCTCAAGAATCACGTTTTTAATGTGCATTTCAGGTGGTTTTCATTATAATAGCTAGAGTAGAGATTCTGAGCAGTTTCATTTTTAGCCAGCTTTACCAATCACCTCTTTAAGTGACCCTTAAAATGCTCTTATTAGCTGTGCAAATGTCACTAACATCATTGTTAGTTACTACTTATGATTACTTGCCATGACTTAGAATCATGATTATGTAGACTATTAGCATATGTTAGATGAACTCAGTTCATCCTTTGTTGATTATAGCACTAAATTTGATTTATAGCGGTCTTCAAACTTTGTAGTTCATAAAAATGGTCTCAATTTCTTTTTTTAATTAGAAGGAAAATTTTACAGGACATCCTGGAAACTGTAAAAGTAGGTCTTTAGAAGTGAGATTTAATGGCTCTTCTTGACCTTGAATTTATGTCATTATTTGAATCAAGCTAATGAATGACAGAATCTGGTGAGCCTTGGCCACACTTTTGTCCTCAAAGGATCTTCATCTCTGGAACGTGTTGCTTCTCTTGGTCCAATAAAACATGAGCTTCCTGGTTCAAAGGATACCTCCAAAGGCCAACTGTTTACAAAAACATTTGTCTTAGACCTTGAAAGTAGAGGTCCTGAAAATAAATAGTGTTTAAAGTGCATTTGCCATGTAGGAATCTCTAGAGTCTCAGTAATAGAAGAATTTAAAAAAGTAAACTAGTAATTAGGTATTTTAGTTTATGAAAAATTAGCCTCACATACTTTGAAAGTTTGATGTGTCAATGATTCCCACATTTTGAAAGTCAAGGTATGAGAAGTTAATTGCTAAAAATACAGACATAGATTTAATAAACATAACTCAGTCCAGCTTCAATAGCCCAGAAGCCCAAGAAAATTTCAGAACGTGATTTCTCAGAACTTCCCTGACCTTTGGGAGCCTTCCATTAAAGAAAAATGAAGCAGATTTGCTTAAAGTAATTCCAACTTTTGGTGATAAATGAAAAGAATCTTTTATAAATATCAGAGTTCTTTTAATGTTATTATTTTAAGAGGTCTAAATGTTATGTAAGGTTTTTAAATTATTTTCCTAAATTTGGAGAAGGTTTTAGCTTGTAAGGGCTAGGACTCTGGGAACAATGCAAGATATACTGGGAGAATTTGCCCCTTGCAGAGTCTTTTGTTAAGAGAAAATAGGATATAATATTGAGATAGTTTTCATGCTTTGGGCAGACTAGTACTTAAAATCCACTCAGATTTTATAAAATCACATGGAGTGACTAGTCCCTGAAATTCATTTTACAACATTTAAGAGTTTGTAAAACTGCAGAGGATAATAGCTCCCAACTCCTATCCTTTATGTCAAAGGGCTAAATTCTTGCAGGAGAAAACATGGTCACTTTCTTAGAAAATTAGCTTGGGATTATTTTCAACCAATAGAATATACTATCAATTCTCCTCTAGGCATCAGAAGTCAAGAGGTCTACCATGTTGTTTTGATTACTATAACCTTGTAGTTTAATTTGAAGTCAGGTAATGTGATGCCTTCAGATTTGTTTCTTTTTCTTAGGATTGCTTTTGCTATTTGATGTCTTTTGATTCCAAATTAAGATTATTTTTTCTAGGTCTGTTAGATAAAACATTTGTATTTTTATAGGAGTGTAAACAATCTGTATATCACTTTGGGCAGGATGGACATTTTAATGATGAGTCTGTCAATCTTTAAGCAAAAGATATTTTCCATTTGTTTGTGTTATCTTTGATTTTCTTCATCAGCGTTTTATAGTTCTCCTTTTAGAGATCCTTCACCTCCTTGGTTAAGACTAATGAACAGAATAGAGAACCCAGAAATAAAACCATATGGCTATGATCAACTGACCTTTTACAAAGCAAACAACAACACACACTGGGGAAGGATGCCTTATTCAATAAATGGTGATGAGCAAATTGGATGATCCCTTGCAGAAGAATGAAACAGGACCCCTCTATCTCACCAAATACAAAAATTAATTCAAGATGGATCAAAGAATTACATATAAGGCATGAAACCATACACAATTTTACAGGAAACATAGAAAGGAACTCTTTCAGTTAAACAAATAATTTATGACTAAGACCCTAAAGGTAAATACAACAATTATAAAAATAAACAAATGGAACTTAACTAAATTGAAATGCTTTCTACACAGCAAAGAAATAATCCAAAAAGCTAATGGACAACCTACAGAATGGAAGAAAATATTCACACACTGTACATCCAACAACGGACTAATATCCAGAATTTACAAAGAACTCAAACAAAACAGCAAGAAAAAAATAACCCCATCAAAAAGTAAGCAGAAGTCTTAAACAGATGTTTTTCAAAAGAAGATAGAAAATCACCTAAAAGCATATGAAAATATGTTCCCCATCACTAATCAGCAAGGAAACACAAATTAAAACTACAGTAAGATACTACCTTACCCCTATAAGAATGGCCATTACTAAAAGCAATAGATGCTGGTGAGGAAGTAGAGAGAAAGGAAAACTTATACAGTGTTGGTGGGACTGCAAATTGCTGCAACCTCTATGGAAAGTAGTATGGAGATTCCTCCAAGAAGTAAATGTAGACCTATCATTCCATCCAGCAATCCCACTAGTAAATGCCCATAGGAAAAGAAGTTATTTTATCAAAAAGATATCTGCATGCAAATATTTACAACAGCACAATTCACCATTGCTACAACGTGGAACCAACCTAAGTGCTCATCAGTTCATGAGTGGATAGGGTAAATGTGGCATATATATATACATATGAGTATATATATATATATATATGTGTGTGTGTGTGTGTGTGTATAGACACACAAATACACCATGGAGTACTACTCAGACATAAATATAAATAAAATAATGTTGTTTACAGCAACTTGGATGGAACTGGAGACCACTGTCCCAAGAGAAGTATCTCAGGAATAGAAAGTCAAATACCATATTCACTCATAACAAGTGGGAGCTTTGTGCCCAGTAGGCACAAAGAGAAGTAAAGGACATTGGAAACCAAGAAAGGGGGGCAGAAAGAGAGAAGGTGTTCTATGAAAACTTATCTATTGGGAAAAAGGGGGAGAGAAGGAGAGAAGGTGTTGGACGAAAACTTATCTATTGGGTACAACAAATACTATTACAGTGATGAACACATCAAAAGTCTTGACTTAAATGGTATACAAGGTATCTATGTGACAAAAATATTTGTATCCCTTAAATAGTTTGAAATTAAAAATAATATCAATATCAAGGGGGAAAAAGAACTCTGAAGCATACCTAATAATATACTGAATGTAAACTGAAACTTTTGTTTAGTAGTAAAATGAAAGATTTCTGAGTTGAACATGGTGATATGTTAGGGAAAATTCTTAATACCGGTATCATTAGGCTTCTGCAGTATATGTTTGGACTATGTAATCTCTAAAATTTTTCCACCTCCATATTGTCATCTGTCCTTAACAGTGTAAGACTTACACTGCCATCTTGATGACTCTGTATTTGGAAAGTTCTGTAAAATTGTTTTTAATAATAAGACCCTTATGAAATTATTTTCATATAACAATAAACAAATATGCAATTATAAATAAATAAACAAAGAATCAGCCTGATTTTCTAACATAAATCCATGGTGGAAAGTACCTGGAGAAAATAGTCATCCCCAGTGCATTCCAAGAGGCCCTGCAATTTTGTACAAAGCACAAGGGAAAAAATAGCCTCTATACTTTCCTTTTTGTGGATGCAACTAATTTTTGTTGAGTCAAGTATAACTTCAGGTAGTTTTTTCTAAATCAAATTCATATCCGGATTTTTATTTTATCAGTTTATGAGATAGCTAAAAATTGTAAATTTTAGGTAATAGACAAAGACAACACTCTGCTAATAGTGGGAATGCCCTCAGAGGCACAATTTCTTCATTTTCAATATGATAATGATTCAAGGTAAACTGTCTTTATGCTTTTCTATGGATTTTTTAATTAACAAATACATGCAGAAATGTCTTTAATCATAAAGTAATCTGCCAATAAGAGATATTTTTATTTCAAGAACCATAGAATACAGGACAATTCACCAGCTCCCAAAGGTCATAGAAGTTCTGAAAAATCATGTTCTGAAATTTTCTTGGGCTTCTTAGATATTTATGCAAAACAGGTACCTATTTACCTAAGTGACAGAGAGGCTACAGGAAGCAATACAATTAACAAAGGCACGTGGCAATAGCTCACATTTTGGAAAGAGCAAGAGCCTGTTGGTCAAGTCAGTCTTGCAAGATATAAAAGCAACATCAACAATTACAAGCCATAAATCCAACTCATCTTTGACAGAGAAAGAACGTTTAAAATGTAGGTTTTATTGTTATTCAGGTATAGTAAAGCCAACAAATCACAAAACAATTGTCATTAAAAAGATAGTTTGTTACAGGTCTCAAGAAGACAAGGCATGTCACACCTCAAAAAGCCACATAGGGAAGCACCAGAGTAGGTGTCTAAGTTCTTTTTCTGTTGTTTATAACAGAATACCTGACTTTATTAAAAATATGTATAAATTTATAAAAAACAATTTCTTACAGTTTTGGAGGCTGAGAAGATGAGAAGCCATACCCGGTGCAAACCTTCTTGCTGGAGAGGACGCTGCAGAATCCCTGGTTTCACAGGGCATCCCCTAATGAGGTGAGTAAGCATGTTAGCTCAGGTCTTTCCACTTCTTCTTATAAAGGCAGCTGTACCACTCCCAAGTAATTTATTAATCCATCAACCCATGAAAATCCATTAATCCATTCACGAGGACAAGTCCGACTTTTATGGCCCAGTCATCTCTTAAAGACCCAGCCTCTTAATACTACCACATTGTGAATTAAAATCCAACATGAGTTCTGGAGGGGAAACATTCAAACTGTAGCAGTAGGTCAGAAAGCAGAGGTAGTGAGAGGAAGCATGGGCAGGAGCCTTTACTGGGGTTTATGTTGGGAGCTGGGGGGGGGAGGGGCAAGATAAGCAGGTTAGAGTGACTAATTTGAATCACTTCGGTGGTGTCCAGGCTTAGGGTTGCCCCTGTTTGTCTCCTATCTGGCCCCCGAGTGATTAGGGGAAGGATTAATTGCCCTAGGCCTGAGGGTGTGGATTCTGGATCTGGTAATTTGCACACGAAAGACACAATCCTGAGAGGGGTTTGTATTTTTTTTTTTTTGTTTTGTACTATCACTAGGAATTGACAGGCTCTGGGAGGAGTGAGGTTTAGCAAGTTCTCAGTGTCAAAGCATCAGAAATATAGAAAATAAAAAGACATGATGAATACGGAGAACGTTTGAAGAAAAATCACAGAGAAAATTGACTACATCACAAACATCCTAGTAGTCATGGTGGCTTGACACAGTCATTGAAATAATTGAAGAAAACAGGTAAGCTTTTAGTAAGAAAAAGAAAGTATTTATTAATGACCCTCACAGCAAGCCGGTCATCCTAGTGACTGCAGGCACCCTGGAAAGCGCAGCCTCTGGGATTTATATTCAACTTGGAGGAGTATCAGCTGGTTCTTGGAAGTCTTCCTGGGTCTTAAGTAGCTTTCTCCTCAAAACAGCCCACCTGCAAGGCCTTGGAAACAATTAACCGGCAGATCTTCACAATCCCCCTACAGGGCCTTAATCAGCCTCATTCCCATAATAGCCCAGGTCATTCTGACCCAGACCAGCCCAAGATAGCCTACCAGCATCTGTGGTTTGTCCTGCTCATATTTAGTTAGCAACCTAACAGTTCTACATACAATAATTCAAGCAAAATTTATATTAAATAAGTATATAGGGTCCATATTGGAAGGAAAGCTTTCAAAATTGCTCACCTACTATGGAACTAAATATCAAAGAGTTCCAGTGGCTACCATCATCCTTGGAGTGATTTTCTGAGTGTATGTGTCCTCTATATTATATCAACTATACAAAACTGATACAGATCCAATTCTGATGGTAAGGGCCAGTATTGCAGTGGACATCTGGAAAACAATTTAGAATATAATCAGAGAGTATATTAGTTGGTAAGCTCCCCCAGACCAGGAGTTTCTTACCTACGGTGGTATCTACTTATACCTTAAGTGCTACTTTCTATAAGCAATGAGAGAATGTTTGTTGAATTGTCTGAAAATGACATATGAAGATCTCCAAAGAAAATAAGATAAATCCAATTGAGAACATATTGACTATTTACAGTGTCTATAAAATAGCCAAAGGGGTGGCTCGGCTCCTGTGGTGCCAGCCACATACACCTAATGTGGCAGGTTTGAATCCAGTCCAGGCCAGCCAAACAACAATGATGGCTGCAACCAAAAAAAATAGCCAGGCATTGTGGCAGGTGCCTGTAGTCCCAGCTACTTGGGAGGCGGAGGCAGGACACTCACTTGAGCCCAGGAGTTGGA